>NC_142579.1:32299500-32642500 GCF_041283825.1 Pyrus communis
CAGTTTCTTAATCACAGGCTAATTGAACGGAAGTTACAAAACCCTATACGTTAAATAATCTCATCGATGTATAATACTTATATAAATATTGTTCAATTAGTTGATTAATCGAACCTCCAAGGAACATCTTGAGCTAATAGCCAGTCTCCTTCTCTGTCTTGATAAGTGAGCTTATAGTTTTTCGAATCCATCTGACCTGTTTCGCAAAGAATTCCACACGTGGAAATTGTTAAAACTTAAACCCGAAAACAGTGGCACGTCAATGCATGCGTGGCGCTCTGAAGTACTTACATTTGTCAAACATGTCCATCAAGGTGTCTGTGAGTGTTTGGAAAGATTGGTGGAGGCTCAAGTCAATCTTTCTTGCTATTCCCACTCCCTCCATTTTCACCTTAACGAATGTAGAATTGTTGTAGTACTGGTTTGAGTTTGATGATGAACCTGATCTGCCACCGCCACCACAGCCGTTAATATTTCTCACCGTTCCATTACCACCACCGCGGTTGTTGTTGTGGTGGTGGAAGCAAATCTCCTTTCTCCATGACTTAATGGGCGGCCACCCTATCAATCCATCTCCATCATTTCTATACCAAACCAAATAACATGGACCAAATTATTAATTTATTGTTATGAACCTTTTTTGAACAAAAAAATTATCAAAACTGTGGATTAATTAAAGAGATAAATGCGCGTTAAGTCAGTTGATCAAGAGAAACTTGATCAACTGTCTCTGACTCTCACACTTAAAGCTCGAATTTTTAATTTTTACATTAAAATTATTTAAAATATATATCATTTTGTGAAGATGAAAACTTTGAATTAGAGAGAGAAACTGACATTGAAGAAAGAGATATAGATTATTACTTGATGACAACGGTAAAGCGGGAGTTGCAGTGTTGGCGTTTATGAGGGTTGTTGTCGTCGTCCTCCTCGTCACCGTCGTTGTTAGGTTGCTTGTTCCAAAGCAACAAAGGCAGCGTTCGAGGCACGGCCGTTGCACTAGTAGTACTAGTCTTGTCGTTCTTGCCATCAACAAAAGCTTGCGCAAAGCTGCATTTCTTGTAGTTGTCATTAATACTACTACAAACCCTAGCTTCGTAAACAAAGCTGTTCAAGTCGAAGCCCTTGATTGGCGGAGAAGGAGGAGGAGGAGTGCTTGGAAGAGCGAGACCAAGTTGAAGCTCCATATCATGTAATCCAATCCAACAAGAACAAACAAAAGATTACCAATAAATTATGAGTTACAGAAACAGAAAGTCTGGGGTTTAAGGGGTCTGGGTTTCTTGCTTTAATATATATACGGAGTGAGGGAGAGAGGGAGTGGGATCGTGGAGGGACTAATTAGGCAGGGATGGGGGGACAAGATGGCGGTGAAGGGCGGGGATGGGACAAGGAGTGCAGGGAACATTGGCTAAGATTGTCGGTATCAATGCTCCACTTTTAGCCGACCCACTTGCCCCTCATTGCTTTCTGAACCCCCAACACTATATTCAGAGATAGATCTTACTTCCCCAATCCTCACGCGCATCAAGACCATATCTTTTACACACGTCATCAAATACAGTGAAAAAAATATTCTCCCCTCCGAATCTCTCTTTCATTTCATCTCTTCTAAATTGCATCAACGTTTTATATTAATTTTTTTATAAAAATAAAAAGAACAAAAAAAAAAAAAAATATAAGAAAAGGAAAGGAAAGTTGGATGAAAATAAGACGAGAGATAATCATACTTTGTTGCAGATATCTGGAATTCAAACACTCTCAGTCACATGACACCAGTGAAGTTGGATGTTTTTGGAGAATGACACACTACTAGAAAATATAATTTTGCCGACAAATTATAAACCGACAAAGCAAAATTTTGTCGGCACAAGAGTCCTTTCTCGACGAAAATTTTAATTTGTCGGCTAAATACTCACGATAGAATCAATTTATAACACCAATCTTAGCCGAGAAAATTGGAACGTTAGCCGACGATCATTTTGTAGGCGTAAATTTGATGCCCTGACAAATTTTGTTTTGACGGGTAAACTTTGGCGGGAACTTTTCCCGTTATATTGAAATATTAGCCGATGATGTGAGGCAACAAAGTATTTCATCGGCAAATTGATTAAAGAGGCAATAAAGTATGTCATCGGCAAGGTAATAATAACTCTACGTGAGAGGTTTTCACCAGTGCACCTTTCCATTTTTTTCCGAGGAACGCAATCAAAGCTCTTGGCGACTATTTATGCTCTCATTCTGTCTTTCTTGTTTCTCTATACGGACGGGAGCATATATAGATAAAGAGATATCTAGCATTTCATATTTCTGGATTGTAGTTTTATGCCATCAATAATCTATATTGACAATTTGATTTCATAATATGTGAGTGTTTGGAAAAATAAAAAATTCCTTATAGTATTAGTCTTGCAACTTAACCCAATCTCTTTATGTTCGCTTCCATATACATTCCATGCAAACTAACTAATATTCTCATGCGAAAAGTATGTTGTAAAACTGTAAATCTAGATCAAGTAGTGAAAAAGTTCTTCTTATCAATTCTGACTCCAAACTACTTTCTAGCAACAGATAACTTGGTTTAGGTTATGATCAATTATTAGTCAATTAGTCAATTACAATTGTAAATTTGAATATGGTTGTATGTAATCATCCATTATAAAAACATAACATATAATTATAAGAACAAACTTATAAATTTGCCAAGGCAATCCAAACCTACATCCCCCAATTGCATGATCTCCCTCCCATTTCTTCCTAATCCTATTTTGCCGCCACATGATCTCCCTCCCATAATCGGTTCACATCCCCCAATTGTCGGTTCACATCATGATCTCCCTCCCAGTTGCATGCTAATCCTATTTTGTCGCCTCATGATCTCCCTCCCAATTGCATGCTAATCCCGACTTCCCTCCCATATTATTCTCTCGCGCCATCCGATTTCAGTTTGATAAGGATTCTTATTTATGAAAAAACTTAGCGGGGTCTTTACCGCTCAAAAATAATTTTAACGATTTCTATCGTAGGTTTATATATTAGATGATTTTCATGGATTTGAACGGTTTAGATTATGAAATTCGTGCGCCTAATAAACAAACATTCATACACTACTAGTCTATTAGAAAATATTAAATGTGCAAAGATATAATAGATTCACTAACAATTAAGAGTTTATTCATACTTTCATTAAATATAACATAAGATTTTGTGGTATCCACTAGTGTAAATATTTTAAATTGAAGATCGAGTTCATTCATTGCACTCGTATAGGGTCAATGAGTGTAGCTGTAAAAAATCATCAAAATCGGAGTTAAAATAACCGTTAAATCGTGATTTTTCATTGATAACCGTCGAAAAATTTTGCCCCATTACTTGATCTCTGAATGTTTGTTTTTTGCAATTTTTGGTGTATGTGATCTCGAAGTATATACAAACATGTTTGACGGTTGGATCGTTGAAACTAGTTTCGTAGAATGCGTATCCCATCAAAATAATAGATTCACTAACACTAAAGAGTTTATTCATACTTTCATTAAGTATAACATACGATTTGTGGTATTCACTAGTGTAAATATTTTAAATTGAAGATCGAGTTCATTCATTGTACTCGTATAGGGTCAAGGAGCGTAGCTGTAAAAAATCATCAAAATCGGAGTTAAAATAACCGTTAAATCGTGATTTTTCATTAATAACCGTCGAAAAGTTTTGTCCCATTACTTGATCGCTGAATGTTTGTTTTTTGCAATTTTTGGCATATGAGATCTCGAAGTATATACAAACATGTTTAACGGTTGGATCATTGAAACTAGTTTCGTAGAATGCATATCCCATCAAAATAATAGATTCACTAACACTTAAGAGTTTATTCATACTTTCATTAAGTATAACATAAGATTTTGTGGTATCCACTAGTGTAAATATTTTAAATTGAAGATCGAGTTCATTCATTGTACTCGTATAGGGTCAAGGAGCGTAGCTATAAAAAATCATCAAAATCGGAGTTAAAACAACCGTTAAATCGTGATTTTTCATTAATAACCGTCGAAAAATTTTGCCCTATTACTTGATCTCTGAATGTTTGTTTTTTGCAATTTTTGGCGTATGTGATCTTGAAGTATATACAAACATGTTTGACGGTTGGATCGTTGAAACTAGTTTCGTAGAATGCGTATCCCATCAAAATAATAGATTCACTAACACTGAAGAGTTTATTCATACTTTCATTAAGTATAACATAAGATTTTGTGGTATCCACTAGTGTAAATATTTTAAATTGAAGATCGAGTTCATTCATTGTACTCGTATAGGGTCAAGGAGCGTAGCTGTAAAAAATCATCAAAATCGGAGTTAAAATAACCGTTAAATCGTGATTTTTCATTGATAACCGTCGAAAATTTTTGCCCTATTACTTGATCTCTGAATGTTTGTTTTTTTCAATTTTTGGCGTATGTGATCTCGAAGTATATACAAACATGTTTGACGGTTGGATCGTTGAAACTAGTTTCGTAGAATGCGTATCCCATCAAAATAATAGATTCACTAACACTGAAGAGTTTATTCATACTTTCATTAAGTATAACATACGATTTGTGGTATTCACTAGTGTAAATATTTTAAATCGAAGATCGAGTTCATTCATTGTACTCGTATAGGGTCAAGGAGCGTAGCTGTAAAAAAATCATCAAAATCGGAGTTAAAATAACCGTTAAATCGTGATTTTTCATTGATAACCGTCGAAAATTTTTGCCCCATTACTTGATCTCTGAATGTTTGTTTTTTGCAATTTTTGGCATATGTGATCTCGAAGTATATACAAACATGTTTGACGGTTGGATCGTTGAAACTAGTTTCGTAGAATGCGTATCCCATCAAAATAATAGATTCACTAACACTAAAGAGTTTATTCATACTTTCATTAAGTATAACATACGATTTGTGGTATTCACTAGTGTAAATATTTTAAATCGAAGATCGAGTTCATTCATTGTACTCGTATAGGGTCAAGGAGCGTAGCTGTAAAAAATCATCAAAATCGGAGTTAAAATAACCGTTAAATTGTGATTTTTTTTTTTTCGATTTTTTGGTGATGCGATCTCGATGGATATACAAACAAGTTTGACGGCTGGATCATTCAAATTAGTTTCGTAGAATTTGTATCCTATCAAGTTCAATGGTGTGTATGTATATATATATATATTTATTATGTAGATTTAAATTTATTTATTTTGTACGTATAACACTTACGAAATTTAATGGTATGTATGATATGAATGATTTGTAAAGATAATTGTTAGGGTCAAAGCACATAACTACTAAAGATTATACATAACAAAAAAAAATTGAATAAGAACCGTCTATTAAAATTAGAAATCAGTACAAGACAAAATTTAATTGCATGAATTGCTAGCCAGTGCTATTTGAATGCAGCATGTCACTCACAATTCTAAACTTTAAGAAAACAGTATTTAACAAATTAAAAGGAGGCGCGGAGTTGAAAAAAAAAATTAAGAATTTAGTCCTTGAAGCAGTTAACTCTCTCCGTCCCACCCTTCTCCTTCTTCCTCTCCCGCTCCACCTTCATCTCCTTCTCCACCTCCATCTCCGTCGCTGCAAATAGACAGACCGACAGCAACCTTCCGGTGGAAATCGAAACCATCGTCAAAGTCAAAGCCTAAAAAGGTTTTTCCCTCCTAATTGTTATCTTCAATTTACGTTTCTGATGGATAAACCCATCAGTTTTCTGTGTAATTCTCTTAGGGTTTTCAATTTTCTTTTTCGATTCTTTTGCAAGTATATTGTGGGTTCTTCCCCTTCTAATTCTCATATGCAATTGTTTTACCTTCCATTCAATTTTTTTACTGGGTTCTTTTGCGAGTGTATTGTGGGTTCTTTTGCGAGTATATATTGTGGGTTCTTCCCCTTCTAATTCTCATCTGCAATTGTTTTACCTTCCATTCAATTTTTTTACTGGGTTCTTTTGCGAGTATATTGTGGGTTCTTCCCCTTCTAATTCTCTCTAAATTTGTTCAATTTTCCTATACAGAGGGCGGTTACAAGGCTGGGCTTATATACTGAAGAATCTGATTATATTCTAGGCTAGCTGCTTTCTTTGGTAAGGTATGTTGTTACACCGTCACCCTCAGCCTATCTTATTCATTGTTTGATTGCTGGTCCTAATGAATGTTGCATGTAAAATTAAATTTGTAAACAGGGAGTAGATACTTTATATGCCATGGACAGGGAATGGATACGAAATCTGAATCGATTTGTATAATATTGGTAAAAACAATGTCCCTTGACTTTAATTCCAGATTTCCAATGTAATTATTCGATATTGTGGTTTACGTTTGACATATTTGTTTTTCCTTTCTATAACACTTGCAGGTTGTCTATGGCTAAGTGGAATTCTGAGCTAGATAGCTTACAACTGATATCAGCACGGCATGGAGACCAGTGTGAGGATCATTCATGCCAGGTAATTTTGATATTTGAGGATTAACTTGATTAGTAGATGTCTATATCTTCTTGTTTACACTGATAAAGATTATAAACAGTGATGAATTAGGGTGCTTTAGTATCGTTTATTTATGTTTCCAGGTGCATATGCTTATGTTCTAGAGTTATAACCTACTTAGCTAGGTTGGTAGTGTTATGTTTATATACATTATAGACCTTGCAAGGATTTATATCATCTACTTATCATGTTGCCTTGTTTACAGAGTGTGAGAATCATGTTGCCTTGCTGTTATGTTTATCTTGTTGTTTACAGTGATGAATTACGTATAAGTAGTTGATGCTAACTTGATTATTACCTGGTATCTATTAAACATGTAATTTTTCTAGGTTGTGATGCTGCATGGTGTTGGTAAGTTAACTTGATTAGTAGATATCTTTATCTTGCTGTTTACACATTTATGGTTTCATAAGTTATTTGTTTAGAAATACCACTCTAGTGTGGCCTTGCATTTCCTTAGTGTCAATGATATTTAGCACCCTTAAAGTTTGCTAATCAGGTTTTTTTAATTTGTTTTTCTTCTACAGTTGTTTGATACTGGAATGTTTCATGATGATCCTAATCGTTTCCCATTTTCATGATGCTGAATATCAACGTGATGAGGACTATAGTGAGAATGGTGATACTTAAGGATATTTTATCTATATTATAGTAATGTCGAAATGAAAATATAGATTTTTTTGTATTTTGTAACTAAACTGAATTGTGAACCTTACATTATTTTAAATTACATGAATTTTGTGTTGTTCCTACATTAATTCTTCATTCACGCCCCTTCTCGATCTCTTAAGCTTGCTTGTTTGTGATGGTTAAAAATATTATTAAAAACAAATGTGAATAAAAATTAGAAAATATTGGACTTGACATGTTTTGTCGACAAATGTGAATAACAATTAGCCGACAAATGTTTTTGTTCACAAAAGATTCAACCAACTAATTATTTTGTCTACACAAGTAATTTGAGCCAACAAACCAGTTTGTTGGCATAGGACTACGTAGCCGAAAAACCATTTTGTCGCGACAAGATTACTTAGCCGACAAAATGTTTTGTCGCGACAAGATCACTAAGCCGACAAATAACTTCATCGTGAAAAAACAACCTATGTTGACAAAATATTTTGTCGCAATGTTGGTTTGGTGACGGGCACAGTTTGACGGCTGAGATTTGTCGCCTTAAAAATGAGCCAATGAAATATTAAGATTCGTCGAGAAAGATCTTGCGCGACATGCTTTTAGCGACAAAATTGCCGACAAAATTTTTTGTTGGGAAAGGCTCTTTGCCGACGAATTTTGACTTTTGCCGACAAACTAATTTTGTCGGCAAAGTGGAAATTTCTAGTAGTGACATTATGATGTGTTGCTGAAATTACTGTAAAATAGTAACTCTCTGGACGTCTTTCTTGCCGGTTCCCATAACCACTTAAAAGCAGATCGGGGACTTGCATTTCCCATTCAGGTAACACCCTAAAGTCAAACGACTCAAAACTAATGCGGAAGTAACTTTCTGATTTAAACTTTTTCAGCTCTAAGAAAAAAGTTATTAACCCCGTAAAAAAACTAGCAAACTTCAAAATCGTTTAGTCATCTAGCAACTCATTTTATAAAATAAACGAACCATATTAGTCAATTAACCTGAAACATTGACAATATTAATCCAACATTTAATTGATTTATAATTCAGTTATCTATTGCATAATAATTTTTTAAATGGTGAACTAGAGAGTTGATAACATGGTATTGTTAGATTATACCTTCAAGTATTATAATCACGTAGCCTTACCAATGGCATTTTTTTCTTAAGATTATAAAATAATAACTCTGACTTTGGTAAAACAGGAAACGTCAAGTATAGGTTAAGTATGAGTTAGTTAAAGCCACAAGATCACGCTATTCAGTTGGATTCAGAACAGCTTCTTCCTGAAATTAATTGCACAAGGGAGACGTGTCTTTGGTTGTTAAAACTTAGGGTAATCTAATCACTCTATTTTTGTAAATATATTGTAATTTATGAGTGATGAGGAGTGTGCCATTTGCCATGCAAAACCAAACAAACAAAATAATATTAATATTGTTACATAAATTTGACAAAACATATGTTCCCTATGTGCTTTGTTTTGGTTATGTTTGGGGGGATTAATATATATTATGAATAAATTAAAATTAAAATGATTCATGTACGGTCCTTTTTGTCGGTACATATGTGGCAAACAAGGTTCCAACAAACCAGCGTAAACAAATTTCGTCCTGGAGTCGAGTCACAGTCTCACTCTCTCTCATGGCACCAAAAACATTGAAGGGAGACCACAGTCGTGGCGGGGGCTTCACGTGGCTGCCGGCAAACCCACGAGACCCTGGACCGAGCCACCCGCACGAGGCTATTGAGACATTACCATCTGGTGGCGGTTGGCGGTGGTGCCACCCACATTCCAACAAAAGCAACACTTCATTGTCGATTAATGCTTCACCTGCAGATTAATTACTAGTCCCATGCAATGCACCAAAATTATGTACCCAACCACATGTTTTCTAGGGTAAGGATGTCCTTATTTAAGAAAATACGCACTCATTAATCATAGTATTGTAGTTTATACTGTAATTTAACAATTATAATCGTCTATATTAGATCATCAATATTTAAGAGTTATCCATGCAAAACGTCAACCATATTAATGAAAATGTAGATAATCAAAGGGCTAAACCGGTTATATAGATTTAGCTCTTTCAGCATCAGGAATAATCTTCGACATAATATCAAAAGAATTGAACAATTTCAATAAGATTCTTATTTTTCTTAGATTAGGATATCTTTAGGTGAGAGAGAGAGAGAGAGAGAGAGAGAGCGCGCGCATGCATCCAAACCAAATCGGCATAGACTGCATTGCGGGTTCAAGCCCATGTGTTGGATGGTCCAACAATCGATCTTAAGAATGTGACTAGCCATTGAGTCTAGTCAATTGAATTGTTTGTCAAATATTGCTTCAAGGGTGAAGAATATGGAACAGACATGTCCTCCACTCAATCAAGTGGAAATGGTGATATATTGTTTTCAATGAGTCTAGCTAAGCACGTAGGGAGGGGCTCCCTACTCCCTAGTGAAAGGAATGTATTCAGAATTTGTCCCAGAAAGAGGTCCCCTCTTCTGCAAGTAATCTCATCTCCTTCGACCAATTTTTTCACGCCCGTGAAGTGTACGTAGATGCGCTACCATATCAGGGTAGTAACATTAGCATTTATTTTAACTTCTTAACTGTACTTATTTATTTTTTGTTCATTAATTTTCTTTCATTTATTTTGTTCGATGATCAAGTGTGAAAGATAAAAATAAGTTGTGGATAATAACCCCATCATAATATCATCTCACAAATTCAATGTCTCCATAAAGAATTTAAAGAAAAAAATTATATACTTTGTTTTACAAGAAGCGAAATTCAAACTTTTACATAGAAATAGACACATTAATTGACTTAACCCCTATTTTATTGGAAGTTTTAACAAAACACTTCCGGTACTGTTTACTTTTAACGAAAAACCATATTTATACATTTTCCTAGTACTATTCACTATACCTTTAAAAATGTATTTTCATTAAAAGAGAAGTTTTTTTGGACTTTTCGTTAGTTTTTCTTATTTTATTGTAATTAAATAGTATTAAAATAATAGTTAATTTTTTTTTTTATAAAAATTATTGCATTAACAATATGTTTCTAAATCTGCATATAAATTTAAATATCTCTTTAAAATTTAGGTAAATTTAACGCAAATTAACTTACTGTTTCTAACAAAAAGAAAATAAAAAAAACATAATAATCAAAATCAAATCGAATTGGGAAAGCATATAGCAAGAAGCTTCTTGCACATATATAGGTAGTAGAATATAGACCATGTGTAAATTAGAGTGTGGGGACAAACGGACAAAAGAATATATTTTCTGTAGTGGGATTCTGCTTGTCTCATGATGACTTGGACTTGTGATATTTTGGAACCAAACCCATCCAAGATTAGCAAATTTGGTGATCAAATGGGATGCTGTGTTGTTACTTGGGAGAGAAAGCCACGTGAAACGTGTGCATACTGAAATTCCGATAAACTTTCGATTACACTTACATGTTTTGACGATGCATTATAGGTTTGGGATAATAAAATAGTTGTGTATTTGTTTTAAGCATGTTTTTATCTTCATTTAGGTCATGTGTAACGTTTTTTAGTGAGTTTGTCGCACTATCACTAAGTGAAATCAGTCTACTAATGTTACACTACGAGTACGCATACAAAATTATAGCTTAAGGTATAAACTTCGTCACTGATCAATAAAATAACTTATGAAGTGGTGTGATTTTCTAGTTACACACCAAGAACTAATTTTATGTATAATGACAATTACACATAGTTGAGCAGACAATTCAATATTCGGCAAAAAAATAAAAAAATAAAAAATAAAGAATAGACGATCCAATAATATCATAGTAATTAATGGAAGATTTTGTTATAAGTAATCGCTATTTGGGTTGATGGTCTTTAATTATTTGGTCAAATCATGCGAAAAAGACTTTCTTTTACTTCTAAAAGCTCAAACATATGTTCCTCTCATAAAAACTTATAACTGTTTAATTACATTTCCTATCAAATTAAAATTGCTATATGGAAATAGCCGAAATCGACATGATGAAAGCAGATTGCCTATGAAAGGATCCAACAGACTAAATAGGTCAATTGTCCGGTCTGGTTCAGTTCAATTTGTTTAATTAACACGGGCTCAACTTTATTTACTTTTGATGCATGCACTCTCCTGGTCTGATGATTCTGGTTTGGCCTGGTCTGGTTCAAAAAGTTTTTCCCTGTTTGGAATTCGGTGGTTAGTTGGTACGACTTTGAGTTCTATTTGTCGGTTTAAATAAGCAAGTCCACAGTACTGCGCCCTAAACCACGCTTCCGCCACTTTACTAATCACTTTAAACAAATTAAAGAAAATTAATTGTGACTTAAGGGGACTTGGCAGCTTTAATCTTTCCTTAATTTCGTTGCCTTGGCAGCTACAATTAGGAATATGTCATGCGTTTGTCGGGGAGAACTGAAACCAAAAATTAAGTGGGTTGGACAATCACCATGCAAACAATTTCTGTCAGTACAATTTATTTGGTTGAAATAGTAACGAGTTTTTGTAGACCATTGAAATTTGAAACTGAGGCCCTCTATGTGCTACCGAGGTAACAGAGTAAAACAAGCGGCGTCATGTCCACGCCACTTATCAGGCATGCAAATGTGACTCTATTTCACGTGAATAATATAAAATTATATGTTTTAACTTTCTCATATTATAATGCGCTATTAGACTAAGATATTATTAGAAGTACATACTTTGTGTAGAGAAGTCTATGACATAAACATGATGATCTGTCATATCTTATCTTTTATCAAATATTATCTTACATGTGATGATAAATGTCATGAGAGAGACAGATATACGAGTATGCAACAAGGGATAAACATGCATGCAAGTTATTGATGTCTTGCAAGAGAGAGTCTCTTGTAAGCATTTAAACATGTGAAACTCGTTTATCGGATAATTAGTTTTTTTTTTTAACACATGACATATTTTTATTGAACAAGTAACGCCACTAAAATGGTGCATTGTTGGTAAGAAAGTTTCTTTTAGTCCTTCATGTTGGAATATAATCACGATTATGTTGGCTTTACTATGTGGTATTTAATGTGTGGAGGTGCACCATAAGATTGGTGTACTAATGTACACTTAACCAAATGATGGGATATAAAAGGTGTGACTTATTATAAATGTTATACCCTTCTATAAGTAATGTGTCTTATGACTCTTATCATAAAAGGATAAGATCATTCAGAGAAGTCTGACAAATATCTGAAAATGGTGATGAAGTCTATAAAATGAGGATTTATTCCTCCAAACATATCATTCAATGTGAAATATATTCTCTTCTTTCCCTTGGGGTGATATTTCTCCCTTGCACTACTGCATAATAATCAATAGTCTAACATCAGATTGATATGATTAGTGATGCGCTACTAGATTCAAATATAAATAAATAATTAGAATAGTGGGAGAAAAATAAAAGTACAAGATTTGAACGGTAATTAAAGTTCTCAATCTTGAAGAGATTAATCAATTGAGTGGGAGACACAAAGGAAACCTTGTTTTGAATTTTAGTGGGAGACCTAAAGGAAACCTTGTTTTGGATTTCAAGGGGAGACCCAAGGAAACTTTGTTTCAGTTAATGTTTTTAACCAAAGAAAAGGATTATGTTTTTAATCAAGCACGTCAACAAGGATTCCAAAGGATTAATTATTAGACACTCAAGGTACGAAATTTATTAAATATCTAGTAATTATGTGTTTTCTATTGCAGTGTTTATTTTCTTCACAAAATGTTGATAGAAAAACTTAATGGTTGCTTCTTGATTGATTAAGAAACAACCTTGTGTTATAATATGGGCTGGTAGATAGTGTGTATAGCTAAATGTGTCTTAGGAATTATGTCAATGTGTTTTATGATAATAAGTTCGCTATCTTTTAAGAATTGTTAGCTCCTAAGGTAAACACATTGATATACAATATCACTATATGGAATTATCGTGGAGAGGGATGAAGTGAAAGTTGACCGCACACCCTTGTGTAAGATGGCGGCCGATCCTATGACCAAAAGATTGCTCTGAAAGGTAATTCAGAGGAGTATGTGACTACAAGTTGGAATCATTTAGATCTTCTAGTCGGGGCATGTTGTATGGGCATCTTTGGAGGGATTTTGGGGACACCTAAAATGAACAGTTTGATGCGACTCTAATTGATTGATTGGTCAAATAAAAGATAGAAGGGCACGAGCAAGGTAACAGAGTTATAACAGATCTTCTTGTATGTAAAATCTGTTTATAGGCATCATGTTTGAATTTGTATAACATCTTGGTGCATATCGTATAAAGTCGTAGATAAGGTGTATTGAGGAAAGCCTCTGAATTGGCTTAGGAGGAAGTACTTGATCGAAATTTCAACGCAGGTCAAGTTGGACTTGGTTGAAATCGTCATTAATACTAAGTGCGGATGGTGTTTTCCTAGTAAAGAGTAATGGTGCTACTTTACTTGAAAGATTAGTAAAATGGAAGTTGCTAGTACAAGCACGATTAGTAAGAATGGTCAAAACATGCGCACATATAAGCCGAACCACGGAATGGTGACAGTTTACAAACCAAATGTTTTTAAACTACAGTTGGAAAGTCAAGAGTAGTCAGGATCTGATACTCGGTAATAATATCCAATTTGTGTAGCCAATTGGATCTTAAAACTTACATCATCAAGATCAAGTAGGAGATGTTGGAATATAATTATGATGATGTTTGCTTTACTATGTGTGTATTTGATGTATGGAGGTGCACTATAAGATTGGTGTATTGATATACTTTTAACCAAAGGGTGTGATAAAATGTATGACTTATCATAAAGGTTATATCTTCTATAAGTGATGTGTCTTATCATGAAATAATAAGACCATCCAGATAAGTCTCACAACTCTCTGAAAATGGTATAATGAAGTCTATAAAAAGATGATTTATTCCTCCATACAAATCATTCAATGGGAAATATATTCTTTTCTTTCCTTCGGTGTGCTATTTCTCTCTTGTCACTACCTCATAGTAATCAATAGTTTGGAGATTGGTCCTACAAAATTGTAGGCGTTTGATAAGTAAAAATGGACATGGTTAGAAATCAGTAATTGTTGGCCCAGTTAATTTGTCTAATGGAGCGAAGCTGGGAACCTTTTAGTTTAACCCAACATTGCGCCATACACTCGGCCCCAAAAGCTCAAACCATATACAGTTCCGCATGTACAAGATGGGTTTAGCTCATAAATTTCCGAAAATTCAGAATCGATTCCAATATAGGTTCCGATACTAAAGAAGAAGAAAAAACGATTACAGTTCCGAAACCAATGAAAAGCCCCGGGACAGGTTCGACATATAATTCCGATGATGATGAGAGGCTCGATTGGAATAAACAATGCAGAATGATGGCTGCAAATCCCCTAATCCCGTTGGATAGTTCCTTAACGAAGCAATCATAACGCACTGCTTCAATCAGTGCAGTGCGATTGTTACTCTTTCATTCAATGAGAACACTTTACTCATTGAAGTAGAACATTCATCTATTTTAATCACTTTTGGAACCCCTTGGCTTAATATTATTCAGTTGTTTCTAGGTTAGTTAAACCTTCAGTTTATTACTGTTTTTACAGCTTTTTTTGGTTTAATTAATTAATTACTTCATAAGAACAATGCTAGGTAGGGACCAATATTATACCAAGAATTATTAGGAGACAAAATGATACCACAAGTGATTAAGTCCCCGTTAAGAATTTAGCCATATATATGCATTTCATTGGTCGATCGATCGGGAATTAATTAATAATATTTAAATTAAGCACGATTCAAAAAAGCTCATTTGATTTGCAGGCAAGAGGTTGGTGGGCCTTGAATCTTTGATATTGGTAGATATAGGGAATATTGGAGGGTTTTGCTTTCACTTTGCAGAGGCAAGATTTATGTGTGATTTCTATTTATACAGGAAACATAAAAAAAAGCGAAAAAGGTGAAATATGATTGTGCAAATAATGCATGGCATGGTGATGGTGAAGGAATCGTAATCTAGCTAAAATTTCCCAACATGCCAGCTTAAAAGCGACTTCATGATCTCCGTGTAAAAACATGTACAATATATCGAAATCTGTGCGTGGTTCCGCAAGCATGCATGCATATATATCACGAAATTTTAATTAAGATCATGCAACTCTAGCTTTCTATACATCTTAATGTTTACTTAATTATCTTTATATGAAAAAGATATTCATCAATCAAACTTTAACAGTATATTAAAATGGCCAGTCAGATATCAAAGATATAACAATATAAGTAATAATCTCAAAATAGCAAAATTAATGCCGTGCAAAAACCGCATAACTCAAACAACTTAGCTAGATCACTACATTCAAGCATAACTCAAAGCTAAGTCCATACAATTTAAAATTATCAAAACTCTAAATTATTAACCCATAATCCTATACTTTTGGCTGCCGCCACAAGTAGAAATCCAACCCTAGATAAGTGATGTATGATTTTCAAAAGGTTGCAGAAATCATAAAGAACAATCATTGTTATGAATTAGTTAATTAACCTAACTATAAATATATATGAGAAATGCTATAAATATAATTGTTCTATAAATTCAGTTAAATTAAAACCAAATAAAAATTTGATAGCTAGGGTTTGGCCCATAAGGGAAGTCCACCATATGTATTTTAAGATTTAACCCAAACTATGGATTGTAGCGCACGAAAAACTTGTCATTTTCCATCCCTCATGGGTCTTAATTTCTTTATATTATTGTACGAAGATCACAACAAAAGAAACACGAGATGGTGGAGAACTTTACAAGCTGATAACGACTATCAGAGAATATAATGCACTAGCTAGCTGTTAGCAGTACTTTCATGAGAATGTTACGACCAAACTCCCATCAAACTGCGCAAGCTAGCTAGCTTTAGTACTTATATTTGGCTGGCAAACTTTCCAGATCAAGCTAGTAAATATTCATGTAATTATCGTTATGTGACGTTGTATGTTTGAATTATATTATTAGCTATGTATGAGTAAACTAGTAAGATAGACAAGTATTTGTGGTTTATCAGCTGCAATTTTCATTAGATAGCTTTTGGAAAATCCGTCTGAAACCAGAAGGATAGTGCAATTAATGTTGAGGAGCATGATTGTTTTTGGTTGTCCAAAAAAAGAAAAAAAAAAAAAAAGCAATAAATTGCTGAATGCAAGGAACTGAAAAAGGAGAAATAATCATCGATCGTATCTGGTCGTAAAGCAAATTTATGTACAAGTACATTTGATTTGAAACTAGCTTGGGCCAGGGAAAGATCGGAGTATGAGTAGAGAGCATGTGAATGCTTCTGGAGGCGAATGGTCATGTCACTCCCCCCCCCCCCCCCAACACATAGCATATAACGCATTTCCTATTTGGTGGTCCTTGCACTGGCAGAATTAGCAAGAAAATAAGAGAAATCACACACCCACCATATACAATTTTCAAGTAAAAGTTGGCGCTCCTCGTTTAAAGAGATGCACCCTTTGTGGATGGTGGGGCCTTTCCCTTCTTATCATGACTTCATACTAATTTTCATATCAAACTCTTTAAATATGAACAACTTTTTGTTTTCGTATTTGTCTCCACTTGAGTAAAATGGGTTTCAAGTTCAAAGTATTTCATTTCAAGGAAAATATATATTTACAGTTCGATATTTGATTGGTTGTTAGTCTCACTGTGGTAGTTTAATTTTGTTATGATGTTGTGGGCTACGTAATGTTACTAATTTACAAATTACTAAAAGTAACATGAATAAATTGATAGCATTATATTAGTGTGAAGTGTGAAATTCACAAAAAATTTCACCAACCATATTTTGCCCATTAATTCTTTAAGATATTTTAAGTTGCATAAATACCATGTTCCACATTTTATTGTGGAATGAACTGAATCATCATAATTGAAATCCAAAACATCTTTACAAAATTCAAACATAATCATTCTAATTGAAATTCAAACATCTTTAATGACTCAATTAAAATGCCCGCTTTTGACTAAAGACACCTATGTTGGATACTTCAATCTTTTTCATATAAGTTAAAAGATTTTTTTAGTCAAAATAGTCTTTGAGATTGATATAACTTCTCATTTTGGTCCATGAGATTTGAAATTGATAGAAGTGGTCATTGAGTTTGTCCACCATCAATCATTTTGGTCATTTCGTGAAAAATCTCCATCAAATAAGATATGACAAAATTACCCTCAATTTTTGTCCAATCATTTTGGCTTGTTATTTATTAAATTTAGAGTATTTTTGCCATTTTGGTCCTTATTTAACAAAAGTTTTCACAAAATCACCAAAATGATTGATAGTGGACAAATTCAAGGACCACTTCTATTGATTTCAAATCAAAGGGATCAAATTAAGGAGTTATGCCAATGTTAGAGACCATTTTGGCTAAAAAGCCTAAGTTAAAAATTAACACTGCAAAACACAATTGCTTAAAGTATCCAAAAATGATTGTAAATATGAAATTTCCTACTACAAATAAAACAAGAAAACGTGTACATAATACATTTTGTATTAAATAAATCTATGAGCAAAGTTGTTGATCTGAGGGTCGTAATGACTTGTTCTCGAATCCATGAATGCCGCAAGGATTTGGCTTGAGGCAATAGAGGAACTGACACATGTAGTGGTGCTTGATGGTTCTTCACAAGTGTGGTGAAGAATGTAGAGAACTTTCTGAGTCTTCTAAGTGCATGTAGAGTGCTCTGGAGTTTGAGCGTCTGAGTGTGAGAATGTGTTTCTGAGGGAGGCCTTTCTTTGTTGTGGAGCCTCATATTTATAGGTGATGCAAGTCTTGATTAAGGTTTAAGTTGGTCTTGATTTTGGATTTGATTAATTGAAAAAGAACCAACACTTGATTTGGACTTGGTTTGTTATTTGACTCCATAAAAAAAATCCTTGATTTAATCAAATAATCTTGTATTTAAATCAAACAAATAAATCACATTTCATCCTTAATTTGGCCATCCATGATTTAGCCAATCTCTGCCGATTTGACATTTCATTTGTTTTAAATTTAAATCAATTAATTTGTTTGATTTAAATTTAAATTAATAAAGATAATTTCTTAATTCATTTTCGCCAAATGTCGACGTGTGTCACTCTTAATTACTTGTCCAGTTTTGATGAGTCACATGTTATTGTACGATTTGTAAGACACACAATGCGTGTCACGTAAGCCCTGATATGTTGAAAATTTAATGTGTTGGTGAGTATTTATTTCACCAAAGTTTACATATCTACAATGATATGAGATGATTAGCAAATTAAAGGGAAAAAAGGGTAAGGCATTCAACTCACGTGGCCAAGGCTTTAAAAGATGAACTGGTTACCACCCGTGCATCTCTGTGTGAAGGATATCACACGTAGAATTGTAGATGCCCTTTTTTCTTTGGTAAAAAATTGTTGTGGATGCCATAACCCTAACGCTACTGCCCTTTTGTAGTAAAAACAGTGAATACGCACTAAAACTCGTGATACGTGAAATTACACTGAATTGCCTAGTACTTATAGTACTTACTGTTCTATCGGCTGATCACTCTGTCTTTCCATCTTTCTCTCTCTCTGGAATCTTAGCCAAAATTTGTAGTAGTCAGTGGGAAGCAAGATTTTCTTTTACAGGAGGAGACGTGGGGTTGCTAAGGACTCAAGATTCAAGAAAAAGCTAAAGTAGGAGGAATTTAATTGAAGCAAATTAAAGAGGCCTCCCATTACCATTCATTTACGCACGTAAGCAGTTTTCACGTTCTTTAGTCTACAATTACACACATATATATACACACACACATATAGCTAGCTAGCAGGTTGACTCACAAAAACTAAAATATCGAACCAGATATATAGTAGTGTCTCAGCTGTGTGTGACAGTGATTTTCGTCATGGTGATGGCCAAAAACAAAAGATCATTAGTTGTGAAAGCAGGAAATGCACAGCCGAAGAAGAACTTGTGGAAGCTAGAGGAGGACTTGATTCTCAAACAATATGTGGAAACGCATGGTGAAGGCAACTGGGCAACTGTTTCCAAGCTTTCAGGTTCATTAGTTTATTACTTAGTTAATCATCAAACTAGCTCCCTCTCTCTCTCTCTCTCTCTCTCTCTCTCTCTCTCTCTCTCTCTCTCTCTCTCTCTCTCATAAACACAAGCATGTGCACATGCATACATGCAGGTCTGAAGAGGGGAGGAAAGAGCTGTAGGCTAAGATGGAAGAATTACCTGAGACCTAACATCAAACGCGGAGACATGTCCCAAGAGGAGAAAGACCTCATCATCCGCATGCACAAGCTTCTTGGCAATCGGTATAATTAATCGTCAACTAATCAGCATCATCGCTTTAATTAATTCATCACTTAACCTAAATTAATTACTTTAGTTGTTTTGCTATAAAATATATACACATAGATGGTCACTGATTGCTGGTCGGCTTCCTGGCCGGACGGATAATGAAGTGAAGAACTACTGGAATACCCATTTGAACAAGAACACCAGCTGCTGCCCAGCTGGAGGCAAAAGAAAAGGTACCACTATGACAGACTACTCAAACCATGACACCAATATCACTAAGAAGAAAAACAAAATCAATACGAGTAAGACTTCGAGCACTGCCACCGCTACTGCTGATAATCCGATGATCATCAGTAGTACTGTTCGAAGTCCAAAAGACACCAATTCTGATCATCATCATCAACATCACGAGGAGCCGAATGATGGACTCATATTTGCTACTACCAGTACTACAGAAGAGAGCTGCTTTTACTATGATGTGGACATAGAATCTCCAAGGGAGCTGCACTACTACATGCCTAACTGCAGTTCAAACTTCAATCCGGCGTTTGTGTTTGATGATGAGCCTTTCATTGGCTACATGGACCCTTTTCTTTTATTTGATTAAAAAAATCACTTGTATACTTTAGGTAGTGTACGTAGCAGCTGTTATATAGGTACGTTAAACCTCATAATAATTTAGAGCTAGCTAGCCTGCTCGAGTATCTAGCGCTTGTTTTTCTCAGCAGTTGAAAAACTAACAATAATCACCGACATTAGTTGTGCAGAATTGAGATCATGGATAGGCTTTTTAGCCACCTTGTTCGTACAATTAATACCCGTGATTATTATCAGGTTTTCTTTTGCATGAGTTTTAATGAATCATTGCACTATGATTGATAATGTTACACATGTTGATGTGATCATCTCTCTTTCTCTCCCTCCTTTTTTTCGTAGACACAAGAAAGAACTTTTTGACGACAAACATGTCAATATGTCACTATCATAAAATTAATCACAAAATTAATCATGTATTGACAAGTGAGAAAATTAAATTGCATGACAATAATTAAATTACATGACAATGCCTAATCAATTAGAAACATCGGCATAATAGTATATTCTCATTGCATGTCAGTTTCTCTCGCATTGAACACACGCATGATAACAAGATTTAATTTCTTTTACACACGTTTATTAAGTTCACAGCTTTTTAGCCAAAATGGTTCCTGAGATTTGCATAACTCTTCAATTTGGTCTCTGATATTTGAAATAGATAGAATTGGTCCTTAAGTTTGTCTACAATCAATCATTTTGGTCATTCCGTGAAAAGTCTCCATAAAATAAGAATAAAATGACAAAAATACTCTCAATTTTGATCAAATCATTTTGGCCTATTGTTTATTAAACTGAAGGTAATTTTGTCATTTTGATTCTTACTTAACACAATTTTTCACCTAAGGACTAAAATGATTGATGGTAGACAATCTCAGAGACCACTTCTATTGATTTCAAATCTTAGAGATCAAAATAAAAAGTTATGCAAATCTCATAAACCATTTAACTAAAAAGCCTTAATTTCACACCCCTGTCTCGGCAGAGTTGGATTTGCCCACGTCGATGTTATTTCTCTTATAAATCGACTTTTCAACTATGGCTCGCCTATTAGCAAAAAAGAAGTCATGATCTTCTTTTGATTAGAGCAGTAAAAAGTCTAATATGGTACATAAAGTTGAATATATAAAACTTTTGTTAAATAAAAAAAATATGGAATTGCTAAGAAGACTATTTGAACCGAAAGGGCTATATATTAACTAAGTCATTATCGACTGAATAATAAGCATGCTATTTTACAATAAACTAGCTCTAACCTTAATACTAACGGGCTATGCTCAAATCCTAGAGCTATAAGAAAACCCAAAAATAACCAAAATACTATTATTTTCTAACATGTAACTCAAAACTGGTCACTACCAACCACAAGTTAATAAAGTATTAAATTTAGGAAGGTTTAACAAAACACTTCTGGTACTGTTCACTTTTAACGAAAAATCACATCATACCTTTCTCTGATACTATTCATTATACATTTAAAAATAACTTTTCATTAAAAGAGAAGTTTTTTATACTTTTAGTTAGTTTTCCAATATGTAGAAAAAATGGGCAAAAGATGTACGTATCATAAAATTGACATGACACATCATAAAAGCCACGGTTGCAGGTAAACTGAGAAGCTAATTGTCTTCGAAAAGCAATTATTAGATTTCCAATACGTAGAAGTTTAAGGTCGATGAATCCTCCCTCGAATGGGAATTTACATTTACAATATGTCGTCTAGTTCTTGTTGAGGGTACAATAAAACATCATCAACGGGCAATGACGGTGGAGTTCCGGGCGGAATGGAAGCAGCACCATTCTCGCCGGCACATATGCACAGAGCCTCCGCGTCCCTGACCACTGCATCAAGATCTATACGACCGCTCAGTTCATTAATGAACTTCAGTAGAGTGTCGAAGTCCATTTGCTCCCCAATTATCTTACCACGGTGTCGCTTCAATATCGCCACACAGACATACAGGTGCAGATGCTCAGACGGATAATGTGTCCACAATACCTCCCACAAGCGCATTGTTTTGTCGAATTCAAATTCCCTAGAAATAGATATGCGATCAAACTCTATCAGGAAAAGTGGAGTGAAAGAATTATACAGTAACACTGTAATAATCAACTATATAGCTCTCACAAACATACAACCATGCATACATAAATAAATCAATATTAAGAACGGAGTGTGGAACCCGACCTTTTAAATTGTATTAGAACCCAGCGGAAACAAAAAAAGTAATTCAAGCAGTCCTTCTGAGTCAAGTGATTGTGCAACGGAGCGTCTAACAGCTCCACCAACTACAACAACAATGATTTAGAATGAATTAAGAACACAGAACTACTATTTCGTCCTGGCAAAGCAATGTAAAGGTAGATAAGAGAGAGACCTTCATTATTGCAAATAGTTGAGAGTGCATGCCACTTTGGTCACGGTTGAAATTTGGCCCAAGGCGCTCCATCAGTGAAACAAAACACCAAAACGATTCAGACTCATCCTCCATTACATACAAAATTGGGGACAGGAGATCACTCATACCCTGTAGGACAAAAGAAAGATACATCATACAATGATGGAACACAGCTATCACAACTGAACTGGGGCTACGAAGTTACATATTGAGGCAACTTACATTCAGAGTTTGAGATCATTATTTAAACATGCTGTTCTCACTTTACAAACAAGACCACAAGAGACAGGAAGAAGAAAGCTATATCCCAAAGCAATATCATTACTACATATATGACAAATGTGTATAATAAACCACATAGCTAATATGGTTACATATCGTGAGATAATCCCTAACCAAACTTTTACGTTAGCATGGTAAAATTGTATTTTACTTGAGCTTTATGTATTTTGCTTAAACGTAAAAGTAAATTTATGCAGCCAACTGCAGCAAGAATCTACTAAGCAGAAGAAGTAATCACCTGACAGTAACCAAGATCAAAGTTGTAAAATGAGTACGTTAAGAGTATATCACGTAACAGATTCACATTTGGATTATCGTCCCCGTCGTAGTAGGAGAGAGATCTGTCAGTCCTTACCTAAAGAAAATTACAACAGTTTCAGACTTCAAAACAGCAATAATTCATCACTGAAGTTGAAAGCTCAAAATAAATCCCGCAAGTTTCATGATACCACATCTTTCTCAATGAGGCCTTTTCTCTCCCTGAATTTTGTAAACCTTCTGGCCTGTTCTGGAGAGATACTCTGCAGAGGAAAATACAAATACATATCATAAGCCACCTAATCAAGCTCCTCAGGACAGTTGCATTTTTGTGCACGTTAGAGAGAGAGAGAGAGAGAGAGAGAGAGAGAGAATGTGTGTGTGTGTGTGTCTTGGACTCTTAGTGGAAATATACAATACTACTACTACCAACCTGCCATTGCTTCTTTACAGTTTCAAATTCTGACTTTTTAACGGCCCTAAGGTATTCCCTCTCAGCATCTGTTGAATCATATGCATGGTATCCCAACAAGAATGGCCAGACCTACAATCATAATTAAGAATACTGATGAGCTAATGCATATTCAAACAAAGTAATTAGTCATAGCTTCCAACATACAACAGTATAAAAACCTCTTTCCGTAGTTTGTGCTCAATTCCCCCATAAAATATTCTCTTTCTGAAAGCTTCTGAGTTGACGATCCTTCCTTCAGAATCCATGAAGGTTTCCCACTGCAAAAATAAACGGAACTTACACAAACCCATATGACAACAGCAACACATTTCTAGCAGCGTTCTACTCAAAATGTTCTTATTTTTAAAAGTGAAAAATCATCACCTCATCAGAGCCCAAAGGTGACTGTCGTGGATTTCCCCATTCCATTGATACTTTATCAAACTGCCAATTTGAACAAACATTCATAATACAATGGACCCGATAATTCAAAGGAAATTATATGTTTGACTAAGCTTAAATTACATCTTAAAACCTTTTATCCACGAATATTGGCAATTTGGCACCAAGCCAGAAAACTTCCTTGAGTTCATTTATAAATTGACAGCATTGATGGAAACAGTTTTTCCCAAAATGCATTAAGTAACTTGATAAAATGGAAGGTTTACCTCCACAGAATCTGGGGGGACAGGACTTTTCTCAGGGACTCTATTTGAATGATGGGATGCCTTCTGAGGGTAATCAATGGGAGGCTGGTTATTACTTCTCCTTTCAATAGCACCATATCCGTTACTATGATTATCACGGAAAAGTTGAGAAGTTGTTTCTCGAGCAAATTTGGTCACAAGAGAAAACTTTTCCAACACTTGAATTGAGAGATCTCGTGCAGGATCATGAACCCTTTGCCTTTGCCTCTCACTGTATTGAGAAATGCTTATATTTCCTTCTTGATTGACATCCCCACTTGTTCTCTCCTGGTTTAGATCTGAAAAGGTCTCGCCAACTGAGACCCCACTTGCAACAGAAAGCACCCTAGGCAACTCCAAAGACGATAGAGTTCTCTGAAGAAACAAATAAGTCATGAAAAATATTGCAGTTTCCAGCTTGATAGTATCATCAAGAAAACCAAAGTTGACAAAACAGATAAAAAAAGGAGGAGGTTTCATTTCAGTTTTAGCTCAAATGATGCATACCTGGAGAGGATTTTGAAAATCATTCACCAGAAATACATTTGCATCTTCAGCTGACCTGAAAACATTCAACAGAACGAAAATTCTGGACCACCTACTTTTTAATTGGAAAATAAGGATTTAGAAGATGTAGCGAAAGGATTCTTTCATCTTTGGACCTTAAGTTTCAAAAGGTATTATAACATTAATTAACAATAATAACCAACCTCACAAGAAACAAATGTTGCTTTATTGTAGCAAGGAACTCTTTGACTCCTCCATTATAGAAATACAGAGGAGGAAATGCAAGTCCTGCAAAAACTCACTTTCAAACCACATATACAAATACAAAAAAAACATCATACAAGAGTATACAGCTTTAGATGTAAGCCTAAGTAAATCAAGCAGCAAAACGAAGGTACCAAGCAGCAGAAACAGTAAACCCGATTCTATACTTACCACCATTTCTTTTCTTTTAACCTTTAGACAACTACAAGATTTTTTAGCATATCTAGTTACTTTCTTGAATTGTATGTACAAATTGTTCTTACACGGTAGAATATCTAGCATTTATTACTGTTTACTTGGACTACGAAAAAATTGTGAAATTACAGAATATATACTTAAAGTCTTGTACTTTGACCTGATTTGCTTTCTTCTACTACTAGATATAATTCCAAATTGGTTGTTCGGATTGGGATTGCACTACATTGGGACGACTAACAAGGCAACCACCGAGGCTTGCCCTCTAAATAGTAAGTATTATCATGCACACAAGCTCCTAAGATGAGTATTCGAATTACTTATTACACGAGCAAATTGCAGACAACAATATTCTACTAAAGTTTCCGAACAAACTGTAACCAACACCACATATAATTACTAATAATGCCTTACAAATCATGATAAAGTTGTTTTACCTGTAGCCAAAACGATGATAATGTACTGCCATCCAAGCGCTGGAGTGTGGCGGCGAATCGACCGGACCTCCGTTAATGGCACTGACCTTATGGTATAAAGATTCCTATCTACACCACCACAAGCACAAACCCAAAAAAAAAAAAAAAAATAAATAAATAAATAAATAAATTCAACAAATTTAACAACTAAAATTCAAGGTCTAAACCTACAAAACCTTTCTCAGACACCCTAGCGTTCGAGTTTTGCCCGTTGTACGGAATCCATGTCTACAAATCAAACCGTACCAAACACGTCAACAATTAACAGAAATATCAGTAATCAAGCGATAATCTTTAATTAATCAATCATTAATTAATGAATAATACCATGAATAAGGAAGAACCGTGCTTAATTAGCCTCAATCTTCCACTAATCCTCTCGGAGGCGAATTGAGTAGGGTGGATGGTGACATTGTCTTTCAAGAAAACTACCTCGGCGCCGTCGTGCTCGCTGGAGCTGTGCTTCCCGCTGTCGCTCCGCATCATGCTCGCGGAGCCCTAATCCAAATCAAACCGAACAAAATCCCCAAAATAATTAACCCTAAACACTCAGAAACGATGAATTAAAGTTGGCGCCGGAGAAACGCTTACATGTTGCTGCGACGCGGCGTAATCGGCGTCGTCGGAGAGATCGTGGAGCTCTGGTTCTTGCATCGCCGACGATTGCAGATAGAAAGAAAGCGGAGAGGAGAGAGAATTCTTAGTGGGCAAGGCAGTGCGGTCGCCGTGGAGAATTCTTAAGGCGAGGGGTCCACGTAAGCGGTATGGCGCGTAATGAGGGTCTTTCCTCGTGTTCAGATAGCTTGGGCTCTCATCAGGTGAATTTGTTGTAAGCATTGTGTTAGATCATATCCGTTGGTTAGTGGAGATCTATCCGACCGTTGGTTAGATCATATCAGTTGGGCTCTGATATACTCTGCAAGCCAAGTTGACCCGGAAAGCCGAGCCGACCATAAAAACCGAGCGGAACCAACAAGCCAAGCCGACTATCAAGCCGAGCTGCGAGGCAAGTCGAGTAGACATGCGAGCCAAGCCGATTCAGCAAGCCGAGTTGAGAGGCAAGTGGAATACTACTTAGTTAAGCAGAAGGGCCAACCAGCGAGGCAAAAGCTGGGAATGGGTATAGGGCTGGTTTGGTATTGCTATGCTTTGAAAAAAACTGTTTTTGTTGTGCTGTGAGAATAAGCGTGAAATAAAGTAGCATAGTGTTTGGTAAACTTTTTTATAAAAGTGCATTTGAAAAAAAAAAAAAAAAGTAGTATTATAGTGGTCGATAAACTTTTATATAAAACAGATGTGAAAAAAACTGGTTTTTCAAAGTTGGGTTTTGCAACTTTGTGTTTTTGGCTTTTTTTCATTCAAAATTGTGAAAAAAGCTGAAGCTGAATATTTACCAAACATAAAAAAAGATCCCAATTTTTTGTAATAGTCACTTTTTTCAAAATCACCTCAGTACCAAACTAGGCTTAAACTTACCATTTGAAAACCAAGTCAGTTGGGCGTCTCGCAGAGCAACCCTCAAAGAGGACGTTGTGACTTTATAAAAAAAAAAAAAAAAAATGAAAGGTTTTTCGGCTTAATCCGTCGACATGCAAACCAAGCCGACATACAAGCCGACCCACCTGCAAGCCTAGCCGAGCCGGTTCAATAGTTATATATATTGTTTGATTAAAACACCACGCAAATGCGAATAAGAAGATAAATTTATGAGCAGATTAAAGCGCTGGCGCGATTGTGTATTTGTCTAGTTTCTGCTTTCTGCCTTTGAATTCATCGGTCAATAATTTTTCATTCTGCAGTTGTCTTGATAGTGTTCAACAAAGCCGCTCTTTCTTCTTACAAATTCCCGTCTGCAAATGTCATCACACTTCTCCAGGTACCACATGATCTGCTAATTTTTCATTCTTTTTTGTTTCTTTATTCAAATTCTGCAGCTCCAAATGCATGTTATTAGAAACCATTGTACCGTTTAAGACGTTGCTTCACACTCTTCCTCTTGCACTATCCTATTTGCTTTACATGGTAGGTATATGACCAGTGGGGATTCTTGCTCATTCTTTGGCTAGACATTTTGATATCCCTTGTAACGATGCATGCCTGTAATCCTCATGGTGAAAGTTGGTTACGATGGAATCAGTGGGTGGTATAAATGTTCCTACGTACACCACCCCTCCGACGGACTGCAGTAGCTTTTACAATGATTGTTGAGCATGTTTTGTCAGGGCAGAAACATTCATATCCTGTTGTGGGCAGAAACATCCATATCCTATTGTGTCATTGGTTTTATTGGAAGAAATAAAACGAAAGCTTGTTACCTAAAATTCAGTCATTCCCATGAGTGTAGGTTGTGATTAGGTCTTCATGTTGCTGACACATTTCTTGATGGAATGCATACAAGGACTTCATCAGTGTGGGGATAATTATACTCGGTGCAGTTGTTTGCTGGAGCTCGGGATTTGTCATTTGACGCCTATAGCTATGGCTATAGGCGTTGTCTTTGTTGCACAATCAGATGCACACCCTTGTAACGATGCATGCCTGTAATCCTCGTGGTGAAAGTTGCCTATAGCTATAGCTATGGCGTTGTCTTTGTTGCAAACATCTGTACAGCAATATATCTTGCTTCTATATATAGCTCATGTTGGTAGTATCTTTGTCCTCTTGCTATCTTATGCCTCATTTGTTTATGTGAGACTTGAGTACTAGGTATCGTTAATAATACGAAATACGCTTCAATTTTGCAGGCAAATAAGCGAGATTGGTCTTAGTACCTTCGGCCTAATGTGGTGCAATGGTTAGAAAAAGTCTTAAACAAAGTTTTATATGTTGACCTTCAGGTTCATTTTGCATGAAAATGTACTCTGGCTTAACTGATATTCTACGGAAATCTGATTTCTGTATCATAGGAATAATATGTGGACCAATCTCGCTGTTTTGGGCATCAATCAGCGGTGACCTAGAAGGGATGATAAGCTTCCCGCATCTATTCTCCCCTGGGTTTCAGGTGCTTCCCTTTCATGAGAAAAATTGTCATTCTAATAGTAGCCAAGATTGGTGCATTTTTAACACTTTGTTGAATTGTAATCTTGTCTTGGCCCAAAGATAATTGATCCGGCCCATACACAAAGAAAGATCCATGCACATGCTAGAGAATTCTAGCAAAGTTCAAGTTGGTGGAAGAGTCTAGAAGAATGGTGAGGATTCCACCAACATACAAGATTAGTGTAGATAATTCTAGCTTAGGAAGGTAGTGGAATTATCTAGATATCTCTAGCATGATGTTTTCATACTTCTCCAAGGTTCCATCCATGCCTATAAAAGGAGAAGGCATCCACACCATTTGTAACAACCAAGAGAGCAAGTAGTAAGAAGTGAGAGTGTCAAGTAAGAAGTAAGAAGAAGCAACAAAGCTTCTAAGAGTGTTTGAGTGTTTCCTTTTGTACTAAGTTTGTGAGTGAATAAAAACCTTGTGTAATACTTTGAGAATTCTTTCTTTCTCTTGCCTATCAATTCCGCTGCGTTACATTTTTCTTTGTGAGATAAACATCTCTAGAATAGTGAAGCATTTTTCAACCCCAACAAAGTGGTACCAGAGCTATGGCTAGCAATGCTATGGCAGCCTTCCAAGTTCCAGTGCTCGACAGCAACAACTTCGATAATTGGAGTATCAAAATGAAGGCCCTTTTGGGTGCACATGATGTCTGGGAAGTCGTGGAGAAAGGCTACACTGAGCCAGAAGATGAAGCTACTCTGTCTCAATCCCAGAAGGAGAGTTTGAAAGATTCAAGAAAGAGAGACAAGAAGGCTCTCTACCTCATCTACCAAGCATTAGATGACAATGGCTTTGAGAAGGTCTCGAGTGCAACCTCTGCCAAGCAAGCATGGGAGAAGCTTCAAACCTCTTACAAAGGAGCCGAACAAGTGAAAAAGGTTCGTCTTCAAGTATTAAGAGGTGAGTTCGAATCTCTACAAATGAAAGGGTCTGAATCAATCTCTGATTATTTCTCAAGAGTCTTAGCCGTTTCCAATCAATTAAAAAGAAACGGAGAAAAGTTAGAAGATGTTAGAATTATGGAGAAGATACTACGCTCATTGGACCCCAAGTTCGAGCACATTGTCGTGACGATTGAAGAAACTAAAAACTTGGAAGAAATTAGTATAGAGCAATTAATGGGTTCACTACAAGCATATGAAGAGAAACATAAGAAGAGGCAAGGGAATGATGAGCAGCTCCTTAAGACGCATGTTCAGCCAAAGAAGAAAGAAGAAAGCTTCGACAACGAGAGAAGCCGATACGGAAGAAGTCGTGGTCGAGGTCACGGACGTGGACATGGGCGTGGATGTGGTTGGAACTTAAACAACCATAGCAACTACGAAAGAGGAGAAAGCTCAACAAAAGGTCGCGGAAGAGGACACTCAAACTCAAGGTATGAAAAATCTCAAGTTCAATGCTACAATTGTCAAAAGTTTGGGCATTATGCTTGGGAATGTAGAGCTCGAAACAGCAGACTTGATGAGAAGGTCAATTATGTGAAAGAAGAGAAAGAAGAGAATGGTGTTGTGCTACTAGCATGCAAGAACAATGATGGAGACCAAGACTATACATGGTACCTTGACACCGGCGCCAGCAACCACATGTGCGGAAGAAGAAACATCTTCGTAGAGCTCAATGAATCAGTGAGTGGCAACGTTTCTTTTGGAGATGAATCCAAAATACCCGTAAAAGGAAAAGGTAACATCCTTATTCCCTTGGAAAATGGCGGTCACCAATTAATTTCGAATGTCTACTACGTGCCCAATATGAAAAGCAACATTTTGAGTTTGGGTCAACTCTTAGAAAAAGGTTATGATTTTCATACGAAAAATTATATCCTTTTTCTTAGAGATGACAAAGGAAGATTAATTGCCAAGGCGAAAATGTCAAAAAACAGAATGTTTCCCATGAACATTCAAAACGATGTTGCAAAGTGTCTTAAGATATGTTACAAAGACATATCTTGGCTTTGGCATCTTCGTTTTGGGCATCTTAACTTTGGGGGATTGGAGTTATTATCCAAGAAGGAGATGGTGAGAGGCTTACCGTGCATCAGCCACCCTGATCAAGTTTGTGAAGGATGTTTACTTGGGAAACAGTTCAGGAAAAGCTTTCCAAAGGAGTCGACCACAAGAGCCCAGAAGCCACTCGAGCTCATTCACACCGATGTGTGCGGTCCAATAAAACCAAGCTCTTTGGGTAAAAATAATTATTTCCTTCTCTTCATTGATGATTTTTCAAGAAAAACCTGGGTGTATTTCTTGAAGCAGAAATCAGAAGTCTTTGGAGTATTCAAGAAGTTCAAAGCCGCTGTAGAAAAGGAGAGTGGTTGCAAGATCAAAGCCATGAGATCTGATCGAGGAGGAGAGTTCACTTCGAAGGAATTTCAAGAGTTTTGTGAAGCAAATGGAATTTGTCGACCTTTGACAGTTCCAAGATCCCCTCAACAAAATGGAGTGGCGGAAAGAAAAAATCGAACCATCCTCGACATGGCTCGAAGCATGCTCAAAAGCAAGAAATTGCCTAAGGAATTATGGGCAGAAGCTGTAGCATGTGCTGTCTACCTATCCAATCGGTCTCCAACAAGAAGTGTGTGGGGAAAAACTCCGCAAGAAGCATGGAGTGGAAGAAAACCAGGTATTTCTCATCTAAGAGTTTTTGGAAGCATAGCCCATGTACATGTACCAGACGAGAGGAGAACCAAACTCGACGACAAAAGTGAGAAGTTCATCTTCATCGGCTATGACACCAATTCAAAAGGCTATAAGCTGTATAATCCAAACAATGGGAAGACGATGATCAGTCGAGACGTGATGTTCGATGAAGAAGGAGAATGGGATTTTGGCCCGCATGCAGGTGATCTTCACTTCTTTCCTCAATTTGAAGAAGACAATGAACAAGGGATGATGGAGCAAGCAAGAGAGGTTCAACAAGAATCCACTACTCCACCTGCTTCACCAACATCAACCAATCATGGTAATTCATCAGCATCAGCATTGTCAAGTGGGAGTCTAAATGAAAGAGAAGTACCACGCACAAGAAGTATACGAGATCTTTATGAGGTAGCTGAAAGACTTGATAATCCTACACTTTTCTGTCTCTTTGCTGATTGTGAACCAGTCGACTTCCAAGAAGCAGTGCAAGATACTAAGTGGAGGAAAGCAATGGATGAAGAAATTGAAGCAATCCAGAAGAATGATACATGGGAACTCGCTATTCTTCCGAAAGGACACAAAGCCATCGGAGTCAAGTGGGTGTACAAGACAAAGAAAAATGCCAATGGAGAGGTCGAAAGATACAAGGCAAGACTAGTGGCGAAAGGCTATAGTCAAAGAGCCGGAATCGACTATGATGAGGTATTCGCACCCGTTGCTCGGTTGGAAACTATACGATTACTAATTTCTTTGGCAGCCCAAAACAGTTGGAAGATTCAACAAATGGATGTGAAGTCCGCCTTCCTAAATGGAGTCCTTGAAGAAGAAGTCTACATTCAGCAACCGTCAGGCTATGAGATCAAAGGGCATGAAGACAAAGTTCTGAAGCTGAAGAAAGCCCTCTATGGGTTAAAACAAGCACCACGAGCATGGAATAGTCGCATCGACAAGTACTTTCAGGAAAACAACTTCATCAAGTGCCCTCATGAACATGCTCTCTACGTCAAAGTCAAAGATGGAGATATTTTGATTGTGTGCTTATATGTGGATGATTTAATCTTCACCGGGAGTAATCCAAGCATGTTTGAAGAGTTCAAGAGAGTGATGACCCAAGAATTTGAGATGACCGACATCGGGTTGATGGCATATTACCTAGGCATTGAAGTCAAGCAGAACGAAGAAGGAATTTTCATCTCCCAAGAAAGCTACACAAAGGAGATACTGAAAAAGTTCAAAATGGACGACTGCAAGCCCGTGAGCACGCCAATGGAGTGCGGAGTCAAACTAACCAAGTATGACAAAGGAGAAAGCGTAGATCCAACATTTTTCAAGAGTCTAGTTGGAAGCTTGCGCTACTTGACTTGCACAAGACCAGATATTCTCTATGCTGTCGGATTAATCAGTCGCCACATGGAGAATCCCACAACAACACATTTGAAAACGGCCAAAAGAATTCTTCGATACCTCAAAGGTACTGTTAACTTTGGCTTGTTTTATTCAAGTTCTGATAACTACAAACTTGTTGGATATAGCGACAGTGATTGGGCAGGAGATTCCGACGATAGAAAAAGCACTACTGGATTTGTGTTCTTCATGGGAGACACTGCATTCACATGGATGTCGAAAAAGCAACCGATTGTCACTCTCTCTACCTGCGAAGCTGAATATGTAGCTGCTACTTCATGTGTCTGCCATGCAATCTGGCTGAGAAACTTGCTGAAAGAATTGAGAATGCGACAAGAAGAGCCAACAAAGATCTACGTCGACAACAAGTCTGCAATAGCTCTAGCAAAGAATCCAGTATTCCATGACAGGAGCAAACACATAGATACCCGTTATCATTTCTTAAGAGAGTGCATTGCAAGAAAGGATGTGCAAGTGGAATACGTGAAGTCTCAAGACCAAGTTGCCGACATATTCACCAAGCCACTCAAACAAGAAGACTTTGTCAGACTAAGAAACTCAATTGGCGTCACAAGACAAGATTAAGGGGGGATGTTGAATTGTAATCTTGTCTTGGCCCAAAGATAATTGATCCGGCCCATACACAAAGAAAGATCCATGCACATGCTAGAGAATTCTAGCAAAGTTCAAGTTGGTGGAAGAGTCTAGAAGAATGGTGAGGATTCCACCAACATACAAGATTAGTGTAGATAATTCTAGCTTAGGAAGGTAGTGGAATTATCTAGATATCTCTAGCATGATGTTTTCATACTTCTCCAAGGTTCCATCCATGCCTATAAAAGGAGAAGGCATCCACACCATTTGTAACAACCAAGAGAGCAAGTAGTAAGAAGTGAGAGTGTCAAGTAAGAAGTAAGAAGAAGCAACAAAGCTTCTAAGAGTGTTTGAGTGTTTCCTTTTGTACTAAGTTTGTGAGTGAATAAAAACCTTGTGTAATACTTTGAGAATTCTTTCTTTCTCTTGCCTATCAATTCCGCTGCGTTACATTTTTCTTTGTGAGATAAACATCTCTAGAATAGTGAAGCATTTTTCAACCCCAACACACTTCACCTATACTCTCTCACTCTCTCTCTTTCCCCTTCATGTTTCATAACTGGCTCGACTGCATATCTATGCCTTTGCCATCAAAGATTTTTTTTGACATGTGTGAGTTGAACTGGCTTAATTCGAATACTTTGCAGGCTGTGATGCTTCTTTCCTGTGTAATGGCCTTTTCAATAAATTACTGCGTTTTTTGGAATACCACACTGAATTCAGCTCTCACGCAGACAATTTGTGGAAATTTGAAGGTATGTAATAATCATTCCGGACCATACAAACATTTCGGGTGCTGCTGATTTTAGACTGTCAAGCCAAGTGGCTTCCGTATGGTTGTCACTTTGTAAAAATCCACTGCTCAAATCAGAGTTTCTACTGATAGGATTCTGTGGCATATTTCCTTCTTCGTTCTGACAAGTTGTTGAAGCCATACTTTTAGTTGCCAATTGCAATATAAGTAGTCCTTGTTACTCCGCATCATATACGTGCAAGTAGGACTCCAATTGTACTTGATCTTGATTAGAAAAAACGCATTAGAGCCGATGACCCAAATGATACATGCCGGTACAACAACACCCTGCATTGGTATTCTTTTCTGCATGCTGTTGTCTTCAACAGTCACAGCTGATCCCTGTCCGTGCTATTTTAGGATCTTTTTACTGTCGGACTTGGCTGGTTACTCTTTGGCGGGCTTCCGTTTGATTTGGTAAGCATATACTCCCATCTTCCTGTTATTCCAGTAATGCTCATTAATCATTAGACTCAGTAATGACGGTCAATATTTTGCTTCCTTTTCATGTGAACTACTGCCCTACCTTACTTCAAGTTAAACGTTTGGGGTACTGTAAACTCCGAGGGAAATGAAAGGCAAGTGGCTGCATAAAGTCTTCCTTCATAGAGGAGGCGAAGTAGTGCTCCGATGATTGGGAATGGCTGCCTACATCTTGATGGGAAATAAATAATCTTTTTAACTTAGGCTCAAAAGATTAAAGTTTATTAAACATGTAGCTCATGTTTGTACGTGTTCCGATTTCGCGCAAGGTGCCAAAGTTTAGTCTTAATTTTCATTTGGACAGAAGTAGGCCAATGCATTCGGTACCTAGTTTGCAAGTAGCAATTTGCTAATTAAGTAGATTTGACGTAGTGATATATAATTTAAGACACAACTTTTGTTACTGCCTGGGAGAACTTTTAGTTTTTAATTTGAAACGGTGACAAAGCTCTTGTTCTTAAAAATTGTGAGGGGGTTCTGAAATTTTGCAGAGCCTACTACCATCGCTTTGAGAAATATATGCTGTGTTGGAAAATAGTTATTTATTTAGTGTTTGGATTTGGGCTTAGCCCATTTGAATTAAGTTTTCGTTTCCTTGCTTATTAGGAACGAGGGTTAGTTTATTATAAATAGAGAGCTTTGTGTTATTCAGAGATGATAAGTTAGTCACAATGTAGTCTCTTAGGGTTTTGTAGCTGTTTCGGCATTCTCAGTTTGTTTAATAAAATTCTTATTATTTTGTAGTCTTGTTTGTTTCGCACTTTGATATTCAATTTGGTATCAAAGCAGATTTGATCTTTTGCGGTTGATATGTTCTTGGTGGTATAAACTTGTTTTTCAGTCGCCAGATATCAGTTCGGTTGTAGTTTATTTTGTCTTTGTACCTAGATTAGGGTTTTGTCGTTGAAAAAAAAAAAAACACACAAAAATTGAACTCGTTGTTGCACCAAGCCTTCGGAGCCTTAATCCGTTGTTTACTGCTGTATGATCCCATGGTTTCGAACTGCTGCTGCCCTGAACTTATGCATCAGCGTCCGCCCCTGCACCGTATCTGACCCACACGCCCGCTGCCTCGTTTGCCTGACCGAATCATCCCACCTGCATCATCCTGTCTCGAACCTCGCTTGCTTGAACCACCTGCATTCATTGTCTTCTACATCCACCATCGCTGCTACTCGACATCCACGAACCCATCACTTGTTTGACGAAGCCCAGACCCGAGAACCACAAACTCGGATTGAGTTCGTCTCCGCCTTGGATCACTGCCGCTGTTTCTGACCTGCCTGCACCACTGCTACTGACCGCCTTCGACCCACGACTGTCCTCGAACCCTCATCGAGTTGCTGCTACGAACCGAGATTGCATGCTGCCACTATCAATGTTGTTTGCTGCTGCGAACCCAGATTCCATGCTGCCACTAATATTAATGTTGTTTGAAGAAAAAAGAAGGAAAAAGAAATCAGGAAGAAAAAATGGGAATCATAAGTTGATGTTGTTGGATTGCAAACTATTAGGCCACTTGTTGGTTTTGAGTTCCACGTGGGTGATAAGAATAGTTGTTGTTGTTGAGCCTGTATTAGGAAGTACTTGTTGCCCACTTCAACGATTGCTTGAGTGCTTGAGTTGGTGACCACTCGAATGATGCTGTGTACTTGGTTATTAATTGGATCGTCTGCCGGAATCTGGTTGCTTGCCAAATGGTTGAATGATGGAATTGCTTGACTACTCGTAAGCTTTGCTTGCTTGTTTGCTTGGATTGTTCGTTTGCTCGCTTGAATCACTTACCTTGTCATTTCCGCCTAACGAAGCTTGCCTTGTCGTGTCCGTTTAACAGAGTTTGCATTCACATCTTGTTGGCAAACTCTTGTCGTGTGCCGCCATGAGTTTGACGGGAGGTGTTGGAAAATAGTTATTTATTTAGTGTTTGGATTTGGGCTTAGCCCATTTGAATTAGGTTTTCGTTTCCTTGTTTATTAGGAACTAGGGTTAGTTTATTATAAATAGAGAGCTTTGTTATTCAGAGATGATAAGTTAGTCACAATATAGCTTCTTAGGGTTTTGTAGCCGTTTCTGCATTCTCAGTTTGTTTAATAATATTCTTATTATTTTATAGTCTTATTTGTTTCGCACTCTAATATTCAATCCTAGGTTGCCTGACTAGGGCAACTTTCATACCTAGTAAGGGAGAGCAACTTATCCAAAATTTTCTATTGTGTGCTTGTGTCAAGGGAGAACAACTTATATGGAAAAAATTTGTTTCCACATGGCATTTTGATCAATAATATAATGTCACAAGTTATGTGACATAATTCTATTGAAACGAAATATATTACGGTAGTAGTGAATCTATTTCATATAAGTCGTGGAGAGAAGAAGTCTTGGTTGCACAAGGTGACAAGCGAGTTTGCCCCAAATGTCAAGCACAATTGAAACACACCACATGATCAATATCCCTCGTTTCATGCAAACTGACCTATGACTATGAGACAGATCTTGCACCTTCTCCTCACCAACTTCGGATCCGAGCTCTCCCTTCAAAACGCCAGAGGTCTCAAAATCCATGTTGCTTATGTGGCGCGTCGATTGATCGACCATAAGGCAAATAACTGCTGCTGAAACAACTAGATTAAAGCAAAAAGAAAAGAAAGTTGTAGTGGCGTGTGGGAGGCAAGAAATTATAAAATAAAACAAAATAAAAAAAGAGAAGAAAAGTAGGTCCAAATATTCTGTGTTTGAAGGAAAAGAAAGAAGAAAAACCTACTGTTTGAAGAAAGTATGTTTGCTTTCGTGATGAATATAAAAAGGCCAACATGGTACCGGTCCCCTCTGCTTAGCCTGAAAGAAATCTCACTTATGAGTCGACCATGGGTGTCTCTTTGTCTACCTCTTTAATCAAAGACTCTCAACAACAAAGGGATCCATTTTTAGACCAGAAATATTCAGCTGACTTCTTGTACATTGTTCATTGTTCGTTAATACTGTTCAATTATGCATCACATGATCATACTAAAATTTCATAAGTACATACTTTGGATACAGTTGAAACACGTACTCAATACAAATACTTAGAAATACCATCATCATGATGAGTGTTTTTTCTTTTTTTTTGGCATACATCATGATGAGTTATTGAGTGACATATATTGATTAAAGAATTCTTAAGTGTGGACAACCAAACTACGTGACCTTCCAACCACACACAAAACACCCTACTTTGAGTACTCTCTTGTATTTGGTGACATCCCCTTGTGTTTGGCACCATTTCATGGATATCTTACACCATTTGAATGGTCTAATAGACTATCTCATGACCATCTCCAACTGTTCGTACTTAGTACGTGTTTATACCCAATTAATTAGCTAAGACTAGGAAAAGCCAAAGTGGAGACATAGCTGCAGGCGTAAAATCCCATTGCTTTTGACCTCCTCTCAGTCTTAGTCGTCTAACAAAGAGAAAGACCTAGGATCTGGTGTAAGTAGTAAGATGAGAAGGGGGGGGGGGGTGTGAGAGAGAAAGACTTTCTAGTAAGAGAGTGGGGAGGGGGAGGGAGACCGGGGGGGGGGGGGGGGGGGGTGGTGTTCTTTTGCTCTTCCCAAAAGCTTCAAAGAGAAGAAGAGGGAGGGGGAAGGCAGGTGGCCCTTAAAATAAAGGGAAATGTGGATGGTGAAGGGAAAAGGGAAGACAAAACCAAGGAAAGTGTCGGGCAGTGGAGGCCCAAGGCAGGGCTTCTTTGGCGCCGGTGTCCCCGCTCTGGGTCGCTGCCTATTCCTCCTATTTGCTGAATTAAATTCATCACTCATCACTCTGAGTGTGTGTAAGTGCACTGTTGCAGTTGAATTTGCATGCTAATCAATTAATTAATTAAAACTAATTTACTAAAACTGTGCGTCTGTCTTTGTGTTTGTGTACGTGTGTGTGAAAGATAGCAACTTTGTACGTACTACTCCTCCTTCCATTCCGAATTCTTTATTCTTTTTAGACAAATCACTTCGCTGACATTCTGCACTCGTGTTCCCAAGATTCCATCTCTCTCTCTCTCTCTCTCTCTCTCTCTCCCTCTCTCTCTCTCACAAGAGTACTACTGCACACACATGGCACTGCATGCATCTGCTCTTTTGACTCATCTTTTAGTTTCTATATACCTGTACATTCTTTATACTTATTTGGGCACTACCAAGTGCCGCTTAGGTTTAACTTGCAGTTTGCATAATAATAGGAGAGGGAGGTCTATAGTGCTAGCTTAGCTAGTGTTTTTCTAACCCACTTAAAAACCCTACTCAACATTTTGTTTCTACCCTACGAGAGCCATACTTTCATCTCTCTTTTTTGTCACGCGTTAATATACAAAGTTTCAAATTATATGTTATGTTATGTTTGGACGAGAAATTTTATAATTTTAAAATGATTAAATGCAATACATTTGTGAAAATTTTAGAATGACACGTCTTAAATTTTTTTGCTTAGTGTACTTATAGTAACATTTGTAGTACTGTTTGAACATTAACTTTGCAGTACTTAAGCAATTCATTATTAATATCCTTTGCGGTGCAAATTCAATAATTAAATAAAGTTCTTTGAAGCTTTAAAAGTCCCTTGTCTCTAAACAAATTATAGCCTTAATGCATGCCAATTTTGTTTGATCGGGTGCGTATAACCAAGAATGATAATTAGAAAATTTGTGGTTGATATATATTCAAGGACCCATTTTACAGTCGGTTTGTTTCGAAACTAAAGAAAAAAAAGGTTATATATATATATATGTATGTATTATATATGTATGTGTGTGTGTGTGTGTATTACATATAAGCCAAGCATCTTATTCTTAGGTTAATTAATTAATCATCGAAGAAAAGCATGACATACTAATTAAATTGAAAAGGGTGGGGGTCTAGAATTTGGATAAAATATTGTAGAAAGAGAGGTATAATCAAAAGGAGCTGTTTGGGTTTTTTGGTAGGAGAATATTTCAGGTGCATGCGCAGGGGAAGTTGTTTGATTTTATTTGAGTACAAACTAAGCATGACAAACCCTAAAGTAAGCGTTGCTCCCCATTCACATCATTCCACTCACCTCCTTCTTCTTCTCCCCCTTCCCATCCTCTCATCCCGAGGTAAACCTACCAGTATACATTCTCATCCCTCTCCCATCCCTTCCCTCTCACCTCTCTCTCTCTCTCTCTCACACACACACAAACACATCCAGATAGCTGTTTCTTTTGTTGTATGTATGGCACACACATGTTAATCTCTTCGGTGAACTAGCTCAAAAACTCTGCATTTGGTTGTATTGACGACTGTTTAACCTAAATCCATAACCCTATAGTGCGTGTATATATCCACATATATATATATAGATATATATAGCTAAGATATCATGTACGGCTCTTTCTAGAAGATATCTCATCTGTGCTATATAATTGTAATCTCATTTTTGTTTTGATGTATATGTTTCTTATTGCTGCATGTTATGTTTGTATCATGCATATTTTAAAATCCCACTTCAATAACTATCGATTTTTTTATATATTCATTATTTCCTGTAGTGGAGTATAAAATGCTATTGCCCTATGCATTTGTCTCGATGGTGCTAAATGGATGCAAGTCCTTAATATTTTGAAATCCCACAAATCCACTTCCACAATTCTGGCCCCAATTCGACACCCTACAATCCACTATATACCTTGACCTTCCACCCCACCAAACGAGCAGCCACCTTAATTAGTTTAATTTTTCTCCACAGGAAATAACCTAAAAAATATTCTCTAATCATTTTTCTTTAATTTGATTGTAAACTTTAGTGTAGTCAAGTTGGTTAGAATAAATGTGTGTTACCTCCTTCACATTTAAGATTGAATCTCTTTCTATAGTTTAGAGTGAATTAAAATATCGCTTTGTAAAACAAAAATGAATTTGGTTCGATGGATCCGACATGGGACCATATTTGGTGTTCTTTATTCAAGTACTTTTGCCCCTTTTTTAGGTAAGTGGTAGCAGCTAGCCCTGCTAAAAAGGCCAAAAGACCGCTACAAACTCTTTAGTTTTGCCCACATTTTTTCAACATCTAAACGTGCTTTCGGGTTTCACGGTGAAAGGACATCTGCTTTTATGCTAGCTAGCTCTATCTTCTTTCTAATGGTATGGATATTAATTATATGCATGTTTGAGAAGTAGCAGAGAGCTAAGCGATGTTGGTGAGGTTCAATCCGAAGACAGATTTACACATCCCTGCCCGCGTAAATTGATCTCAGATTGAGCCGCGCCAATATCACTTTCTTAATTATTTGTTGCTTATTCATAACTGCTTGTCCTCTCTAACCTCATCATGTTTTTATTAACTAATTTAGGGTCTTTGAGCTAGCTGCCTGGACTAATTTATGTGACTTGTTGCATGATATCGCATGATTTACTGTTAATTTCTACCGAATGTATACTTCTGTTAGTTAGTTTTGTCTTTCTTTATCAACAGAAGAAGAGTGGAAATTCAAACTTGGGATAAGCAGGAGAGCTAATCGACCGGTGATCTCCTTCTCGATCTAGAGAGATCGGTCACAGATATGCACTCTTCCTCCCTCTCTCTTGTGATTGTTGGTTTATGGTTCGAATATCTGGTTTTACTTTTGATCGATCGACATAGTACTGTACTTTAAACGTCAACTGTAGTACGTATTCCTTTTTCATGTATACTTGGTGACAGTTTATACTATCATACTCCTTTTATGTACATGTTCGTAACTTGCATTCTTTGAACAAAAATTAACTAGTCATATGTAGAATAGAAGTCAATTTTTTTAGAGTTCATCAAGTGTATACTGTTAAGAACAAATCCCACATTGATGGGTGGAGGAATCTTGCATGAGTTTATAAGAAAGTTGAGCTACTCCCCATATTACCAATTGGTTTTATGGTAGAACGTCATCTTCTTTATGGTATCAAAGCAGGTGGTCCCATATGTGAAGCTCAACGATCACAGTGTTCCACGTCACTGCATTTGTGTTGTTCATGTGTTAGGCTTACAAATTCGCCACACGTAAGGGGCTTGAGAATGAATCCCACATAGATGGGAGGAGGGACATTGCATGAGCTTATAAGTAATTGGCTATTCCCCATATTACTAATTAGTTTTACAGTGGAACCTTAACTTTCTTCGAAAACTTCCCATTGTAACTAATAATATCATATGTAGAACAATTCCATTTTTTTTAAGACACGGGAGAGCTATGGAATCATCAAAATTAAATGTAAAAACAACATGAAGAACTTTTGTTTTTCAAATCCTATGTATATTTCTTGAGCATTGTAAGTCAATATAACCAATTTTCCTCCCAAACTAAGGCCAACATATCACTTGTTAAAATTTCTCTTTATTGACTTCTCCTTAAAAGCACAAAACACCGATTGATTAAATCCTAATGTTAAAAATATTTTGTGACCTCAAATAAGTTACCCATTTTTTCCCCTTCTTATGGCTACGTTAGGTCCGTATGAGATAAAGCAAGTTAAGTCCTATATGTAAGTGGAAACTTTGCCTTCAATGTCGAGATAATTAAGGAATGAGGCTAATTAATTTGTTTGTGGCAGCCATTCAAATTAAGAATGAAACGTAATCTTAGCATCTTAAAAAAATAAAAAAAATAAAAAAAAAACATGTAAAAGAAATGAAGAAACTGTTGATTTTTGATTTATTGAGTTGAGTTTTTCTCCTGTTTTTTGACGTTTCTGTTTCTCTTTATACGCGTTGACATTAATCTAACAATTTTCTTTCTGTATTTTTGTTATTTGACCAACCATTTTATTTAGAGCCACATTTGCAGCCACCACCACCCATATTTCCTTTGTTTTCCTTTTTGCTGTTTTTGGTTTAGATTATTACTTACGGCCCAGAAATATAGCCGAGCATGTAGGGTTTCGAAATTGATGGATGTACCACCTATTAATTTGCGTACTTTATTCATGGTTATGAAATATTCAGGCACCTAAAATCTTGTGTTTCCAGTCAGAGCAGTTAATTTGACTCGTTGAAAACACTTTCGGTTTCTGATATATTTCTATTAGCTAACTCCATCAAACACTCCCAACAAACTTTATTTTGTAATTAAAATTTAGGGTACCTCTCGTTGAGGCTGAGGATTTAGTTTCTTGAGTTTGGTTTGTGTGCATGCGCATGAAAATGGACGTGGGTATTTGTGAAAAAGAGTTGGCGACGAATGCCACCGCATGCAGCCTGTTTCCGGCATCACTATCTCCACGGAGACTTCTCAGCGGTAGCGGTCGGAAGAACCATGCTTACCGAAAGCTGCCCCAGGAGCCGCTTAAGCTCTTCGTCATCAAATTGGATGGCTCTAGCTTTGGTATGTAAATTTAATACATATATCACTGCTCATGCTTGTTTTACGTACGTACATATAATTAATCGTGTTTTGTTGTGATTAATTAATTTTCTTCTTCTTAATGGAGGCAGAGATTCAAGTTTCGATGACAGCCACGGTGGCCGAACTGAAAGAGGCAGTGAAGGATGTTTTCAGTCAGTCGCCGATAGATGAAATGATTTCATGGTACGTATAAATACAAGCTTTGCATGGATTTGGTTTGTTTCGAAAGTAGTTAGAAGGTATATATTTTGTACCATTTCTTAAATATTTGGACCAGAAAAAATGTGATTCAAATAACTATTAAAATTTCTGAACAGGTCACATGTGTGGGGTAATTTTTGCTTATGCTATAAAGGTCAGAAGCTACTCGATTACAAAGCATTAATCCGACTTTTTGGAGTCAAAGATGGCGATAAGGTTGCCTAGCTATATATTATTGATATGGACACCTTTAAACTTTTACGCTGAATTTTGAGAAATGAAAAATTAGTATCCGGTTCCTAGTTACTAATGTTTATTGATTGAAACCTTATTAGTTTTCAGATTTTGATCCAAGTTTCTAGCATTAATGTAATAATGAATTTACATGTCAATTACATATTTCTTTTAAATAAAAATTAATAAATGATTTAGAATTTTAATAGGCACTCACACCTTTATTAAACTCCTAATTAATTTTCAATTCAAAACATTTCCAAAATAAATAAATAATTAGAAAAAGTTTGTACCCATTAGCTTTTTTAAAAAATATTTTCAATTTTTTAATCTTATATGCACCCATTCCTGTAATTTTTTCAAAATTTTAATCTTAAAATGTATCATTCTTAAATATATCAATTTGTTATATGTAAAATGTATCGTTGTTTTTTTATATAAAATCTATTCAATTTTTTTCTAATCCATTTTTAAACTTATATGGGTACATTTTTTTTTCTTTGATTTGAGAATGTATCCATGTCAAGTTTAATCGAAGAAATTTACTAATGTTATTAAGCCTAACATCTCCTTCTTCTTCTTTTTTTTTTTTTCTTTTTTTTTTTAGTGGTTTTGAAGAATGTACCCATGTTTTGGTACAATAATTTTTTGGTTAATTTTGATGAATGTACCCATGTTTACACACACACACACAAATAGTATAATTTATATTCTAAAATTTTTAATCCCACAAATTATGGGGTTTTATTCAAAATCTCATTAATATAAACAACTATAAATTGCAATTTTAATTTAAAAAATATAGTAACATACATAGAAATAAATTATCACATTAATTTCAGAGACTTCAATAAAAAATTGAAAACCAACAGGGTTTCAGTCAAAGAATATTTATAGTTAGGAACCGCATCTAAAGTCTCCCTTTGAGAAATTAGTCAAAATGATTAAATTTTCAAATCTTAATTGTCGAAGTGATCAGTTTCGATTTATCATCAACATCCGATTGTTATGCCATGAATATTTGATTGCTAAGTCATTGATATTTAATTGATATGTTTTTCAGTATTTGATTTTGATCAATTCAACAATTGAGATTTGATTTTTGATTAATTTGATTACGAAGATTTAAGTATATATTGTAATTTTACTGTAAAATGTGCAGATATTTTTTGTTCAACGTGCTTCAATTAAGTATGAGCGGGAAAAGCGACGGTTAGGGTTGTGGAGGAAAAGGATATGTGACATCCCTGCTTATGAACAGCTAGTGAAGTTGTGATGATGATGATTGATGAATGACAATTACACATGAATAATTTGCATGCATGAAATATTAGGGTTTGTGGATGAATTCTTCCACTTGAGAAATCTGATTCTTTCATATGTTGATTAATTTGATTAGGCATATGTACGTTGTTTATAGTTGTAGCAAGAAACACAGAGAATTTGTCAGTTAAAATCAGTGTACAATGCAATGAAACTAACACGCAGCAGAAAATTGTAAAATTGTGAATATTTCATGGATCGATTACTTACGAAAACTGAAAACGAGGTCAGTACGTGGATCTTCAGATGATCAGCTTCAATTTGGGATCCGATTCTGCGGAGAGCATATACACTTACAGGAAGGTGCAGCATGGTTAAGATTTAAGAGGATAGCAGGATGCAGATGAAGACCAGGTTTTGATGTACATAGAAAGGGTAGTAAATCAAGATCTTCAGGATTATATCTGTCTTGCTCTGTATGCTTACAACAAGTTTCAATAAATTTTAATGAAAGAAAAAATAAAAAAGCTCAAATTTTCAAGAGTTTTTTTAGTGTTATTGTCATGCCATGTGATATTATCAGTGTTTCAAAAACCGTACCTTAAGATGTGTTTAGGCAGTTTCAGAGACGGAGCGATTATGAAAACACCTATGTCCAATGAGAGTAAACTTAAATTTGACTAGATGTGGTCAAGACATGCCTAGGCGATTGAGGCGTTCGATTGGGCATCTTTTTGTTTAAAAGTTGTCGAAATCTGCAGAAAAAAATTAATTGAAATCTAGAAGTTTTTTAGTTGCTGAACCGGTTGTCCTTCAAAAAAGATGAAGATGGTCGTTTCGACTGACCCACTTTTGCTGACAGTTATTACCTTAGTATATTCCCCCTGATATTAAACTTTTTAGTTTTAGCTTTTAATATTATTTTATGGATAATGCTAGGGAGATTAAATTTTCAAACTAAATTTGCAAATTAAATGATGTCACCAATAAATAAGCACGTTAATCAATACTTAGTAATAATCCAATCATCAACCACCACATCACTTAGATTACAAAATTTAGTTTATAGATCTCAAAAGACTGAAAATAATACATTTCAATAAAAGTATCGTGTATCCTTATATTATTCTTTCCTTAAAAAAGGGTGATTGGCCAGCAAGTAAAAAAGATAAACATCTTTTTGTTTTATTATTTCTTTTGTAACGTTATATTTTTTTTCCTTGTAAAACGTTTTATTATCCTTGTTTTTCTCTTTTAAGATTCTATGTATCCTACTAAATATTATATATACATATATAATTATATATAATATTTATATATATAAATTTAGGTCCCGTAAAGCCGTCTCATGCCTTAAGTTTTCACTATGCGGGACTATTCATGAAGCGTTTTATCTACGCTTTTGCCTTTTAAAACATTAAATATTACAAATCTATTCATGTAACATATGAATCTATGTATTAATATTAATTTTACGTTCATCACACATTTCATTTACGTTGACCGTTCATATATATGGTTTACAACACATGTACTTGTAACATTGTGTGACAGTGTGACCACCGCACTAGAAAAATTCTAAACTTTCGGTAATTGTTGACAAGCTATGAGTGTGGTCGTCATCCTTGTTCATTTCTGGTATTTGACTTAAAGAGAGAATTAAAGAACATATACCAGGTGAGATTTAAGAACCGGCCAACTTGCGAAATGCTTATGTCATAGAAAGTTATGCGCAGAATAAAGACATGCCGCTTTGCATCTTAATTTGTGGACTCGTCGAAAGTATGTGATCAGGTGCTGAACTTTGCAGGAAACATGCTGATGCTGCTTGCTAGCTAGCTTATTCTTTAGGTAGGCATGACCTAAAATTTTAACCGATGGTTTATTCGTTTCACACGAAAACTACGGGGACTAGAAGCGTGTTTTGGCCTGATCTGCACAGGATAAACTCAACGGAGTTCCTAAATCGAACGAAGCTTTAAGCAAAAGAATCTGCAGGACTGGAAAGAAAAACAGATGGAAACGAAAGTGCAGTTTTTTAATTTTTTTGACAGAGACATCTTATTTACACTGAAGGAGAGGCGTGAGCTTAGCCTCACAATATGCTAGCAATGATGTGGTTCAAATTCGCCTTCGGCGAGAAATGAACCTAAAACCTCTCACTTACAAGTGAAGAAAAATACCACTAGAACGAAAGTGCAGTTTTAGATAATAAAAATTTCATCAAAGTGACTGACATTAATTAGCTGCAAATAATAATCTCAGAAAGGAGAGGTTTATCTAATTACAAGATATATATATATATATATATATATATATGTGTGTCTCAAATGAAACATAGGCGTGACGAACAATGATTCCAAAATATCAAATGTGCGCTCTCGAATGCAAGGGTACTTGAAAGAAAATGATCTCATGCATCTTTCCTGGCCTCTTCCACTTCTTTGGCTCGAAGGTTTCATACACAACCGTTTTAACAAAGGCGACCTTTGTTTCATTCAATTGTGTGTCGAGTCTGCAGTAGAGGAAAGGGGTTGACCGCGCACAACAATCATCTGCGTTGCTGCTTGCCAGTATTTAAAGGAGAATCTCTGACGCTCTTAGACTGGCTGTAGGTGAGCTGGTGAGTTCCGTCAGGTTTCTTCTTTCGCCTTCCTTGTTGAGATAAACGAGAATGATGAGTTAAGATGGCGAGGTCATTGAGATCCTGCAACGGAATAAGAACCCTCACGACTTCATCCATTGTAGGGCGGGATTTTGGGTCCCTACTGAGGCAGCTGTAAGCCAATTGTGAGACCTTCTGGACCCCTTTAATGGAGTAGTTCAATTCCAAGCGTGGATCCACTAGAAGGGAAAGCTTTCGCTTGTCAGCTAAATGTGGCCGAGCCCATGCCACAAGGTTTTGTTCTCCACTAGGGCGTTTCTTATCCATGGATCTTCTTCCTGTTAAAATCTCAAGTAAAACTACACCAAAGCTGTACACATCACTTTTAGATGTCAAGTGTCCTGCGAAAACGAAGGGAACACAAATTGTACTAGTTAGACCTCCGATTTCTTATGAAACAAGAAACTCAATATAGAGATTTGAGTTAATTATTTCTGGATCAATAGGATTCAATAAGAAAAGAAGTTCACATAGCTAAACTCATTTGGACATTCATAATTTTCTGAGTGCTCTGCTCTTAAGGTTCGACTCTCTTTTCTTTGAATGTAAAACATATACAACATACATGATCTTCAGCTATCGGTCTTCTTAAACTTCTAATCATTACATAAGGTACTGTATCTAAAATTCCGAATATCTCGAAAAAATTTGAACCATCTGTTATGACTTTCTTACCTGTCATCACATACTCTGGAGCAGCATAGCCATATGTTCCAACAACCCTAGTAGAAACATGTGTCTTGTCTCCCTGAGGCCCAGCTTTCGCCAAACCAAAATCTGAAAGCTTTGCATTGTATTCCTATAAAGAAAACCCAACTTGTTGAATCCTTTAAGCAAAAGAATCAGCATTTTTAACCAGCAAAATATGAGGTACATAACATACCGAATCGAGCAAAATGTTTGATGTCTTAAAATCTCTATAAATGACGGGTTCTGGACCGTTGTGGAGAAATGCCAACCCTTTTGCTGCACCAAGTGCAATCTTAATCCTATTCAACCACGGTAGAGGTATAGTCCCTTCAAAAAATTTTGAACCATCAGCAACCATATCATACAATAGTATTTGCAGATCATTATGGAGAAAGGTCGGATTAAAGATATGAATTTAACCATCCAAAATGCATCCCATTTGAAGAGATTTAACAAAGATGACAAGGATGAACAGGCAACAAAACATTCACATTCACTCACTCCTGAAAAGATGATTTTCAAGACTCCCGCGGGTCATAAATTCGTAAACAAGTAACCTCTGATCATCTTCGATGCAGTATCCGATAAGCTTTACAAGATTAGAGTGGTGGAGCTGCCCGAGAAAGTCAACCTCAGCCTGCATCGAAAAAATAATTCACTTGTCAATTTCCAACATTTAAGTGCTCCAAGAACAATCCTTTTTTATCAACAATAATTTACTAACCCAAGGCAGATATAGTTTTACTAACCACCCATTCTCTATGGCCTTGGAGACCATCTGGCTTTAAGCTTTTAACTGCCACTGTAATCCCTGACCCGGGTTTCGCTGGCCCTGTCCCATTTTCCTCTATCCACCCTTTGAACACGTATCCAAATCCGCCTTCCCCAAGAATGCTATCCGGCCTGAAGTTCCCGGTTGCTGATTTTAGCTCCTGAAAAGTAAACTGGAGCAACTGGCGAACCGGCTTCTCATCTGATGGCGGTGGATTGGGAGCATCAGAGGATAGTTGGGCTTCATTTGGAGGCAAGAGGTCTCTATTGCTGGCATTAAGATATCTGGTCTCTGTAGCTGTAAGTTGTAGTGACAGAAGGACTATTAGCCACAGAATATGAACATACATTTTCTACAGAAACTAAAACGTTTGATTCTCCGTTGATTCATTCGTGCATGGAAAGAAAATGGGAGTGTGAAAATCAATCCCGGGCAGAAAGCCCGAAAACTCAAATTTTGCGGATATTTGTGAAATTAATAAGACATCAATTGACAGGAAAGATATTGACCAAAAAAAAAAAAAAAAGGTGACATGAAAGTCTTTGTCCAATTCACAAAGATCATCAACCAAGGAACATAATTAATGCATCAAGGCAAGAAGTAGCGCTATATGAACTCGAGACCTCGGATGCAGGGATGATTTGCTTTTAACCAACTGAGATACAAGCGACTTGCTCGTCACATTGAATTAGAGTGAAAGAAAAAGAAAAAGACTGCATTTTTGGTGGCTAGAGCTCAGGATATTGATCTGGGAGAGAAATCAGCACAACCCAAGTTTGAGATCTGGACTACAAATCACATACACACCTTGATTTCTTCATACAACAATAAAATTTAAATTTTTGTAAGGAAAAAAAAAGGGTAACTTCATTAATCTTTTAAGATTCATTGATTTTAAGAAAAACCCATCTGGTAATTGAAATTTCAAAAGTAAAACATAAGCTGGTTATCTTGTAAGAAGAAGATGTATATATATACCTGCATCATAAACAAGACTAGTACGAGGGATAGTGTTGGCAGAGTCTTTGGAAGCAGAGGATTTGCAGGTACCGCTAACGCCGCGTTTAAGGACAGCCCAGCAACCGCACTGGTTGTCCATGGATGCTTAGAGGTGTTAGCTTTTATGGGTTGTCAGCATAATTGCATGGGATGTGAGGGAATAACAGAGAGAGATTTACCATGCTTTTATGCTTGAGTGTAAAAAACAGAGGAGAGAGAGAAAGAGAGAAGGAGTGTGGAGAAGAAGAGAGGAGGAGAGAGAGGAATTTTGTGATGGTGGTGGTGGTGTTTCTGCTGCTGTTGGAGATTGCAGGCATCATCATCGCCATCATCGCAGTGTGTACAAAAAGAACTTTTTTGCCACCACCTTTTGTGTGGGGGATGGGTCCGATGGGAACGCCTCTCTCTACCTTTCTCTCTCACTATAGATTACCTAAAATTTTTAACTAAGGGTAAGAATTGCTTTAGTAGAAATACAAGAGTTAAGTCAGTTGATCAAGATAAGGTACGAGCTTATTAATTTGAATCTAAAAATAAGCGTAGGTAATCCCTAAATGCAAGTAATGAACCATATGAAAGTTTAGAAACTTTTTTAGGTTAATAAACAAGGTGTATGGAATTCAGATGCATCAATCATTAGAAAATGTCTGCAAGAATAAAAAGAAACGTAATAGATGTGTCGCTTGAGAGATCAATGCATTAGTAGTAACACATGATGACGTGAGAATCACATTGAAAAATTTCGATATTCAGGAAAGTAATGTGTTTTATGTAAGTAATATGCATTATACGTTATTTCTATTAATGTTCGAATGAATTCTTGCTAATTGTGATATTGTTGGGTCAAAGCTAATAGGAAGGCAGTCAAGAGCATATTTGAGTGCAATCCCATCACACTCTCTCTCCCTCTTTCAAATGGCATTGTAAATATATTCCTATATGATTTTTGGGTGGGAATTAAATGGCTTATCATATGTTGGTTATTTATTATTTATTATTTTAATTTCTAGAGGGGCCCCTTCTAAAGGGGAAAAAAAAGAAAGAGTGCTTGGTGAGTGGTCATTTCTTCAACCAACCATGAAACAAAATTGTATTCTATGATGCTTTTTGGGGTGAATAAAAGCAATTTTGTGATGAGATGATATTCTTTTGAGTGATACTAGTGAGATAAAAAAAAATTAAACCGTTTTATATGAATTATATAATATGACGGTTGATGGACATCTTTTTTTAAATTATTAATATTAAAAAATGAATTCAACTATAAATTGCTATATATGTTGTAATCTGCAAAAAGAAAATCTAAAATTTTAATCTCTAGCATTTTCTAATATATTTTTCCTTCTACATACAACACTAGACACTGTTTTGCAACTTGACAAAAAGGCTTTGTTGGAAAGGAGTTTATGCCTATTGCTTGCCCCCACTAAGTGTGTGGGGTCCCACCTAGTGTAGGACTCACCACACAAAGAGAGAGAAGTAACACTGACAGTGCTGACTAGTGTATCCCACTTAAGGTCATCATATCATATGGGCATACAAAGGGAAGATATCCTATTGCAGCAAGCATAAAGTTAGCAGGCCATGCATATGATATAATTGGTGTTGGTGAACTTGGTGCTGGACAATGGGAGGAGAAAGATGGAGGAGGTGTATTGAATTAATTTTGAAATCCAAATATGCCCTGCATTGCAAATACCAAAACCCTTTTCAAATTGGACTTACTTGGTAACTATGTAGCTATATGTTGGCCAACATGTAGGACCCCAAATCAGATCATGCATATGATCAAGCCTAGTGTTAAGATCAATCCTAAAAACGGTAGGCTAATTCTGATCATTCTTATTTTGTGAGTCTAGTAAACATGAATTATTAGGACGAACAATTCCCAACTCAGATTACGCATATGATCGAGCTCTCAAATCTGATATGAATAAAATTGTTAGAGAAGTGCTAAAATCAGGACTATGTTTATATTAAATTATGACTGTTCCTGTTTATAAGTTACACAAGTATGAATGATCAGGACTAACAACACCGAACTTCAAGAATATCATGCACCAACATGGTATCATGCTAGGGTTTGAAGATAATAAATTAATAATCTTAAGAGTGTGATTTGATGCTAGGGTTTATATGCTTGTTTAGTTGTTTTACTATTTTTCACTCCTCCATCTGAAAAGAAAAGGAAAAAAAACAACTTGGCTGTGATTGCAGCAGAACACAAAAGCCCCATTCCATCATCACCTTCAACAAAGTGGAGGTTGGTGGTTGGCATCTTTTGGGCCTCACCCTCCGGTCTTAATTTACACCTTTTTTTTTTTAATTTTTTTTAGATTTTATTGTTGGAGCACTTTTTTGGTTCCAATGAAGCTAATCTTGCCTCCAGAACTCAGGGAAAAAAACCATGGGATAGAAACCCTAGATCATTGAAGGATTCAAAACAGGTCGGATTGTGAAGGGGTGAGTCAATTAATAATCCACTCTCACCATAGAATCTAGCATTCCAAATCACACATTCAAATTGTTGAATCTAAACATTACAAAGCTTACGTGGCGCATTGTTCAGATAACTATTGAGCTACCTACGTTCTTCGATTAAATGCGAGCGTGCCAACTCGACGATCGAGTTTGGTCGATGAGTAAAATGGATGTGGTGGCGGTGGTGAATGTACTACTGACTTCTGTATTTGGGCGATCATGGCCGAGAAAAAAACTCGTCTCAACCTTTGGGTTCTAAAACCTGAAGATAAGGCTACTAGTCATTATGAAGTCCAAATAAAGTTCAGCTTTCAATGTGCTGAACATTGTAACTAGGAACACTACACTTCTCCAAGAAGAATAATGAAATGACCTCCTTCGATAGGAAGACCGAAAACTCCTTATCGGCTTAAACTTGGATAAATAGTCAACCAAACTCGAAACAGTGCTATTAATCTAAACTGAAGGTGCTCCTCGATCGCCTAACTAAATGACCCCAATGTTGTTAATCCAAACTAAAGATGTGTTTAACGAAGTTAGAAAGGTTAGCGTTTTTCTCAAAGATGAGAGAGTTTCGCATAGATTGAGAAATTGTGCAAGGCAGATTTGTGGGTTGTGTTGAAGTTCCCTTGAATGTTGCAGAACCTCTTCCATTTGTAGGAGTGATTTTCATGTTGATCTCGTTATGCCAAAGTAGAGTCCATCGGGATTATATTTCTTCGGCATTCCCTGATTCAATCCTGATTTCTAGCTCAGCTACTCCTATCAAACTTAGGACTCTGAACCTAATCCCTTTTTCGTATTTAATTCACTTATAATCTTGTTTAGCCATGAACCTTGATTCTTGGAATATTACGAATCTTATCAATGTTCATCCTAATTCTTAAACAATGTTACTCACATTAGGATTAAGCCAGATCTAAAACAACTCCCTAGGAGTCCTCCTATTAGGATTCAACCATCCTACCTTGGGCTAGACTTCGTCTTAGAAATGTGACCTTAGTCAAAGATCTTTACTATGTGTCAAGCCCACTACATTTAGCCCAAGCCCAATATTTTGGGTTCAGACAAAAATACAATTGTGCATATCAATAATTCAGATTGACTGTCTGATAATATACTACCATCAGTAAAATGATATGCGAGTGCTTGTTACCTTACATGCAGTTTCAACCATATGGTCCACAAAAGCCAAGGCGGCGCCAGTTCCTTGGGGAAGAGATACTCTTCGGATCTCTCCCATTAAAGTCACCAAGTCCATTCATTCGTGTCTTTAAAATTTGATCAAACAGCTACAAATAGAGGCCCCTTAAAAAGTTATAATAATTTTAGCCTTTAAATTAAATTTTAAGAACTTGAATAAGTGAACTTGGTGCCTTTGATGAGAGAGAAATAATCTCTCCCCAGTTCGTTGAACCAACTGAGACAACAACGTCAAACAAAGCAAAGATAACACGAAACCTTACCACATGATATCATCATACACCCAACCTCCTACTTTCCAAACACTCTCAAGCACAGTCCAATAGGATCCACCCACGTACCCAACGAACGAATTTAACTTCCATCCTTCTCTTGCGTGGCGTCATCTAATTCGTCGCTCTCCGGAACCAATCTTCTGTAGGGTGACCCGATCCCGAGGCAAACCCCAAAAGCCAAAAGCACCATGGGAGAGAGCAAAGCAAAAGCACCAAAGATTCAATTTCCGATTAAATGTTTTCCCCAAATTCTATTTTTCTCCCCATAAAACCTAGAAATTGAAATTGTTCCCAAATTTGGGGAAATTAGGGGTTGCTAGTGAAGGGGGTTCCGTTCCAGATCGAAACGGTGCGCTGCATGAGAAGGAAGACGACAGTGGGGGAGAGGGCGGAGGAAGAAGAGAGAGTGTGAGAGAAGGCAAAACATGTCTGCCATCGTGTGTGGGAAGAGATCATCGATTTTCGGAGACAACTCGCTGCCGTCGACTTCCCCTCCCGTCTCCTCCGCTTCCAAGAGAATCCGCTGCTCCTCTTCTTCCTCCCCGGTTCGCTTCTCTCCTCCCTCCACGACGTCGTTTTCTGCATCGCATTTGATCGAACACCTCAGGGCCGTTTTCCCGGGCATGGACAACCAGGTTCACATTTCATTGATCTCTTCTGATTTGTTTTCATTAATTAAATAATTTCCGTATGATTAAGTTGGAATTGTTGATTTTTATTGTTCTATGCATAATTTGAAGCCATAAATTCGATTGCTTGGGTTGGATTGGATTGCATTGGATTGGATATGACTGGATTGGGTCGGATTAGCGAATCTTATTTACGTGCCCAATACTAAAGGGAATGTCTTTCGGGTTGCCCTTGATTATCTCGAATTGCTTAGCTCAATAAGTCAAATTACAAATGGAATCCCTGTTGGAATTTCGTTTTTTCGGGGTGTTTTTATGATAATTGGGGTTTCAGTCTTGTTGATCATTTCGTGGCATATCTGGCCGTTTAATTAGCATGCATTACATGTTTCCTGATTTTCTGACTGCCATCAAGTGTATGTTTGCATACGTATGTGTGCGTGTATGCACTGTACAGGTCCCTGTACGGCACGGATGCACGCTGCCCCTTCAATCTGGTTGGTCTCATTGACTTGGTTGTGTAACGCAATCAACAACCCAATGCGATTCGTGACCTCCTGTATTTGAAAACCCGCATGTATATATGTGTTATTTTTCCCTTTTTGTTTTTTTTTTTTTCTTTCTTTTTTTCCTTTTCCTTTTTTGTCACAGGTTCTTAATATTCTTCAATTTTGGACGATGTGCATTATATCTACTTAATTAAGATGACAGGTTACTAAGCATTCTGAAATTACTATTGTAGCTTCTGGAGAGAGCACTTGAAGAATGTGGTGATGATTTGGATACGGCTATCAGAAGTTTGAATGAGCTACGTTTAGGTTCTGCTGCAGGAAAATCTGATATGGCTTCAGAAGCAAATGTGCAACTCCAATCACAGGGTATGAGTAGATATTTTCTTGCCTTACCTAGAAAGTTATCGTTTTCTCACCTTGCACGGGAATACGACTGTGACATTCTTTGAAGAAGTGAATCTATAAGTTTTTGGTAATCTTGCTACAAGTGTAGGCATTAATGGGAGTGGATCAATATTTTGTTTCAGGTGCGGTAGCAACAAATGGAGAGGTTGCAGTTACTGATGATCCATCAGTGCAAAATAACCTTCCCACGGATGGAGCAGAGTGGGTGGAGCTCGTTGTCAGAGAGATGATGAGTGCCTCTAACATGGATGATGCTAAAGCTCGCGCCTCAAGAGTGCTTGAGGCTTTGGAGAAGTCTATTAGTGAGCGTGCAACCGCAGAGGTAGCCCAAAGCTTTCGCCAGGTATGACCTCTTAACTACTTACATTGCATGTCCAATATATGTTTCTCTTTGCCTAGTTACTTGTTTTTTCTTCGCTTGGCAGTTAGTAGAGAAATGGGGAAATGTTTGAGAATGCAACATCTGTTAGTTCCGGGGTTTTTTAATGGCTTAGCTGTACTTATGTTTTTCCTTGTTCTAGGAAAATATGATGCTGAAGGAACAATTGGAAGCTATTATTCAGGAAAATACAATTTTAAAGCGAGCTGTATCCACTCAGCATGAACGGCAGAAGGAGTTTGAAGATAGAGGCCAGGAATTGCAGCATCTGAAGCAACTGGTGGCCCAGTACCAGGAACAGTTGAGAACCCTCGAGGTTGAGCTCAGGAACCTAATAACTTTATACAACCTTATATTTGGAAGGAAGTTTGGGAGAGCATAGCGTTGTTTGCTTTATACAGCGCATTACATGATCTCCTTGCTAGTCTGTTACTGTGCCTTTTTACGTTGATTTTTTCTTTGCCGTGGTCATTGCTTGCTTAAGTTTCCTAAATTCACCGTGTGCTGATTACTAGTGTTTGATTCTCTCTTTTATACCTAATCAGGTGAACAACTATGCACTTACAATGCACCTAAAGCAGGCACAGCAAAGTAGCTCCATTCCAGGTCGTTTTCATCCGGATGTTTTCTAAAGAATTTGTATAAGGATAAATGTTTCTTCGGCTTTGTGGATGGATTATGTGCCTTCTTGTGGTAGTTTTAATGACATGAAGGCACTTCAATGTGGATTATGCTGTGTTGATTGGGAAGCGTCCATGCAGCGTCTTTCCTCTGTACGATGACGACGGAGTTTCGTTCAAACTCGGTCAGGGTGATATGTTCCGATTGCCATTCGGCCCATGTATTTAATTCGGAATTACTTTGATGCGCATAATGTTGTCTAGGTTTTATAGGACAGAAACATTTAGTGATTTAATTTTTTCTTTACACTTCAGTAAAAGATAATGTATGCTTTAAACCATGTCATTCAGTCGAATTTCCGAATTCTTGTAACATTCCATGCATCCTTTACAATTTCTTGTTTTCACCAACTTGCAGATCCAAAATTTGATCTTCGTTATTGTCTACGAATGGCATCTTTACCTCAAGTTTGCTTTCCTAAACTGCGACCCTGCAAGAGATTTGTAGTTTAAGTAATTAAAAGCGTTTATCGCTACACTTGACTAAAGGTGCTGTGCCCAAAATTTCCTTACCCCCAATATCACTAGGATGCGTGTATATGAAAGGGTGGGAATATGAATTTGCCGTTTTGTGCAAGCAGGGATCTCTCTTGCTTCTTGTTACACATCATTTAATGCTATATAAGTGTTGTAGCCGTTATATTTAACTATATTTTATTATAGCTATTTCTATATTCACTCCTAACTATTATTTCTCTGTATCCTTCCATGTTACGTAGTATGAAAGAAAAATATCATAAACACATATAGTGATTTTTTAGCTTTTCTTTTCTTCTTTTTATTTTCCAATGCAAATGCCGAAGATGCTGAGCTTTATTTATTTATTTACAATATGCTTTCGGCCAAGCCATGAAATTTACAATTGGGCACATGTATATACATAGAAAACTACAAACATGGCCTATAGATGAGTTTTTGGAAACTTCGTAGGCTTTCAAAATGGTGACAGCATTTGTTTTTCTTTTTGGCCTCAAACTGACAACAGTTGTGCGAAACTATTTACACAAATTAAATGTCGTATGCCTCTTTAGCTCACTTGGCTAAGTTTTTTTTTAGCCCTGTCGGTTAAGATCATTCTTCTTTTGACTTGAGATCTCGAGTTCAATTTCATCCTCCCAGTATCACTTGTACAGAAAAGAATTGCAAAGCATCATTCGATTTAATCATACTGTTGAATTCATCAAGGTTGGAGAGAATTATTACAGATAATAATATCATACAGCAAGAGGGGAAGAAAAAAGGTACATTTCTAATTAAATACCATAGTCTGTCCGCCATGAAAAGTTCAAAACAAACTACTTGAGAGAGAGAGAGAGAGAGTGGTTAGAGACGAATGGCATCCTATGCCAGTACATACCTAATAATTTTTGCAGGTGGTTGTTTGAAGATGAAGGCTGGAAATTAATTAAATATCGTGTTTTTCTTGCTTCCTATACAACTAGGTGTATGCGTGTTTGGAAAAGAAAGAAACCTACCTAAACTTGAGATAAGGTATCTCAAGCTAATCAAACGTTGTCGCGTATACTATATTTAACGTTCTTTTAATAAGTTGTTGTAGGGTGACGAAACTTACTAAATCTTTGAAAGTAAGAGTGCTTGAAATTATATTTTAAGTTAATTATGCGTACCTAACGTGATAAGAAGTTGACGGAGGGCATTAGAACTTACTAGATATTTGGAAGTAGGAGCTTAATTAGAGATCAATACCTAATTAATGGGCTACTAGAAGTCCTCCACCCTTCATCATCCTCTTGAACTCATCAAAATTAACCATACCATCTCCATCCCTATCAACTTTCCTCACCATCTCCTTACAATCCTCCACCTTATTCCCTTCCCTCAATCCCAAGGAACACAACACCACTGCCAACTCCTCCACCGATATCAACCCATCTTTATCCTTATCAAACACACCAAAAGCCGCCTTCAACTCCTCCTCCTCCTCCTCCTCCTCCTCCGCTCCTCCCCCATCTTCCCGACGGCGCATGGTCCTGCACAGCATGCAAAACTCATCAAAATCAATCAACCCATCTCCATTAGCATCCACCTTCTTCACCATTTCTTCCACCTCCGCATCACTCATAAAAATTCTTATGTTCTTCAGTGACTCCTTGAGCTCCTCCGTTGTGATGAACCCATCACTGTTCTTGTCGAAGGTGGCAAACACTTGCTTCAGCTCCGCCGCTCGATCTTCTACTTTTGGCTGCGGATTAATACTATTCATAACAAGATTATTTTTGTCCTTGCTTGGAGTGGTAGTAGGAGTGGAGTAGGGTATGGACAAAGATTGAAACCAAGCAAGGAGCTTGGGGGTGGGAAAAAGAAAGAAAATATTAACGAGGCCAGCGATGAATAAAACTGCTAATAAAAGTACGGTGCTTAACACCATTTTTTCTGTTTTTTTTTCTTTTTCTGCAACTAAGAAGAAGAAGAAAAAGATTGGGAGGAGGAAGAAGAAGAGAAGGCAAAGAGCAAGGAGAACAACTTACTTTGTCGTCTTATCAAAGTCTTTGGTGAATTCTTCCAAATTAAAGCTTTGGGCAATACGCGGTTTTTGGTGTGCTTTTCCATTCCATTGTCCCACAAACCGCGTGATCTCAACATAAACCAATGCAACACTTAAATACATTTGTTTTCTTATTAATGAGCTTGATGGAGATACTTTTTATTGGTCTTGAAATATTAACACTTACATTATATGTCGTTATACAAATAAAAAGACACATGAAAATAAAATTATCTTCACTTGTATAATAACATATGGTGTTACCACATTATATTCTAGACACATTTTAAAAAAATTTCTTAGCTTCATGTGATTACTTATTAATTGTTTATGTAGTTTACTTTTGCTAACAATACTTGCAAAGTTGACTTCCACATGTACTTGGGTAAGTGCCCTAATTTAGAGGGAGTTCTTTGTTCGACTATCTGCATACAACATCTGAGACAATGAGGTGAGACCAATTTTGAACGCGTGAGACTAAATAATAAATATAGGACAACTCTATGTGTATGAGTATGCCCGCATGGCAACGTGGTCCGCCTAAGTATAGAACAATTTGTGCCTAATTAGAGCTACTTAAACACAAGGTCGTATTTTGAGAGTAATTTGTAGGTAGTGATAACATGTCAGATTAATAATAGTGTTAACCACAAAAGTAATATTAAGTGTGTTTTTCGTCACATGAGTAGTACTGATAAACAACCAATACACATGAATGGTTTAACCTAGCATTTGAATGAGTCTTATCTTTGTTTTGTTTGAGTTCCAGGGTAGCCTTAGAATTTTGTTCCGTTTGCAGCCACTGAAAAAATCAGCAAACGGCGTCGGTCACTATCATTGTCGTTGTACATGGGCAGACTTTGAGGGTAGTAGTACTATTTTTGGCTTTTGAGATGTTGAACAATTAGTACCTCCGCCGGTCAACAGAAAAGGGTTTTTGATCTTGGCCTTGGTCTCTTGGGAAGTAGATCACATTTGAATGAATATACAACCTCTCAATTATAATTGTTAATTAAAACTAATTGCCATCATTATTCCCTTAGTTAATCAGCTGTTTGCTTAAACAATGCTTTTAATTGTAATTTGCAAACGTAATTAGATAGATAAATGGCATTAGCTAGTTCGTCGGAATCGTACTTCAAATGTGTCCGTGTGGAAGGAGCAAAATGATCCATATCTTTTTATGTTGCAACACTAACTACCGCACCAACGTTGCCCCCACCTCCACACCATCGCAAAACATCATTTGTGTTGTGTCGCAGGCACTGACAGGTGAAAAAAAATTGATCCAACTGAATCAATACCATTCATATCTTATATCTATGGAATGTAGAATTTTTTCTGTTTATTCTTCTAGAAGGCACAAAGACCCTTGGCCTAAAGAAGTGGGGATTATTTAATTTTTGGAACACTATATTTGGTCTCCGATCTTTTTTTTTTCTTTTTCTTTAACACATTCGATAATAGAAAGAATGAGTTGAACTTAAAATTTCGGGTGCAAAGATAAATACTATTAATTACTCTGCAAATTAGCTTATACCAATATATGTACTTAACAAAAAAGACGTTACACGCAACTAAGAAATATGCAATATTCTCTTCATTTTGGTCATTTGGAATTGATTAACATGCATGTTCTGCACACCGAAGTGCCGTGAAAGATGTTGCAAACCCTTGCTTTAATTTGTTTACATATAGCATATATACCTTACTTTGCTTGTGTGCACACCATTTTTCACGATCATATATGACTATTTCAAGGAAAGCATATCCACCGGAATCTGATTCTCACTGCATCAATTTCAAGATGAGTTGGGTAAAAATAATCAATAGATTCTTTATTCACACATACGGTCTAGTGCAGTCAGTCTTCACTTGATTGTATGGTGACTTTTATTCATACGAATGTGAGGACTATATATATATATATATTGGCAATGCGTTCGATACTACTTATTGTGACTACACTTTATTCAGAAAGAAACAACTGATAAACTCATGACACCTGCAAAATATAGGTTTCCTTCCAAATTCCAATAGCTTTGGGCCTTCAGCATATCTTGTTAACTGCAAGGGCCACAGACTCTCCGTACAAACTCAAATAGGTCAAGTTGGACGAAACCAATCGATACAAAATTAAACATCCAGAGAGGCCCGTATAAGTTTGAAACATTGAACGTTTCAAACTCTTGCGAGGAACCCTATTTAAAATGAAATTCAAGGACAAAATATTTGGTTGTTTATTTTACCTTATACGCACAGTTTGGTTGGCTGAGACCAAAGAAAATAAATATAAGACGATTGATTGTTGTGGTCCCAACAGCTGTCAGCAGCTGATCCATCCCAAATGCAGTTAGCCAATGAAAACCTAGCTGGATGATATACATAATGCTCCAAGGAAGAGGACTAGACAAGTCGAGCTATTAGCAGGGCTACAGATGGGCCTGCAGATAAAGATTTTTTCCCTTATGAGCCCCATCTCTGCAAAATTCTTTTAGGCCTTGTCACACATATTGTGGATTTTTATGAAAATATGCACATGTTGTTGCTCACATACTTCACTGCATGACTCTTTCTGCTGCTATAACAAAACCATTGTAAATGGTTTATTTGTGATACCTTTTTCTTCTCTGTTGGCATTTATTTTGTATGGTTAACGTTGTATCAAGTTACTAATTATTTATCGTTTGAGCACTCATGCATAGTCTGGTGAGAGTAGTTTAGCAAGTATTTCTTTAGTATTGTAGATATTTCTTACCTGTTTTCCTTTTGGGTTATGATACTTTTCTTGGTTAATATGTAATTAGGAATATTATGAAACATTTAGGATTTCCTGCAACTTAGGGTTTTATGTTTTCTGTTTAACCCAACTTATGGAGATATATTTTGCAATCTTTCTTAGTATTCAATCACTAAACTTCTAGGGTTTTTTCAGTTCCTAATGAATTTCAAATTTCTATATTCTAACTTAGAATATTTTTATCGATTTCCAGTTATTATATCACACTGCATCAATTTTACTGATAATACACATTTTTACGTGCAGTGAAAAACAATGGAAAACAAATTTGTACACGAGTACGGGCAACATGAGCCACAGGCACAGCAGCCTTGCTTACTCTTTCCTACTCAGTGTCTCACGCTCTAATTAAAAAGCGCAGATTCGTATAGAGGTAAGCAGTAGTACTGCAGTAATACTATTACGATTTTCACCCAATCATTCAGGCCAACAAGAAAATCTATTATTATATCCTATGTATGCATGCAGATCTAATTTTCGATTTGGTTAACAAACGAACAAATTAACGGGAGAAAACCCTACATGCATGTATGTGATGGATCATATATAATTGAGGACGTTTGGGTCCCATTTGTATATAAGACTGTTGTTGTAAAGTGGGTTCATCTCTCCTCCGGGCTCCCATACAACAGAGAATCACAGATCCAACGGCCGACTAGTTGCCAAATGGGAAATGACAATTGGCGATTAGTTAATCATGTAAAGTTATGCAACTATTCTTTGTTGAAATTAACTGCACTTGCGAACAAAATATAAAGACATTTTGACAACTGACAACCATATTAACTACATATTAACAACTTTAAGTTTTTATTCGTGATGACTTGATTTTGGTGACTTCAAGGGGTATTCAAAATTCTTTGGAAAGCAATTCCTTCCAGATTGTAACTGTTCGTTTGGACGGCTCTCTCAATATGTCTTTGGTTAAACCTATTGTTGAAGAATCCAATTTTATGTTGTCCACAATCACTAATTCACTGGAGGTCACTCTACCCACATACACCGACAAGCAAATGGTATCGCCCACCATCTAGCGCATTTTGCTCTTCACTGTGATAGCTCTTGTACATGGCTTGGTGCTCACTGTGATATTTCTTGTACATGGCTTGAGGATCCACCGGATCTCATTGCCGACCTCTTGCTAGAGGATTGTTTGAGCTAGTCCCTTCCTTTACTGGAAGTTTATTTGTACTGTTTCCCTTGATTTAGAATGAAGCTATCGTCTCTTTCAACAAAAAAAAAAAAGAAGTTTGCAATTTCAACGATATCAACAATATCACTGCCATGTCCACATTGGGAATTATGGTTAATATGATTAATAACAACGTATATAAACATTAAGGTTATATAATAATGTGAATTTTTAATGTTAAGGGAAGTGTGGTGGTAGTGAACAGGCTGTTTAGTGACCCATACGACAGTGACGACAGAATCCTATTCCAAGCAATGCATAGAGACAAGCATACCCCTCCTCCCTTCCTGCTGCAATCCCGTCCCGTTCCTACGTACACTTTGTTCCCTTCTAAGCCACAATCACATGCGCCTACTTACATGTCCAACTGCTATTGCAAGATACCCATTGAGCCCAGCCCCCACCCAGCCCCACCTAAAAACCTTACCCTTCATCCATTGGCTGATACCGTAATACCCTGCAGTGATCTACTTTTCTTTTAACTTAACCCCATCTCCTAATATTAATAATTGTACGTTTTCAACTACCATTTACCAGGCCCAGTCAGCACCCATACGATGACAAAACGAGAGCCGAACTTTTATAGTGTTTAGGCTTTAACATAATTACAAAAGTTAAAATTTTTCTTACGCTACAAGGAAATTTAAGCATCTTTGAGTGCAAGACATGTTCACAAATAATTCGTTCACTCTATTAAGAGTGTAGAATGCTAGTGTTATACAAGATTTAATTTCATAATATAGTTCATATATATATAGTTGTACATAATAACGTCCTATTAGTCTGATCTTATTTATCAGTATGCTTTGAGTTTACCATAATTAGGATGAAGCTTCAACATAATTAGCATGAAAGCTAAAAGTCAAGTTTTGATTTTACGAAACAAAAGTAAGTGATCTTGCATTCATGATACAAGAGACTCTAATGATAATTGGTAGGTACTAGAATTTAACTAGTAACAAGAACAAAAAAAAAAAAAAAGGTTTGAAGTGGGAGAAAGTTAAAAGTTAATTAACAAAGAAAGAAAAGAGGAGTAACAGACTGATACGGTTGAACATAGATCCATCCATACTATCACTGCATGTAAATTGCAAATTTGTAATGAATCAGATCGGGCTCTGCTGAGGGTGATGAGGAATGGATGCTCTCGGATACTCTCTCGTGTACCCAACTTGCCATGCATTATATGACGGTATAAGTGACATTGCAAAAATTCATGATGATTTGGAGCCTAGTTCATGTAGGTCCCTTCAATTATCACAATCTTACAATGATAGCAGAACCATCTTATCATTCCCTCTGCCCTTCCTTGTCCTCTCACCTCCGTGCTGCACTCTGCACACACGCTTGGCTGGATGGATCGATCCCACTACTCAGCTGCCTTGGCTACATGCTTGCTTTGTGCTGGCCATTACTACAAGTATACCAAACTTACATAAGATCCCACAAGTACGGTATTTCAAGTTAATCGAAGCATTGTCATGTGAAGAAGGTAAAACACACATGAACATGGCATGAGTCTCAGTTAAGATCTTAACAGGCATCTAGTAAGTCATGTTTGCAATAATTACACTTTCATACTTTAATTAATTATCGTGGCATCTGAAGTTTTGGTAGGTTATTTTTCTTATGGACATGCACAATTTGTTACAATTTTACATATCTTATACATGATTGAATGAAAAGGAGAAAGAATCACAACCATGAACTCAAATGTTCTGGATTTGAATTTACACAGATGAGGAAGTGGGTCGTGAAAATTGTTCTCATTATATATGCTACGGTGGCACAGACGGAATCTGTAATTCAAAGTGGCACAGACATCAGCCTTTATGTGTTTATGTTTTGGCCCCATTGTGTACCAGAGAAACAGATGGATGACTGCCACAACTCAATGACCAAATGGCAGCGGTTAATAGTATATTAGAAAGAGACCTAAGCTCCACCTTCTACTGTTTACCTAGTAATGCAAGCTGCAGAATCAAAATTTGAACATTTCAACTTTATCATCATGTGCATATTTATATTTTTGCAACGCACATTAAACTATCCATATGTGGCTGAGATCGCTGGCAGCCCAGACACAACAACGCGTTAGAGGCTAGAGTCCCACCACCTTTCTGAGAATTGGCCTTATCACGAGCAGTGTCATAGTAGTTAGACTTAGAGCTGCGTTTAAAGTCCCATTCGCGGTCACCATCTTACAGGCCATGCGCAAATGCAAATCATGCAATCTGCTGAAAACTAACACTTCAAAATTTTCCATTTTCCTTTTGTCCAACACAAAACCAATTGTCTATATGGAACTTCTGATAGTAAGTTTGGATGGTAAACTAAGACTGGAATTTGAACTTAGGCCCAAGTAGTCGTGTGGGGTCATTCTTGCACTCCTTAGGGTGATAGCCCATGGACAGAGACTCGAATTCAAAGTCTCGAATTGAAGACTTTTCTTTAATTTCTAGCTAACGATATGTTGTGGACATTATAAATCTATGATGTGAAAGATGTGACTCCAAGAAATTGCCAAGAAGCATTTTGGCTTCTTCCATTAAATGTGAAATACGGCGTGTTTCATAAATATTATTGTGCTGTAATAAAACATTGTCATGTGATGATCATACAATGTAGTTCAGCACGATATTAAATAAGGAATACTATTTGAACTCAAAATAAATATATAAAAAAACTTATGTTTTTTATTACCATCTCAATTATTGTAAGATGATCACCTGTACTATAATGTAATGTGATAGTATTTACATCATTAATGTTAAGGTAAAAAGATGTGTCCTCTGTGTGCTTTTCTTCTTGTTCAAAATTACTATAAATTTCGAAGAAATCTGCACCGTACGATGTTGTTAGATAACATGCCCACTGTCAAACCCTAGTTTTGAATCCCACTATCGGAGGGTAGGTATTGAGGGGGATAAACCACCACTGGGAGTTGGGTGGAATCGTAGATAACATGCCCACTGTCAAACCCTAGTTTTGAATCCCACTATCCGAGGGTAGGTATTGAGGGAGATAAACCACCACTGGGAGTTGGGTGGAATCGTATACGAAAACCCCCACCCCCACTTGCACGGTACACCAACAAAAGAAAACAAACTGGAATATCAAACTGATGTAACGGTGGGTGAGGGCTAGAGGGGTCTGATTATTTTGTAAATTAATAATAATAATTTAGGGTTCATGAGCACCAGCTGCACCACCACCACTTTAACCGTTTTAACATCATCCCCGGCTGACTGAGCAAGCAGCTACCTGACCGCAAGTATCATGTGAATTGTGATCATTTTATTATATCCTCTACATCCACCGTATTGTCTGTTATGTTATGGTGCACCTTCTCTTTCTTCTTATCCCATCATCCATCGCCAACAAAACATCATTCAGAAATGAACGTTGAAGCGACTCTTTAACTTTATGATATTTGTAGAAAAAGAAAAAGAACTGTCCTCATTCTATTTATACTAGTATTAGTGAAGCAGGCCCAAATGAGATACATGTGTAGGAGGACAAAATAAGGATTAGGTTAGTTCCTTTACGATTTACACTTTACATACATGATTGTATTTGAATGGCATGTGTGATGCTCATGCTCAAGAATTCTGCTGCGAAATGGACTAGTTTTAGGTTTTCTTTACCATGTGATTTTATGTTTCCTAATGTTGTTAAAGGATTTAGGATAGTAATTTTTCCTTATTTTCGTTTCTCTCTCTGTTTTGTTCAATGTGATGAGTGAGGGCGATCTCAAGGCCCCTTTGCAACAGTGGAAACAAAAGTACTCAAAAACAAAAGCTAATTATATTTTATGAGGGGATACATATTCTTTTTTTGCGAACAACGTATATTGAGCATTGTTAATATAAGGTCTTTTAGATCCTTAAAATAATATATAGTGTAATTTGGACCCATCAAGTTGCAAGAGGAAAAGAAGATTAAAGTATTGGGCGTTTGAGCTAGCCCAATAAGAAGGAATCCCAACCGCTACAGACGATGCCCACCGGTCGAGGGTTGTTATCGACAAGAACGATAAACACCGATTCAGAAAGTGCTTTCCGACCGCTCAATCCAAGTTGGCATAGTGCCAATTTTATAGCACGAAGCCTTAGAGACAGGCTTACTTAGACATCAACTGTAGGCCACATACTGGTTAATTAACAGCGATGGCAACAACCTCTGAAAGGACATAAAGGTTGTGAGGCCAGGCGCTCGGGTCAGTGTTTTCTCAACCCCTCAGCACCGAGCAAGGTGCTCGATGTGCATTGGCCTAGAAAACTTTCTAGATGGCTTTGAGCAGAACTCACTTCGTTTCCACATGTCAACTGAATAAGGTAGGAGTAGCCAACAAGGCAAGGCTACGCATCTAATTCATTTAATGCTAAAGCGGTGAAGTACTTGAGGGCCAAGAACTTTTGGGGCCTCATAGAGCTCTATATAAGAGGGATGAATACCTCTTATATGGGGTCGAACCAAGAGAAAAAGAAAGAAAAAATTACATCATTACCGAGCACTTCTTGTAATCCAAACCAAATATATATACAGAGTACTACATTGTATGTAACCCAGTTTTGAGGGTGAACCACTTAACCCTTGTTTTAATTACTTAAAAGTCTTTATCCCTAGTCCATCAAGGGTTGACCATACTAGTCTTTGTTGTCCTCCGAATTTTGAGCATTAACAATCATATAACTCAACGATCAGAATCGTTCAATTCCTTAATCATCATTTGAAGATCACTTCTATGAAAAATCATTCGAATTAAAAATTGTTTAATCATCCAAAAATATCAAATAAATAAGCGGTTATCATGAATTAATACAGTACTTGGTACCTACATATTTGATTTGTTCTATACATTTGAATGACCAATTGATCTCTGATTCAAATGATTTTTTGTAAGGCTACTCTTCAAGAAGATTAAGAAATTGAACGGTTCTAATTATAAAATTTGTACGGCAAATTATACATGATTTGCATGAGGGGAATGAGCTCATCCCTTGAAGGGAGAATGCAAATAATATCCATATGAATATATAATTCTTTTACTAATATGGATCACCATTTATTTTGTATATCTTAGGCATGAATTGAATGGAAATAAACAAGCTAAGTTTTTGTGACTCAACTGATTAACTTGAGTTTGTCATGTTCTCTTAGTCCAGGTTATTTCCAGTTTCATTTTTTACCAAGTTTATGCCTCTTGTTGATGTCTCTTAATGGGGGACGCTGCAGAGTATTCTATTGTAAGTTTCCTTTATTGGACATTTAATCAACCAAATAAAAACACTGGTAAAAACTTCTAAGCCATAAGTAAAGCTAATAGAGTGCATGAAATTAAGTAATGCTATTCATCGACAAAAAAAAAAAAAAAAGTAATGCTATTCAAAAGTTGACATAGTGCCGCACAAATTTATTCTTTCTCGACTTTTTAAAGGAGGTTCTGAATTTAAATCTAATAAATTTAGATATGAAAATAGAAGTCGATCGAGAACCATATAAATATTGTTACAATTATATATTAGCACGTCTACAATGACCTCATGAACAATTCAATTACATATACTAAATAAAAAATATGGAAGATTACATTATCATGAGCGATGATTACATGTATTATTTACCTTTAATAATCTTTTTTATCAAACGATAGATTTGTTAGATTAGATAATCAACATGATTCAAATTTATGCTGTGGTACAATGACAACACTCATTTTCACATAGAAAAGAAAACATAAGGATTGGGGGACCATAAACAACCCATACCTTTAAATCCCAATAAAATAAAAAGATATCTTGGTCACATGGAGGCATGTGATGATGAGGATGGGAATGGCTTTGTAATATTCATTCTCTAGCTCTTTCTTTTTCCACAACTATATATGCACATATATATATATATTTAATTTCCAGTAATTGTTTCTTCATTTCTTTTATATATGTAAATAATTTTCAATTTTTTTTTTTTTTACCGTATTATATAGAAATATTATTATAGTACCCCACAACGCACTCAGTAGGAAAGAAAGGCATTTTGTGGGTAAAATGTCTTATGACTAACCCTACTCAACCCACTCTTTTCCACCCTCCCTCTCTATAAAGCTGATAGACAGATTATTTGTTGTAGAGTGCCAGTGGTCCTTGAGAGACCTTTGTAAGAAGGGGTATGGCCTTTTTTTTTCCAACCTCTTTCTCTCTCTCTCTCTCTCTCTCTCTCTCTCTCTCTCTCTCATATTACTATACACTGGCTAGCTGAAAACTACAAAGGCGCACAAGAAGGGATGTTGTAAGATCTGAAGAGACTGTAATTACAAGTCCTTGCCATGCTTTTCCACAGCTTTCTTGAACTTCAATTCTCTGCTGTCTAAATCTCTTTCAGGACTAGCACCATGGAAGCTCAAGAAAGCTGTGGGAGACCATGGCAATTCTGGACTTAACCATTTCAATTTCCCTACAACGTTCGCTGCAGACAACATGAAAAATGATTTTGTCTTTTTCACCATAGATCCTGGTAATTCTCTCACTTCTATTTCGTAATTCGAACGCATTTCGTCAAAATATTTTCTTTCAGAATTCTTTCATAATTATATGAGACCGTATTAGTTTCTTCTTATAATTTGAATATATTTGTATCAAATATTGTTCTTTAATAAGTAAATATACACATGGGACCCCTCTAATGAAACTGTATTTGCATTTTGTCTGAAAAAAATTATCTAATAAATGAATTTTGATACTGCTGAGTTACAATGTGGGTTACATTTTACAAAAAAATTACAATGCACATGTATATGAGATGCACCGATATAACAGATGACTAGATTTTGACATTTTCAATCTTACTGCTCAAGCACCCGTGCATCTTATACACCAGTGTACTGTAGGAAAGCCCTATAATTTAAATTCCCTCCTCCGTAAGGTTTGAGTTAGAATTGTGTATTTGGTAAGAGGGTACTTGCTGCCGCAGTAGACAAACCCCATGAGGTATGCTGCTGTAGTAGTACAGATGAAATGATGAAGATGAAATTCTGTGATTTTTGTGCCAGTATTTATTTATTTTTTTTTTAACCTAAAACTTTGTTATATCTACTAGCGCACGTTTGAGCCATGCAGAACGGTAATTTTAAAATGTATCTTTTTCTTGTTGTCTTGTACATTTAGGTGAAATTTCAATTTAATTTAAAAAAATATTCCCCTGCTGATTCATTTAATCAATATGGTGAAAAAAATGAGTTTGTGCTTCAGAGAAGATTCCCATACCCTTTCCTTTTTATCAATAATGATGACACTTCCCTCCCTTCCTGCAGTTAGCCTTTTGATTTTCCTTCCACATCTTCTCCTACATTTCTGTGAAAAGGGTTAAACTTTGTCCCTGTCTGACATAGTTTTTTAACCACATCATCTCATTCTTACATCAGTAATCAGTTTTATTTCTCTCTCTCCCTCTCTCTCCCTCTCTCTCCCCCCCCCCTATTTTCTCTGTCTCTCTCTCTGTCTCTTTCTCACACTCACTTTTATGAATTTATGTTTGTACAGAAGAATAGGGTTGTCATTGGCATTACACCTACACAATTATGCTTCCCTTGATCCAAGACTCAAATTAAACCGTAAATAAAGTTTCGATGAAAAAACCAGTGTGAAACTGTAATTTTTTCTCTTCATTGTAACCAGCCGCACTGCATGAAGCTTTCGAAAATTTTACAAACGTTTCTGCAATTATACATGAGCTTTTTCGGTCTCCAGTGATTATCCACGCTACGCTGGCAAGCTAGAAGAACCAAAACAAATTTGGCAGTCTTGAAACTAACAGTGATTGGAATGGTTGTTTAGGCCCTACTTTATATCTGTATATCACTTCAGTAAAGTACTCATATTTTTTTTCAATGAGTTTATTTTATCTATCTGGTACATCATACATGAATAGGGGATTTTCTAATATACACTGGTGTATAACATCCACCGACGCCCATGATTGCAGGATCCTTGGTTGCGCATCTAACACCCTATTCAATTTTGTTTGCCAATTGTCATGCATACACCGAAGCATAGTACACTTTTCGTTTCAATAGTTCAAAATATTTTAGTAAGTTGATCAACTAGTTAGCTGGCTTTAACTTTTGTCATCAACGCATTACACTATATTTGGTAAAAAACCTTTGTTCCTTTTTTCTGTCACATTGCTTCATATGTACAGTTTCAGCAAAATATATTTTCATTGGCTAAGCTTGGTTACATCTTCAATTACAAGTTGAATACGACCAATTCAGCAACTATATGATCTTTGGCAAATTGAAATCGATGGTAATGATGGATGCAACATATACTACTAGCATATATTGAGCAATTTGTAACAGCAGAATGATGAATCGCAATAAAGTTAGCTGTCTGTGCAGTGTTGACGAGCACCATGCTTTAACTACTTCATTACAACTTCAAATATTGTTACTGTCACACATTTAATTTAGCATTGATAATCCTTGAAAGAGAATTTGAAAACCGAAGAATTCGGATCGATGGATTACAGATAGAAAATAAGATGTCCTTTAATTTCTAAAGTAAGAACAAAATTATTAAATATCAACCAAAGTAGTGCAGAGTAAAATGGAACTGTAACGAATATTGTTTAACAAAAAAGGAGGATTACTCTTTAGAGGAATTAAGCGACAGCTATAAGTAAACAAATATTTTCTTTAACAACCTCTTGCTAACTAGCTAGGGCCAGGTCCACGCAAATCCGTTCAGAATAGGCCAGAAAAATTAAGAGCGGATTGGCTATTCTGAGTACAATTAAATTAACTAGGCCGCACTAATTTCTGTATCTAGTTATCAGGAACTGGGGCACCATAGAGACCATTTCTTCCATCAATAGGGTGGGAGGATTCGAACTTTATCGAAACCTCTTCCGACTTAAGAAGAAACCTAACCCTAGACAAATAATTAGGGGGAATTCGAACTTTGTTGGAAACGCTTCCAACGTAAAAAGAACTGTAACCCTAGACTAAGAACTAGTTGATCACCATATAGCTCGTTTATGAAAATAACCGAGTTGCTCAAAATACAAATTAAAACTTAGAACTCGGAAGGAATTAAATTAGTAAATGCTTGGGAAACTGACCCGGATGCGGTTGAGATAAAAGTCCAAATTTACTCAATCAACTTAAGATATAAAGCCAGTTATCACTTTTTTACTGGTCTTCTGACTTATCTTTCAAATTTTTTCGGACCAGATAAAGCACTGCAGTAAGTCATATACATTGAGAATAAAAAAAGTCCTATATCTTTACATTGAGTGAACGTGTAAGTTCTCTCACACAATAAAAAATACGTACATTTGCAGCCAGTTATCACAATAGATTAAGGATCATTATAGATTAGCAAGTTTATACCGTATAATCCAAATTGCCACTAAGATGTACACACAAGGCATCTGCTAAAGCAAACACAAGACAAAATGTTAGAATCCAAAAGAAGAACATGGATTGACGTTTCTAAAAGTTGCACCAGTCATGACCTCCTCTCTTCGAGTGAAAGAAGACCATCTAAAGCCTCTCAAGACTGATATATAGGGTTATATATACAGTGTATAAATAGTGAATATGTCGATCCACTAGCATTAACAAGCAATGGAAGAATATGTAGTGAAATGAAAATCTTGTGCAGAGCTGTTTCTACTTAGTGTTGAGTGCCAAAACAATCCAGATAAAAAATTGCAACGGCTAATTAATCTCTTCAGAACAAGTAATGAAGGAAAAGCTTGTGTGAAGAAACGATGATTGAAACGTATTTGGAACCATGACGACCAACGGAAAGAGATATGGCATAGAGAAGCAATCTTTTGCCACCATGTGTTGGGAGAAACATTGAAATAACTTTTTGATCGACCAATCAAGCGATATTATCAATTGAAAGTGATTAGCAACCGCGATAAATGGCAACTTTCTTGACCATTATAGGTACTACTTAAGGTAGATCGTACCTTCTCATGATGATCGATCTCATCATATATACTAGAGGTTCACCAACAACTATACCATGATGGCATCTAAAGTAGTATGGATATATAGACACTAAGACCATCTCCAACCCATGGAATAAAGCTTAAAATATAATTTTTAAAATCCCCCAAACCATCTCCAACCATTGGGCTAAAATAAGCTTTGGAAGAACATATACCTCTGGGCTAGATTCCTCAGGATTGAAGTCTGACTTAAATTATTCTAGACCCACCAAACTGTCATATTGCAAACCTTATTTTGTTGTGTACTTATAATCTAACGGCCATGATCAAATGAGATCAAATTTAAGGGTACAAAAAAAAAAAAAATTAACGGTCCAAAATTAAATCTAACGTCTAAACTAATTTAAAAAATAATTTAAATCAAATTTAACTTTATAAATGTTCATAAAAATAAATTAGGATAATCTACATCAATTTTATTTTCAAAAAAGTTACGGAAACAAAAAAATTAGGCTAAAAACATTCTTTAATAATCTCGGCTAAAATTTTAAGCCATAAGGGTTGGAGGAGAAAAATAGTTTCTGGGTTATGGCTTAAAATTTTGTCTTAAATTTTTAAGCTTTATTTTAAGGGTTGAAGATGGTCTAAAGGTAATAATTCATAAACACACACAAATATTTATATACTCTTTTTATATAAGCATTATTCTATATTGACCTTTTCTAAACCATAGAAATTAAAGAAAAATCAAACTCGGACATAGAGGGTTAAACATAGTTCTAACAAACTTAACTAAATTTAGATTTGCAAACGCACTTATATAACTCACTGTAAAACCAAATGAAAAGGAAAACTCCACTCTAGATTGAGCATAAAGTAATTATATATAAAAACGTTTTGCAGCAAATGAAAGGTGAGCAATTCTAATACATGCTAGAATAGTGGGCGACATTAAGACATGAAAAGTAGTTGAATCATATGACCTGTGCAACGCCTTTAGTCACTGTTTAAATTTATGGTGGCAGAATGGTTGGTCTATAAATTGGATGTATCCAAATCCCCGTGGGCGCATCCATCTGTAAATCTAACCAGTTCTTGCATAGATGACAGTCAAAAATATTCTTGGTGTGGTTCTTAGTAAGGACCATGCAAGATTGTTTGTACACAGAAAAAAAGCTTTAGTTGTCTCTAATAAATAATAATCCAAGAGAAAAGACTAGAGAGCCTAATAAGACCAGCACAAACTTGTCCATTGCCAGTGAAAAATAAGGATGACCTTTTTTACACACTTCATTTACTTTACCATAGTTGGCAAAACATAACCCTAATTTTCTTAAGCAAGGTTTCGGTTTCATGGACTTTCACTAATTTCTCCTCCTAGCCATTAAACAATCAAATAAAGGAATGATTTCCACACACATCTTTTTTCGTTCTTCACGCAACTATTTAAATGTACAAAGTGAGAAAATGGGTGAGTCGGAATCTTTTCCACTCTAATTAATTGCTCCAAAGCTAGCTTGATTAAACAAGCTTGACAGTAATCAAAAGAGCACGAGTCGAAAAGATGAAAAAGGCAATACAGACCTTTTGTGGTCCAGTGAACATTCAATAAACCAACTGAAATTGTTGTCCTAGAACAAATTTGAGTAGTACTTAGTCCTTTGCGCATGATTTTTTACTAATCCCTAAAATAAGTTATCTTTGCGATAAGCAAACCCATAAAAGAAGGACTTGCCAGCTATTTAGCTAAATCATCAAGGTCCGCGTACTTTAATTACACGCACAAATAATTGAAATAATTGCATGTAGCAAGGGCCGGCAAGGCAGATGAGAAACCGATGCAAAGTAATGACGGAGCCGGAAAATGATTCACACTTTGTTTTCTTGTCCTGCATACTAAGGACGTACAAGGTAAGCAAAGGAGTGCGTGAACATCATTTTTAAAGAATTAATCGTGGTCATGTATACGAATTATGAGCATGAGCTAAGATAGATGTTGACCCCCATGACATCTGAGAATCTCATGTACATGTTTGTATATAAAATGGCTGCACTCTATCTGAACTATCTCTCTACAACTTTATCAACCGACAGTACGGTGTAGAGTTACATAGCCATAGGCATGGAGGATAATGTAGCATGTTAAATGTTTGAAATTATAGCTTCTTAATTAGCATTTTAGAGCTTGTTTAGAAGTGCTCTTAAACTAGCTAAACACGTTTTTGGAAAAAATATTTTTAACCCAACTCTTAGTAAAAATGCAAGTGAATCCTAAAGAAGCACTTCAAATGCTTTTAAAATTCTCTAAATTCACTTTCAATCATTTTAAAAACATTAACTGACGAGCACTTAATCGTTTTCAAAGGCGATATGCTGCCTGCAATACATGGAACCAACTCAACCAAGATATGTGTAAACAATGTAAAGCATGATTAACTAAATAGTTAAATCAAGTCCACTGATAATTAAACAATATAATTAAAAGACAAGAATCTAATCTTTTCTTGCAGGAGTTAATATAAAATATATCAATCATTAAACAGTGTTCATTGAATGTTAAAGTACAAATGGATCAGAGATCGAACTACTTATCAAGAATGTTCTCTGAAGTCTCAATCCAAGAGAGAGGAACGGAGTTTACAGAAGATTCCCCTTCAACAGAACTGCGTTGTAATTTGTCACCACCGAAACAACTCACAGAGGAGATCAATCAATCACTGGGTAATAACAATTTTGGATATTTGTACAGGCAAACTTTGTGTTAGATTTAATTTATGAAAATATTTTTACATAGATCACATACAGATAAGGAGAGAAATTTATCACATCCCCAGGTAATCATACATGAAAAACTCTAAAACCTCGAACGAAAATTAGGGTTGAAATCATTTTCCATTGTAGCATCGTTTACAAAACCACTGCCTACTTCAAATCATCAAAGACTGGTTCTTTTTATGGGAATCGAGCAATAAATCAACCAATAATCATGTCAAAACAATCAATGACGTATGCGTGGATGGCACAAAAATCATGTTGGAGTAAAATCGTGAAAGACTGAATTTTTCAGGGATTTGAGCAATAAATTGACTTGAAATCATGATGAAAAAATCACTCACTTATCAGTGAGTCAAACAATTGTGCAAAATTACACAAAATTTGTATGATTTAGAGTCCTTACATAAAATTATAAATTTAGGTATAGATGTTTAGGGTTCATATAATATTTAAGAGAAGAGAGACGTACGATTAAGAAAATATACCAAGATATGAGGGACAATGGAGATCCGATATGTGAGTGAATTTATTGAGCCTATCTGTATCTTCCCACAGCTTTATTGAACCGCAGACCAAGTTAAGAGGAATAGAGAGACTGAGTCGATTCACTCCAAAGATCGGTCGATCTCGTCATACATGGATGCAGTTCAAGAAAGCTGTGGAAGAATACAAAGAGGATCATCATCTTCTATCTATTAGAGAGAAATAGAGAGACGCCAAGGCCATATATATCTAGAGAGAGAAAGATAAGATGGCTAAGAAGCTTCAGCCAATCAGAGAACGACAAAAAGAGTAAACCCCAAAAGGGGAGATGCAGATGCAGATGCTTATTAGGCAGAGGAGGAAGAGGAGGGGGTGGTGGAGGTGTAGGTTTAGGAGAAGGATATGTTGGTATTTATAATAAAAACTTGAAGGTTTCTCCTTTTTTGTATTTATTTTTTTACTTGTATTTTTATATTTTTTACCATCAATCCCGAGAAGAATATTGGGCCTGAGATTTTACAGTCACAGATTATACTGCTGGACCTCCACCATTTTTTTTCAAACCCTATTAAACGCTGACTACGTTCCGATGCGCATTTTAATAGAGGCCCTAATGATAAAGAACGTAATTATTTAATCGCTAATTAAGTGAAAAACCGTTCTTAATAAATATAAGTGCGGCTAGGATGCAACTTCCCGGATCTGACGGTGGCTGGTTGCCCTAGTGGGGGCAGGCTATCGGGACCCCTTTCCAGATCTGTCTCTGTTATTTATCGGTCTAAAGGTTTTGTTTGCCTGACTAGCTGTAAAGCATGTGGGTTGCACTTAGCAAGTTTTTACCCTAAACCCTAATCAAAATAAACTCCCACGGTTTTTTTCATTCTTCCTGTTTGTTTTTTTATTCCCTTAATTTCGCCCTTTTTTCGTTTGTGAAAAGGTATTGATGGGAAACTAACGGTTGGAATATTAGTATTTAGGTTTGTTTTAATATTTGAAAAAGTAAAGTGGAAGGTAGATTTCTCGTGTTTAGATAATGCTAAGAAAGTAAGATGTAGATGGCGTTTTCTTTCTTTTTTTCATATTTGATTTGTGTGTGGATTGGAAACAAATTTTGCTAAATTTTCTAATTATATCTTTCAAGATACGTAATCAAACCTTTTCTCAACATTGGTAATTACAAAGCGTAATTGTGTTTTCATGAAAAGGAAAATTAAAAACAAACTTGTCGAGAGTATCACTTTCTTGCTTATTTTCCTAACAGGTGAGAAAACTTTTCTCAATATTAAATTTTGCTAAATAAGGGGTTTGTATCTTCGTTTGACTTTGGCTCATGAGGTACGGTGGAGGATTGTATGTAAAATAATTTACGAATCCTGGAATAACGGCTGACTCTATATCCATGGACTTGAAGTGTGGAGAGCAACACAAAGTTAGCTAAAAACGTTAACTTTTCAATCCAAAATGCCGAGTTCGGTTTGTTCTGCCTTTATATCGCTTGTATAAGAAGATTTTCGCCCATGATATGTTTGTGAAAAGGTATTGATGAGAAACTAACTGTTGGAATATTAGTATCTAGGTTTATTTTAATATATATTTGGGAAAGTAAAGTGGAAGGTAGCTAGATTTCTTGTGTTTGGATAATGCTAGGAAAGTAATTAAGCTGTAAATGACGTTTTCTTTCCTTTTTCATGTTTGATTTGTGTGCAAATTGGAAACAAATTCTGCTTAATTTTCTAATTATATCTTTCAAGATATGTAACCAAACCTTTTCTTAAAATTGGAAATTAGAAAGCGTAATTGTGTTTTCATGAAACAGGAAAATCAAATCCAAATTTGTCGGAGAGTATCACTTTCTTGCTTATTTTCCTAACAAGTGAGCAACCTTTTCTCAAGATTAAATTTACTAAATAAGGGGTTTGTATCTCCATTTGACTTTGGCTCATAAGGTGGCGGATTCAGGTATATATGTAACATAATGAAAATGAATCGGATCGCGTATCCTGAAATTATGGCTTGACTCTATCCATGGTCTCGAGGAGTGGAGAGCAACACAAAGTTAGTTAAAAAAAAAAAATTAACTTTTCAGTCCAAAATGCTGAGTTCGGTTCATTCCGCTGTTAATATCGCTTGTATAAAACGGAAATGTGAACCCTGTGGTAATTCTTAAAAACAAAACTATCTTGAAAAAAAAAAAAAAACACAAAACAATAACAATAATTCTCAAAATCTCAAACTATTGGGGAGCCTCTTGATCTAATTTGAATATTTAAACAACTGACACCTACATCGCAGTACAACTGTTCCAATGTGACTGTGGTCCAACATGTATACCTTCTTTTGCTTAAACAATCTAAATTATGCACACAAGTAAACCATCAAGTGATATTCTGTTAAAAATTCAAATCAACAGAACAAAATAAATATCTAAATTATAGTGGAAATGAAATTGCAGTCGAATTTAAACTTAAAAGAAGTGGGAAGAAATAAAAATTGGGAGCAGTCACATGACGGCATGTGGGGGCGACCCCACCAGTGGGAGGGTGTGTGAAAGGGTATGTGACAGTAGTACACTCCCGAATTTCCCGGAACGGAGGTCGCTTTGTCGGGTTGTATTGGCGGAACACGATGCGTCGATCCCAAACTCCACTCTGGGGAAGCTCCTAAACCTTAACAATGGTTGGTGCGCATATTCAGGCACTATACACCAACCCCTTGTCATGGGATTTTTTTTATACAGGTATCCATCAATTTACTTTCTGAACTTGTGACCATTGGTTAATTTCCTTCCTCAATTTTAATTTTGGCCAATTTCCACCATCAACTCTCATAATTAGTCAATTTGCACCATACTGTTAACTTTTTTAATTTTCCATCTATTCTTCCGTTAAGTAGGTATCCGCATGACTACCTTTGAAGGGCAAAAAAGTCAATTTGCACTCTATTGTCATTTTTTCAATTTGCACCCTACTGTCATTTTTCGTTAAGTAGGTTTCCCTACACCTTACCAAAGATAGACGAGACCGAGGCAAGAGGCGACGGGGTGTGGGCAGCTGCAAACTACAAAAGTAGCATATCAAATGGACTGGGCTGCAAACAACGAAGGAGGGAGGCGTTTGCAGCAGTCACGGGCTCGGCTTGGAGAAAAGGAAGAAGAAGAGAAAGTTCAAAGAAAAGGAAGAAGATAGAAGGTGTAGGGAAAATGACTTTTTTGCCCTTTAAAGGCATTCATGCGGATACCTACTTAATGGAAGAATAGATGAAAAATTAAAAAAAATTAACAGCAGGGTGCAAATTAACTAATTATGAGAGTTAAAGGGGAAAATTGACTAAAATTAAAGTTGAGGGGGGAAATTGACAAATTATGAGAGTTGAGGGGGGAAATTGACCAAAATTAAAGTTGATGAGAGAAATTGGCCAATCCTTACAAGTTCAGAGGGTAAATTGATGAATACCTCTTTTTTATATGACACAGATACACTATCATCGTCTTAATCGCTATAAAAATATAAGTTTACTATGTCGTTGTATCATAAAAATCTTTATCTTTTTCCTCTTTCACATTGGATTTGTGATGTGTGATCAGTGATCCAAGGGTGCTATGTTATGTGATTATGCTAGTGGGGTCCTCCAACGTGCATGTTTAAGTATTTTAAACCCTTTTTAGAGTTAAAAACACAAATACTAAGCAATTGATAAAGAAAAAGAAAACGTTTAAAGTTATAAGCATCTGGCACTCACTGATTAATCCTTTCTTAATCATCTTTTCACCGAAATTAATCTATGCTTTTTCATCAATATTCATCACTTGTCATTTCTTTTGATTTGAGACTCATCAACCACCTCTCCCTTCTCTCCGCAATTTGATCCACTTTTGCTGCATCATTCACCACTCTGCGGAGTTTTCGAGCAATTGGGGATTGGGATTGATTAAGATAAGTAAAAATTAAATTAATTTGTATTTCTTTTGTCCAACCATTTTATTGTTTTTATTTTTTCGTTTAATACGATATCTATCACGAATATGTGTCATGTTGTGTATAGTTAACATGGGATATATAGCATAGTGTTGTGGAGTAACATTATCTTACCAGAGGAAATCTGACGATTGTCAACCTAAACAATAAATTTGAACCAAAATCCATAATTTATCAATTAGGCTTATCATAAGGGGAAAATCTTTGCTTTTTAGTATCTGTAGGGAAAAATATTTACTTTTTATTAGGCTTTTCATTGCCCGCAACTCCAAGGGATTGTCTAGTGAAAAGTGCAAAAGTTCGGAACTCTCATTTAGGGTCATCGGCTATGTTTTGACGCATAGTTTGACTTAGAAATTAAGAGTACATTGTCATCTCATATGATATCGGGGTTGCATGAGGAGGGGGAGTGGTTTGTTACTAATATATGGTGAGATACCTCTTGTATTCAAATAAATAAGTAAATAAAACCTCACGACGCGTATGATTGTAACAAGTAGTGTCACTCCTCATATTACTAATTTGTTTTAGCATGAAAATTCATTTACAATATCAAAGCATATTGACTTGAAAACCCGATGACCATATATATATATATGTTTCACGTCATCGTCTACGTTACCTAATATGTGTTTTACATATGTCTTGTCTACACGTGAGGAGGTGTGTGAGGTTATAGGGTGTTGTTCCACATGCATCATAAAGTTATGAAACCTTGTAAAGTTTTACAAGAAGTTAACCTGGTCCATTATTGTCAATTAGCTATAGAATGAAACCTCAACTTCCTTCATTAACACTAGTTTACTAATATTTCTTGCATGCTTTTATTTAACTTGAAGCAATTTACTAAAAGACGTTGACGAGTTATGCATGGTTGGTCCTTGTTTTTGCACATATGTTGGGAATAATGCATAATATTTGGTAAAGTTAAAAACCTGAATTTTTAGAACATAGGGAAACTTGGTGTTTCACCCTAGCTAGTACGTTGAGCAGAATGTGAAAATGGTGAAGGTGTTAAGGAACCAGATTAAAAGGCAGTCAGGTTTTGTGTTGTGCACGTGTAGAAGGCCGACGACAATTGCATGGAAATACATGCGTTCATTTGTCAGTATATCACTGACACCATCTACCAAACACACATGCCCAACACGATTGAAGGGGTTTGTCGAGTTGATTTAACCCACGACTTTGTCTTTTCTCTTCCCAATTAGCACTTAGGCAGCCACCTCCACCATCTCTTTGGCTCTTTCCTCATGTTTTTTTCCTTTCTTTTTTCAATTTGTTATGAATATATATATATATATATAATATATTCCTTTTTTTTTTCAAACTTTTAATTAAAACTTGATGAATTTGGTTCTTATTTATCAAATAAAATGTTCATTTTTTTGTGGTTGTAATTAGTATAAAAGTATATGTCGTCAGGGACGGAGAAGTGGCCTTAGTGTACATGTGTTTGAAATTTTAAATAGGTGTAGCACCAACCAATACATACACTATATATAAGCTTAGTTACATTTTTTTTCAACTTTTTGATATGTTACGCCCACTTTAAAAAATAAAAAGTTGAGCGTGGTCCCCCCATCCCATCATTATACTATTTCAGTAATCTCGTCTGATTTCATATTAGTTTTATTTGATGTGAGAGTTGTTTTATGAAAATTATTACATTAAATATCTTCTTTAGTCAAGGCCAATTTATGTATATATAAGCGTTTTTAATTGTTCTAAGAACATCTTTGTGTGATTTTAAAGATAATGAAATTTTACAATGGTAGTGAATATGGGAAGGACGCGCTGGTGCATCTTAATTATTTGTTGAAAAGACACAGTCACCATGAATTCAAAAATTCCAAACTCTTTCAAGTTCCAACACAAAAGCAAAATAAAGAAGTTTCTCCAAAAAAAAAGAAAAAGAAAAAGCAAAATATAGATCAAAACAGAAGTACGTACGACGTACCATAATTCAATATATGTTATCTGACAGTCCTGTATCAATTAGGTACGTAGCTAGGTTAAATTATACTATATAACTGAGCAAATTAAGTAATGGAGATGAGCATTTCATTCGATTGTGTTCTATAATTTTAACTTGGAAATAAAAAACCAAGAAAATGTATTGTGGACTGAACCAGAGGAAGAAGACGAAATCTAAAGTTAAGTTAAGAAAACGGAGAAAGTCAAGTGGGCAAATTAGGGATCGTATCATTAATCGTGTTGTTGCTGTTAGACATGACAGTCAAGATATTCATCTGGTTTAAAAAGTGTGTTTTCTTTTACTTTTCAGCAAACAAAAGGGAGCACATCTAGCTAGAAATTTTTACCGTGATACTAGTAACTTGAATCATATTTTGTAAATGATATGATGTGACGTTTAATGATTTAAACTCATTTTTACAATCACTGAATAAATAATTTAATCATTAACCGTCACATCATATGATGTACAAAATATGATCCAAACATATTATCTTCCTAACATTTTCTAAATTGTGAAGTGTTAGAGCTTTCAACTAGTTAGTTTAACCCTAACAATTACGATCCTAAGTCCTAACTTTGATTATTAAAATAAGTCTTCCATTGACTTCTCATACTAGCCAAAGCCTATTTAGGTCAATTAAGGATTAGCCCTACGCCGAACCCTAGCTAGATGCCTCAAGGGCTAAACACCTAACACACCACCATTTGATCACTTCTAAAGACTTTTGAATCCTAGGATCTGCACTTGGTGTTGTTTTTTGTTTGGGGGGGGGGGGGGGGGGGGTGGTGGATGTTATTGGGCCACAGACCAGGAGTTGCCAATGTCTAGATAGAGTCTAATTTTCACATATGGTTATTAAACTTCATCTTTACTTTGGTTTTTTGGGCTTACATTACAGAGTTTCTAATGAATGAATCCTACATTGATATGACAAGAGATCGTACATGAACTTATAAGTAAGTTGAACTACTTTTTATATCTTCAATTAGTTTTATTGTGGAACCTCAACTTGATTCATTGTATTAAAGGTTGTCTTGTGTGTGAAATCCAATGGTCGCATGTGGTCCATGTCACCATGTTTGTGTTGTTAAATTTGCTATAGGTGAGAGGGTATGTTGAGAATGAATCTGACATTGATGGAGGAAGGACCTTGCATGAGCTTATAAGTAAGTTGGACTATTCCCTATATTTTGCTAATTGGTTTTATGGACTGAAACCTTAACTTGCTTCAATTCGAACCCTGAACCCAAGCAACTCCGCCTTTTCTTTTCTTCCTCCAAGTTAACATCTCCATCTAAAGGTACAATTGGTTTTATGTGCTTGTTGTAGGAATCACTTCATGTACTTTTTTAGGATTCACTTGCATTTTACTAAGAATTGATTCCAAAAATATTTTCACTAAAAACACTTTCAACCATTTTAAAAATACTTTCAAATAAGTTCTAGTTTAGAAAAAAGAGGAACCAAAACGTTGAAGGAATCTTAGGGTTGTAAATTATTATTTTATGTTTTTTGTAAAGAGCCTAGGGTTGTCATCTAAGGGTAACTGCAACTTCTATAGCCGGTGAATTCATTGAAGGAACTCGCAAGGTATACAAATGAGACCTATGTCCGGCCGGTTGAGTGGCTGGGTTGGCTGACCCCCAATGTCTTATCCCCACGAGTCCCAATCCATTTTAATAGGATTCCTTAGTTATTCACAACCAAGCCCAGTCCATTATATTCAGTCACATTCAAAAGATACATTTAATGTTGTTTCAGTTCATTTACCTGCTTTGCGTTCCGAAGAGGATTCCTTCTTAATCTCTCTTTCTTTCTCTCCCTCTCTTATTGGAACGGTTACAATATTTTAAGCAAGGACGACATCTTGGATTGATATTTTTTAGAGGCAATATGACAAAAAACAAAGTGTGAGAGGAGAGGAGGAGGGAAGGAGATAAAAATAAGAGGAAGAGCATCCTACTCTTTTTGATTCATCCTCACATTTTATACGCCCGAAGTTTGTTTTCTCAAAAGTTGTTCTTGTTTGATGGCAGCCCTAACCCTAACCCTATCCCAACATGAAGACAAGACTCCAATTCCCTACGATCGAAAACAATGAACCGTAATGATGTTTTTGGGTTTTAGCAGCTCTAGGGTTTGAAGTACTCTATTTTATACATTCAACATTGAGAATCCGAACTTATTTATTTTCCTGCAATAAGTTCTTCTATCCTATTTTCTCTTTAATTTGTATACAAATGTCAAGTATTTTGAGGAAACTTTGAGCCATAATTTTCTTTTAGCAATATTGTTAATTCGTGCAAGTTCTTTGTTCTCTGTAAATGTAACGCAATCAAAAGTTGACAACTCTTGTTCCTATATATAGATGTGACCTTCAATTGACATATCTCTACCACATATAGTCTTTCATATTGTTATGAAATCTACCCAAGAGTGTCATTTCAACTTGGAATCCGAATTTGGTCTCCCACTTTCAACTAATGTCCAAACTAACATGGTGGGATGATATCCTTGATTCTCCTTTATTGTATATATATTCGATTTAAAGGTTAGAAAAAGTGGCGGATGAAATGCATAAGAAGAGAACATATAAGCGTGAAAGTTACCATTCTTATTTATCCTCCTGAGAAATCTACACAATTATTTGGTGACAGATAACACAACAAAAGACATGTATAGTTCTAGTTCTTCATTTTTCTAGCAGCGTGCCCATGAACCCTCTAACAACATGGATTGTAACATGGTCACCCAAATTGCATGCCCAAATGCCCACCCAAAAGGCCATGAGAGATTAAGAGAAACAAAACCCTTCCCCACAAACCCTAACCCAAAGGTTGGCTCAAAGACTCAGTCCTATCACACTCCACTGTTCAAAACCAAGCATCCCCCAAAATGGCAATGGAGTCATGGACACATCATTGGGCTACAGAATTTCACTCTCTAACCAAAAGAAGCCAAAAACTGAAAAAAAAAAAAAACAAAGAAAAATTTTACGTGTGGGCCCCCACCCAGGATAAATAGTCCAATATATTCTGTGGGCTGGCTGGCTGTATAGTTAAATTTTTGAAATACAAAGCAAAGGAGATAAAAGAAAATAAAAAAATAAAAAATAAAAAAATTATTGGACCATCTGAAAGTCCAAGTGCCCAAAAAAAAATTATACCCAAAAATAATTGCCCTATTTTTTCAATCTGACCCCCCAAACCAAAAATATCTTATCCCCTTAACCCTTAACGAGTCCCAAAGTCCTCTTTTAGGTCCAGTTAGCTTCTCGGGTTCCAAAAGCCCAATCTAGGTTTCCCTCTCTCTGTGGAAAAACCCTAGATCTCGCTACTGCCGGAGAGTCGAAGCTCGGCCCGTCGAGCTTCAATCTGCCTTGCCGATCGCCTCCTCTCGGCGCCTCCACCTAAACCCCTCTGGTAAATTTCCCAACTTTTCCCCCAATTCTTTTTTCTCTCTTTCTGCGCTTTCGAAAGGTTTCAGATTTCCGCCTTCTTAAGCTTATGTTTCTGAAAGGACCTTTGATTTTGTGTTTAATTCGGGTTGTTGCGTTGTGAATTCTGATTTTTACGTTTAATTTGGGTTTTTACGTTGTGAATTTTGAATCTGTAGCCTGATTATGCTGTAATTAATTTTAATTTTGTGGGTTTGAGTAAATTCCGCACCTTTTCTTTTCGTTCTTTAATTTTTGAGTTCGATCTGTTAAATAGGTGTGATTGCTGGGTTTTTCCGATCTGGGCTGCTGTTTCTAAAAACGTAAAGTCTAAAACTCGATCAGACGACGGAATATTGTAGATATCTGGGTTTGTTTTTGAAAATTTAGTGCTGGTTTTTAATTTTAGCCCGTTTCTGGGTTTGTTTTTATTCTCCGAGTTTACAATCCGGTGGACTTCAATAATTCCTGACCCATCTGGGATCCATTGTAGGTGAGAGCTCATCTTCTTGTTGGAAGATGAAAGATGGATATTTAATCCGATGGACTTTAATCCGAGGGACTGTATTAGAGGCTGGGCAGGTCAATCTGTTTGGGTTGACCTAAGTTCATGTTTTTGTATCGGCCCATATGGGTCTGGTTGGGCCCAGTTTTGTAGGAATATTAAGATGCTAGGATGTATTTATTTAAAATGTTTGAAGCGATTCCCACAAGAAATAAAAATAGAAAAAAGTAAAAAAAAAATCCCAACAAACAGTTGTGATTGAATAAGCTTGGCCTTGCGAGACGGGGTGCTTTATGTAGATATTAAATCTACATAACATGCATGCTTAGATATTAAATCTTGGATTATTGCTCATTATTTTTTCGCTTTTCATGTTTTGGTATGACAAGTTTTCGTTTTTCAGTTTCTTAGTTAGTTTAGTTTTGCCTAATGAGAATCGAATTTCTCCTTCCGGTCCAAAAATAAATTTATAATTGGTGCATTTCGCTAGTTTGTGTTTTTCATTGTTGGGATAGTAGGGTGTTTGGACCATGAAATTTGTTCCTGCCATGCACAAAACGTAGAAACTTCTTGACTTAATATTTAGCTGGTTCTGTATGATGGGATGCGTATGATATTATGACAGATTGTGGTCGTTACCATTACAGTGGTGAAGGGATGCATCAACGACATCATTAGACCTTTCTGTAAGTAAATACAATTGAAAGAATGAGATCCTTTTTTTTCTATCCTTCGTGGTACTTGACAGTTTGCTATATTGTATGTTTACTGTTCTGAAGTAGTCTCATAACGTTGAAATATGGGTTTGTTCCTCCGTTTATTCATTCCATGTTTCTCTGAATCCAAGAAACTGTAGTTATGTTGCTTCTGTTTATTTATATGATTTTTGGTTCATGCTCAGATTCTGTGGCGAAGTCTTTAACGATGTGTTCCATTATCACTATGCTCTTAGTTTCAGCATCTACTTTCCGTTTTCTTAAAGGCGGTGGCTGTTTGCTGAATGCAGGATTTTACTTCCCAAGGACAACATGGCAACCCCTACTGAAGAGACAATTGCCGCTCCTATTCAAGACAAAATGGCCTCCCCCATTGAAGAGCCAACGGGCTCCCTTGTTGAAGAGCCATGGTCCGCCCCTGTTGAAGAGCCGATATCTGCCCCAGCCGAAGAGCCGACATCCGCCCCAGCCAAAGAGATGATATCCGCCCCAGCTGAAGAGCTGATGGTGCCCCCCGCTGAAGAGCCGATGGCTGTGCACGCTGAAGAGCCGATGGCCGCCCCCGTTGAAGAGCCGATGGCTGCTCCCGTTGAAGAGCCGATGGCTGCTCCCGTTGAAGAGCCGATGGCTGCTCCCGTTGAAGAGCCGATGGCTGCCCCCGTTGAAGAGCCGATGGCTGCCCCTGTTGAAGAGCCGATGTCTACCCACTATGAAGAGGCTATGGCTGCCCACTTTGAAGATCCGATGACCAACCACTTTGAAGAGCCAATGACCGCTCCTATTAATCACAAGAGTGCCACCCCTGATGAAGACATGATGGAAACACCTGATGAAGAAAAGATGCTAATGCTGACCCCATTTGAAGATAAGACTGCAACTCCCTATGAAAACAATGAGGTGGAAAATACAGAAACACAGCCTAACAAGCGCAGGAAAAAGAAGTCAATTGTCTGGGAGTATTTCACCATAGAAAACGTGGGTCCTGGATGTAGGAGGGCATGCTGCAAGCAGTGCAAGCAAAGTTTTGCTTACAGTACGGGTTCAAAAGTAGCAGGTACCAGCCACCTCAAACGCCACATTGCGAAGGGGACCTGCCCAGCGCTTCTTCGTAACCAGAACAACAATCAGTCTTCCCCATATACCCCAGCTTCAAGGGGTGGCAGCTCTTCCAATCCACCAAAAAGGCGTTACCGGACTGCTAACACACCCCAAATTATATTTGATCCAGACCGTTGTCGCCATGAGATTGCAAGGATGATCATCATGCATGACTACCCCCTGCATATGGTTGAGCATCCTGGGTTTGTAGCTTTTGCACAGAATCTTAACCCACAGTTCAACATGGTGAGCTTCAATACTGTTCAAGGAGATTGTGTTGCAACTTACCTAACGGAAAAGCAAAGTGTCACCAAGTTTATTGAGGGCATACCTGGACGTGTCTGCCTTACTTTGGACATGTGGAGTTCCTCTCAGAGTGTGGGTTATGTGTTTATTACTGGGCACTTCATTGATGCTGACTGGAAGTTGCACAGGCGGCTGCTCAATGTAGTGATGGAACCATATCCGGACTCTGATTCTGCGCTTAGTCATGCTGTTGCTGTTTGCCTTCATGATTGGAGTTTGGAAAACAAGTTATTTTCAGTCACTTACGATGAGCCACTGAGCGAGACTGCTCTTGAAAATTTAAGGCCTCTTCTTTCAAACAAGAACCCACTTATCCTCAATGGTCAACTATTGGTTGGGCATTGCATGGCCCGTACTTTGAGCAGCATTGCAAAAGAAGTGTTAGCAGCAGGAAGTGATGTGGTAAAAAAAGTCCGGGATAGTGTAAAGTATGTGAAGACATCAGAGTCCCATGAAGAAAAGTTTCTGGAGCTTAAGAGTCAGCTCCAAGTCCCAAGTGAAAGGAGCCTATCAATTGACGACCAAACTAAATGGAACACAACATATCAAATGCTGGTGGCCTGTTCTGAATTAAGGGAAGTTTTTACTTGCTTGGATACATCTGATCCTGATTACAAACAAACCCCGTCAATGGAAGACTGGAAGCAAGTTGAGACTATCTGCACATATTTGAAACTTATCTTCGATGCGGCCAACATCCTTACCACTACGACTAACCCAACTGCAGTTACTTTCTTCCATGAAGTGTGGAGGATTCAGACTGATCTGACTAAGATGGTCGAAAGTGAGGATCCCTTCATTAGCAGCCTAACTAAGACAATGCAAGAAAGAATTGAAAAATACTGGAAGAATTGTAGCCTGGCTTTGGCAACAGCGGTAGTTATGGATCCCAGGTTCAAGATGAAGCTTGTTGAGTTCAGTTTCAACAAAATTTATGGCGAAGAAGCTCCAATAGATATCAAGGTTGTTGATGACGGAATTCATGAGCTCTTTCATGAATATCTGACACTGCCTTTGCCTCTCACACCAACTTATGCAGACGAAGGGAATAACAACATTAAGATAGAGGATTCCCAAGGCGGAGCTATCCTAACAGACAACGGACTCACAGACTTTGACATGTACATCATGGAGACTACCAGCCAACAGATGAAGTCGGAGCTGGATCAGTATTTGGATGAATCTCTGCTGCCCCGAGTTAATGATTTTGACGTGTTAGGCTGGTGGAAACTGAACAAGATGAAGTACCCGACTCTCTCAAAGATGGCTCGAGACATTTTGTCAATTCCGGTATCTACAGTTCCTTCCGACTCCGTCTTTGATACCACGGTCAAGGAGATGGATCAGTACAGGAGTTCCCTACGACCAGAGACGGTTGAAGCCCTCATATGTGCCAAGGACTGGATGCGGTATGGATCAGCAGACGCGTCCACAGCACTTGTCAGAATGGAATATTAGATGGTAGGTCTCTTCCACCGACACGCGGATGGATGGGAAGTTGGCCGCCGGGAAGATGTATGATGGTAGGTGTTTGTATCATTTAACCTAGTTTATTTCAACCAGTAGGAGTTTATCTTTTGTACTATTTTTAAGAGGTTGAGTGGTTGGACGTGAATATTTAGCCTTAATTTATGGTAGTCTTAAAATTTATGATGATTTAAATGGAGTTTGGGATATGGATGGGCATTATATATGCTTTGTTTACAGGAGACTAGCCTCTTCCAGTTTCGATTGCAGAGGGTTCAATTTTGCTCGGAAAATACTTGGTTCCTTACATGTAAGGCTGTTCTTCCTCGCACACAAATTGGATTTCGACGTGTGTGCAAAAACTTTATAATTTATAGATTTAATGGGATTTTGGTACGTCTCTCTTGGTCATTGGAAATTAAGGAAGAAGGACCCTTACATATAAGAAAAACTAAGCTGTGTATTTTTGGCTCATCGCCAAATTGGGGTTGTCAGCGTCACCACTTCATTATTTGTCGTCGTCGAGTAAGTAAGTTTGATATAGGGAAATGATTTATGAACTCTGTTTAATCGAACAAATTAAATGAGAATCGAGACACTGACACGAAGAGTGCAAACCAGGAATATTTACAATTAATTATAATTTGCAAGCTCAGCACCAGATCCCGCATTCAGAGAACTTTTCTAAGGGCATCTTCACGACTCATCATCTGGAATCTGGATGGATCCCAAGATGGGGATGTGAGGTTCGATCTCCGGCCCTCCATCACCTTCTCGATTCTATGGCAAACATCAGCCGGTGGAATATTAGGACAACCTCCTGCAGCTTTCCCTCTTCCCGTCTACCACCACCATCGCATCTTCATCTTTATCTGAGCAAGTATTCTCTATGTTCTCAAGCTTGTGGCTGCGTCCCATAACAGAAACTATGCTATTCACATAAACAACAACATAACCATTATCTTCTGCTTCAATGGGAATGTGCTTCAGCTTTTTGGTACAAAGATAAAAGAAAACTCATCGCCCCACAATGCCACAGGGTTAGACCCTAGCATCTGATCTGTACGCTCAATAGGCACCCTTAAAGTCATCATCCATCACCCACATTTCATAAGGTTCTGGATATCTGTTGTCATGAGGACTGTTCACAACACGGGCAAGAAAAGCAACTGATTCATTCCACACAGTAAGCTTCAAACAAAGGTGAAATACCTCACGACGTGTATCGAACGAAATGATCAATGTCCCATTCGCTTGGAATCGACTCCCAATTAGGTCAAATGGAAATAATTCCTTATCTTGCTCAATTGCCAGCCAATAACACATTCCCTTGGGGGACATCTGGAAATACTCTGGCCAAAACAAACTAGTTTCAGTTTCTAAAGAATCAGTGTTGATCTCTTTCCAAAAATCACCGACTAAGAAATCTCCAGCAGTTTTCATCTGTCTCTTGAAAATAAGTAGTAAAGGTCACAACTTTGTACTCATTACATTTGGGATCATAGCCAAATCCAGTATGAAAACCAGTTTCAATTATATAAATGCTGATGTTACATGCATCTTCTCACAACCTCAAATTTGGGTCGACTTAATTTTATAAAATGATAGACCAAGTGTGAGAGTTGCATTGTTCGAACCCACAACCTCAAATTTAGGTCAACTTAATATCATTCATTATTTGTTTGCGGGTCTCATATGTTATATGCATCTTCTCTGCCAGCCCCACTTTCTATTAAGAATTTAAGATTGTCTTATTACACGATTACACCCACCCTATACCATTAATATCAAAGATATTATTTAAAGTATATACTATCATAAGATTAGCCTAGGCCCTAGGATTTAAATCATTGATATCGGTTGCTTTAATCACAAGTATTATCCTATTATTCACAAGTGTTACACGTCTGGTTCATATGATCACATACTATAATAGCGTATCCATTCAATCGTGATGGAATATCATCTTAGGTTGGATGGATACGACCAAGTGTGAGACTTGTGTTATTCGACCCCACAACCTTACAGTTGGGCCGGCTCGATATCATTCATTATTTGTTTGTGAGCCTCATGTTATTTGATTTTAGCCGAAGTTCATTTTATTTTGTCACATCATGTTCACATGGCGAATATGGATTAGGCAAGATTTCATTTTAGCTTGAGTCATACTGTGAAGATACGTTATTCGAAAAAAGGTGGAATATTCACATTCTTTATGAAATAGATATGAATCATGTCCATTTTAGTGTATTGAGATATGAATACATTGTATCTCTATTTCTTATTTTACGTTTGGTGGAAGGTATATGTGCATCTTATCTGTCAATTCTGCTTTCTATTAAGAATTTAAGATTTGTCTTATTACACGGTTACATCGACCCTATACCATTAATATTAAAGATATCATTTAAAGTATACTACTATAAGATTAGCCTTGACCCTAGGGTTTAAATCATTAATATCAATTGCTTTAATCACATGTGTTGTTTCCCTCAATAGAAAGTTGGATAAAAAGCCTAAAACCATTGACTAGCATTTGCTTGATCACGTGTGTCGCTTCCCCTCAATAGATAGTTAGATAAAAGATCCAAAACCATAAGCATAAAAAGGCTTCAATTTAAAGCCATTGTCGACACAATACACATGCATGCAGTTTCTTTTGCCTATAAATTGAAAACTTGACGGTGATATGTAACAAGTTATATTCTGAATTGCAGACTTGTATTGATTTTTATTTATAGTGGGAGTAGGAATGTTAATTAAGTTTTTCACAATTTCGCATCTGTTTCGATCGTTTTATTTTAACCCCTCCACCACCTCGACGTCAACCTCCACCCCATAGGTACTATAAATACATGCAACTTCGTCTTCAAAACATCAGGTTGAATTAGAAATGGAGTCTAAGTTAGTGCAAGTCATAATTTTCTTCTTGTTTGTCACAGTTTCATCCGCTTACACAATTTCGCATTTGAATGTCGTTTTCGGTTTCTCCGAATGTGTCACACATATTGCATGTGGTAATGATCGGTTGTTGTTTGGATGGGATATTTTGCATGCGTGCGATATCCCTTGTGTGCACCCCTCTGCGTTATGGTCTTGGTAGTTATCATATTTTAGGTCAAATCGGATAAATGATCCTTGTGGTCATAAGGTATTTTGAAGATAGCCCCTGTATTAAAAAAACTCGAATTTAAACCCCTGTGGTGTACTCCATTAGCAAATTTAGTCCTAAAGCGATTTTTCAGTTAACTATATGTTAATACATAGGTAAAATTATACTTTGATGTGTGCACCTTCTTTTTCCTGCATCTACCCTACGCAACCCCCAAACTCACCTCGCACAAGAGAAAAAAGGAGAGACCATTTTCAGTTTTCCACAAAGCTACCACCGCAACCATGGCGGTCACTGTGTCTCCGGGGGCCAAACCCGATGCCTAGGCCCTCGCCGTCGAGAATTCATCTCCATCGGTGATACACCGCCAATGATTCATCTCCGCTGGTGATACAATGCCGGCGTCAACGATGACATTTCGTTCGAGTCCAGGCACAGCTCGCTCGACGACGTCATCTCCCTGCTGATGAAACAAAAATTAATCTGAAAAAAATACGTTTCGGTTTGGAGAAATTGAAAAGGGAAATTATGATGAAGGAATGAGAAGTGAAACCTGAATTTATTGTTGGTGATGGAGGTCGAGTTGGAGAATGCTGTTTTGAAACTCTTAGCCTGCAAACGGTGCAATGAATTTTGAAATTTAAATTCGAATTTATTAAACATTGCAATAAAATCTTAGAAACGTAAGCGTCAATTTGTTTCCTGAGAAAATCCTAACGGAAATGAGAAAAATCAACTATTACAATTTTCCATTGGCCCATGGAGACACGGTGGCCGCCATGGTTGCAGTGGTAGCTCTGTGGAAAACTGAAAATGGTCTCTCCTTTTTCTCTTGCGCGAAGTGAGTTTGGGGGTTGTGTAGGGGAGATGCAAGAAGAAGAAGGTGTACACGTCAAAATATAATTTTACCCATGTATTAACAGATAATTAACGAAAAAAAATCACTTTTGGACTAAATTTGCTAACGGAGTACACCACAGGGGTTTAAATCCGAATTTTTTTAGCACATGGCTATCTTTCGAATACCTTATGACCACATGGATCATTTATCCGATTTGGCCTATATTTTACTTGGTTATCAGGCACTATTAGTTTATAGTAATGTTCGGGTAATCACTTATCACCCCACTCTTTCTTATTTACCCACCATCACTTCTCTCTTCATTTCTCACCAAATCTCTCTTTCTCTCTCTCTCTCTCTCTCTTTCTCTCTCTCTCTCTCTCCACTCTCTCTTGTATTATGTGTATTGTATTTTGTAAGGTGTATATTCATCATAAAGAGAAGTACAAGAGACCTAACCAATATATATGTGTGAAGAGTAGGAACAAGACCTCTTATCCCTCATTGATTTACACCTAAAGCTAACAAACAAAGTAAAAATCAACAAGATACACATCCTTTGAATTAAGGGGAACGACAACAAGAGACTAACTATTGGTGATACCAATCCAGAAGATGGCAGAAAACAGCCACTCTACATGGTATATCAAAACATCACCCTAAGACTCGGTTAACAACTTGTACAGTGGATATATAACCTAACCCTAGTTGACATGCTTTTTCCAATTCATTTAGTAAGACAGAACTAAAACGTTGATTTGGGTTGATATCAACATTTGAACGAGGTGATGATGTAGCAGCACGAGGAGCTGTCTCCTTCTAAATTCATTGAGCTCTCTTAAGCCATATTTGAAGAACAAGAAGAAGCTCACAAAACTCTGAAGAAAATATACAGAGACAGGCCAGTTAGGGTCATTGCTCTGATACCATATTGTATTTTGTAAGTTGTAATTCATCATAAAGAGAAGTACAACAGACCTAACCAATATATATGTGTGAAGAGTAGGAACAATACCTCCTACCCCTCTTTGATTTATACCTAAAGCTAAGAAACAAAGTAAAAATCAACAAGATACTCATCCCTTGAATTAGGGGGAATGACAACAAGAGACTAACTATTGGTGATACCAATGCAGAAGATGGCAGAAAATAGCCACTCTACACGGTACATCAAAACATCACCCTAAGACTAGGTTAACAACTTGTACATGGATATACAACCTAACCCTAGTTGACATACTTCTTTCAATAATGTGTATAATGCTAGCAGAAAAAAATGGTAGTGGAGGTTGTCAAAGAAATATATTGGCGCTAATACTGCATGATCTTCATGTGGAGGTTGAGATAGGAGGACCTCAATTTTGGTAGATTTTTGATGCTGTTATCTTGTAAAATGTTAGACAACTTCATTCGCTTAATATTACCTAGTTAAACTCATTCTCTTTTCTCTTCATATATTGTTTCTAATCTTAATACCTCACCCAATCCATGAATTTGAGTTAAGGTTTCTTTCTTTCCTTTTTTTTTCAATTTTCTTCTCAACTGATGCATTTTTAAGGTTTATTTAATTATAGATCGACATAATTAGTATGTGAGTGGGCAGGAACCCGGATGTAATTCAAGTGAAAAAAAAATTCATTTCTTTTTAAACAAATTTCGTATAGGGCGCGATTACACAGAAGTGCCTAATCAATTGAGAAAGACAGTTAGACTTGTCAGAATGAAGGCACAAATAAGGCTCTATTGTGCTTTGCCTTAATAACACAAACAACTATATTGTGTCCTTCGACCAAAGGACATACTCATAAAGGACACGCATAGAATTATTGTTGTTGCACTGTTGCTGTTTGTCTATGAGCACATATGTTGGAGCTCTTTGGCCTCAAAGGGCACAAATAATTTAGTGCGTAGTGCCCGTATTTTTTGTAGTGCCAAGTGCTGCTAATGTGCTTTGCATACATATGCAACCAGAGAACTTGACTAACGACCGATTTCAGCAATCTTGGTCCAAGATTTCAGAGATCTGTCATCGTTGTCAATTTCATACAATGCAAAGTGAGTTATGGGGAAGGTTAAGCTAGTAATACTCTCGTCGAGAATATTAACAATTTCTCCAGCTTTTTTCCTTTCTTCTTCCGTCAACTTCCCACAGAGGAGACTCAAATACGGCATAGAACCTGCATCAAATATTGCAGACACGCAGATTACATATGTACAATCCCGTCAACACGAGAAGAAATTAAGTTACTGTAAACAACAACTTACTGTTGTAGAAGCCGAAATGGTAGCTCCATTGTTCGGCATTTTCAAATAACTAAGAAAAGGTGTAATGACTAGTGAGTCTAATCAAGCTCAAGAAACCAAAACGAGAAAGATGAAAAGGAAACAAAACAAAACATCAAGAAAATGAATATGTATTAACAAGGGATCGAGAAAATATATACCTTTCGATCCATTAAGAGTGAAACACACTGGTGATAATAATTCTTAGTAACCACCTGATCAACTCTAGCAAAGATGTCTTCCTCACGATTCATCACCTGGAGGCCCTCCATCACCTTCTTGATTCTATGGGAAACATCATCCGGTGGAATGGCCCAAACCGAATATGAGTACAACCTCCAACAGCTTTTTCTCTTCCCGTCTACCACCACCATCGCATCTTCATCTTTATCTGAGCAAGTATTCTCTATCCTCTTAAGCTTGTGGCTGCGTCCCATGACCGAAACTATGCTATTCACATAAACAACAATATTATCTTTATGTTCTGTTTCAATGGGAATATGCTTAAGCTTTTTGTACAAAGATTAAAGAAAACTACGTGTCCATCACTGTCAACCATAAGACACTCATCGCCCCACAACGCCACAGGTCTAGACCTACGTATCTGATCATCTGTGCCCTCAATAGTAAAGTGTTTTGTCCAAGCACCCTTAAAGTCATCATCCATCACCCACATTTCATAAGATTCAGGATATCGACGATCGTTCACAGCAAGGGCAAAAAAAGCAACTGATTCATTCCAAACAGTAAGCGTCAAATAAAGGTGATCCGACCGGACAAACTGTTGGAGCTCAGATGGTAAGGGTATACCGTGAAATACCTCACGACTTGTATCGACCGAAATGACCAATGTCCCATTCGCATGGAATCGATGCCCAACAATGGCAAATGGAAATAATTCCTTATCTTGCTCAATTCCCAGCCAATAACACATTCCCTTGAAGGACATCTGGAAATACTTAGGCCAAAACAAAGTAGTTTCGGTTTCTAAAGAATCTGTGTTGAGCTCTTCCCAAAAATCACAACCCATGGTGTATACTATTGCTTTGTGCAGACTAAGAAATCTCCAGCAGTCTTCATCTAGCTCTTGAAAATAAGTAGTAAAGGTCACAACTTTGTACTCATTAGACACGGGATCATAGCCAAATCCAGTATGAAAACCAGTTTCCATATGTTCTTGCCCATCGTGATCATCCGGCTGGTCCAAAGGCCACATTGGAAGGCATGGCTCATCGGGAATAGGATTGAATTCCCCAATTCCGGGATTGCATAAAACTAGGCTACTCTCACTAGATAGTAAAACGATGCCATTGCAGTGGCCTTGGCACCAAATGGTTGTTCCGGGACTCCGATCTTTTGAATAAAAGATTGAGGAATAATGATGTCCTGGACACCAACAAGAGAGCAGCTATTGCTATGCTCGTCATCAGTATTATCATCGTCTTTGCAAAACTCAAGAATTGATAATACTTCTGCAGTCTCCTCCTTCTTAGTGGTGCTGTTACACTTGGGGTTCTCCTCCTCCTCATGCTGCCGCTGCACTACTAATCGCGCCAAAAAGACGTGGAGAGTGGTGAGATTGTTGTTTGCGGAGTTGGAGAGGTGCTTTGACACGAAACCCGGATTGTTGATGAGAGCAAACCACCATTTAGAGACACATTTGAATCGCATCAAAGTTTTGGGAGGCAGAGTTAGCAGGATTTTCACCAACATATCTTGTCCCATTTTCATTTTGCTGCTGCAACACTACTCGCGCTCTCCCTTAAACGACAAATTATAAAACTTTTTAATTAAGATTTCTAAGAGGAAAAAAATCATATACAGTAAACCGATTAAGATTTTAGATCAGAACTTTGATTAATTTTTGGAAGCAAGGTTCAATTATACATGGCTTTCTATATATATATATATATATATAATCATCGTAGAAACTGATTTAGATTAGTAATTAAAAATTTAATTAATTGTTGCAGAAATTACCAGAGATGAAAGAGACCCCCGCAGGAGAAGGATTCGATGGAGGCCGTGCCGGCCGGCGTTTTGTTCTGCTTTATGACTGTGATTGGTGCAATGCAACTGGGAGGGATTTGTTTCAAGTTCAACTTCAATTTTATGGGCGTTTCTAATGCGAGGTTGCACGCAAAGTTTGCACCTTAGAAAACGCCTTAATTTTGTAAAATTATAGACAAGTGTGAGAGTTGCATTGTTCAAACCCAAAACCTCCAATCGTGATGGAACATCGTCTTAGGTTGGATGGATATGACCAAGTGTGAGACTTGTGTTATTCAACCCACAACCTTACAGTTGGGCTGGCTCGATATCATTCGTTATTTGTTTGTGGGCGTCAAGTTATTTGATTTTAGCTTAGGTTCATTTTATTTTGTCACGTCATGTCTACACGGCAAATATTAGATAGGACTTCATTTTAGCCCAAGTCATATTGTGAATATACGTTATTCGAAAAATGTGGAATATTTGCATTCTTTATGGAATAGATATGAATTATGTCCATTTTAGTGTATCAAGATATGAATACATTGTATCTCTATTTCTTTTTTTTGCATTTGGTGGAAGGTATATATGCATCTTATCTGTCAGCTATGTTTTCTATTAAGAATTTAAGATTGTCTTATTACACAATTACAGTCACACTATACTAGTATTATTAACGATATTATTTAAAGTATACTATGGTAAGACTAGCCTAGTCCCTAAGATATAAATCATTAAATCACTTGCTTTAATCACATATGTTGTTTCCCTCAATAGAAAGTTAGAAAAAAGACCCAAAACCATTGACTAACATTTGCTTTATTCACATGTGTTGTTTCCCCTCAATAGAAAGTTAGATAAAAGATCCAAAACCATAAGCATTTGTTTAATATTTTATTTCTTCAATTTTAAACCTATTGAGTACAATGCTACCCCCAATTTACTTTCCATATTAGATTGATGAGTAAGCTAACATTTTAGGTTAGAGATTTTCCTTTTTTTTCTTTTTTTTTTTAACATCTATTTTTCCCATTTGTGAGGAATGCATGGAAACCACGCAATATTAATACCATTTTTTTTTTCATATTTGTTGCAGTCCTATCAAATTAGGAATGTGATTGTCTAAATCTTAATATATCTAGGAGTATCTTATAGTTACCATTAGGAGTTGATCACCTATTAAGAGATGGAAAACTAAAAAGTTAAGGATTCTACCCATCCTACCATTATAAATAAATGCATAAGGGGGTGATACAACACATATCTTAGAATTAAAGAGAAGTACAAGAGACCTAACCAATATATATGCGTGAAGAGTAGGAACAAGACTTCATATCCTTCCTTGATTTACGCCTAAAGCTAACAAACAAGCTAAAAATCAACAAGATACACATCCCTTGAATTAAGGGGTATGACAACAAGAGACTAACTATTGGTGATACCAATGCAGAAGATGGTAGAAAACAACCACTCTACACGGTACATCAAAACATCACCCTAAGACTAGGTTAACAACTTGTACAGTGGATATACAACCTAACCCTAGTTGACATACTTCTTCCAATAATGCGTATAATGCTAGCAGAAAAAATGGCAGTGGAGGTTGTCCAGAGAAATATATTGGTGCTAATATTGCATGATATTCATGTGGAGGTTGAGATAGGAGGACCTCAATTTTGGTAGATTTAGAATGCTGTTATCTTGTAAAATGTTAGACAACTTCATTCGCTTAATATTACCTAGTTAAACTCATTCTATTCTCTTCAGATATTGTTTATAATCTTAATACCTCACCCAATTCGTGAATTTGAGTTTAAGGTTTTTTTTTCCTTTCCTTTTTTCAATTTTCTTCTCAATTGATGCAGTTTAAGATTTTTTTATTTATAGATCGATATAATTAGTATGTGAGTGGGCAGGAACTTGGATGTAATTCATGTGAAAAAAAATCAATTCTTTTTAAATAAATTTGGTATAGGGCACAATTACACAAAAGTGCCCAATCATTTGAAAAGGGCAGTCAGACCTGTCAGAATGAAGGCACAAATAAGGCTCTATTGTGCTTTGCCTTAATAACACAAACAACTATATTGTGCCCTTCAACCAAAGGACACACTCATAAAGGGAACGCATAGAATTATTGTTGCTGCACTGTTGCTGTTATTCTATGAGCACATATGTTGGTGCTCTTCGGCCTTAAAGGGCACAAATAATTTAGTGCATAGTGCCCATATTTTTTGTAGTGCCAAGTGCTAATGTGCTATGCATATATATGCAACCGGAGAACTTGTCTAACGACCGATTTCAGCAATCTTGGTCCAAGATTTCAGAGATCTGTCATCGTTGTCAATTTCATACAATGCAAAGTGAGTTATGCGGAAGGTCAAGCTAGTAATGCTCTCGTCGAGAATATTAACAATTTCTCCAGCTTTTTTCCTTTCTTCTTCCGTCAACTTCCCGTAGAGGAGACTCAAATATGGCATAGAACCTGCATCAAATATTGCACACACGTAGATTACATACGTACATTCCCGTCAACACTTTAAGAAATTAAGTTACTGTAAACAACAACTTACTGTTGTAGAAACCGAAATGGTAGCTCCAACTTTGGGCATTTTCAAATAACTAAGAAAAGAAGGTGTAATGATAAGTGAGTCTATTCAAGCTCAAAACAAAACGAGAAAGATGAAAAGGAGACAAAACAGAACAAAACAAAACATCAAGAAAATGAGTATGTATTAACAAGGGATCGAGAAAATATATACCTTTCGATCCATCAATAGTGAAACACACTGATGATAGTAATTCTTAGTTACCACCCGATCAACTTTAACAACGATGTCATCCATAGGAGCAAATTTAAACTTGTTAAGGGCATCCTCACGACTCATCATCTGGATAGATCCCAAGATGGGGATGTGAGGTTCGATCTCCGGCCCACCAAACTCTGCCTGGAGGCCCTCCATCACCTTCTTGATTCTATGGGAAACATCAGCCGGTGGAATGGCCCAAACCGAATACGAGTACCACCTCCGGCAGCTTTCCCTCTTCCCGTCTACCACCACCATCGCATCTTCATCTTTATCTGAGCAAGTATTCTCTATGCTCTTAAGCTTGTGGCTGCGTCCCATGACCGAAACTATGCTATTCACATAAACAACAATATAATGTTTAAGTTCTGTTTCAATGGGAAGGTGCTTAAGCTTTTTGGTACAAAGATTAAAGAAAACTACGTGCTCATGACTGTCAACCATAAGACACTCATCGCCCCACAACGCCAAGGGTTTAGACCTACGTATCTGATCATCTGTGCCCTCAATAGTAAAGTGTTTTGTCCAAGCACCCTTAAAGTCATCATCCATCACCCACATTTCATAAGGTTCAGGATATCGACGATCGTTCACAGCAAGGGCAAAAAAAGCAACTGATTCATTCCAAACAGTAAGCTTCAAATAAAGGTGATCCGACCGGACAAACTGTTGGAGCTCAGATGGTAAGGGTATACCGTGAAATACCTCACGACTTGTATCGAACGAAATGATCAATGTCCCATTCGCATGGAATCGATGCCCAACTGCGTCAAATGGAAATAATTCCTTATCTTGCTCAATTCCCAGCCAATAACACATTCCCTTGAAGGACATCTGGAAATACTTAGGCCAAAACAAAGTAGTTTCGGTTTCTAAAGAATCTGTGTTGATCTCTTCCCAAAAATCACAACCCATGGTGTATACTACTGCTTTGTGCCGACTAAGAAATGTCCGGCAGTCTTCATCTACCTCTTGAAAATAAGTAGTAAAGGTCACAACTTTGTACTCATTAGACACGGGATCATAGCCAAATCCAGTATGAAAACCAGTTTCCATATGTTCTTGCCCATCGTGATCATCCGGCTGGTCCAAGGGCCACATTGGAAGGTATGGCTCGTCGGGAATACGATTGAATTCCCCAATTCCGGGATTGCATAAAACTAGGCTATCCTCACTAGATAGTAAAACGATGCCATTGCAGTGGCCTTGGATACCAAATGGTTGTTCCGGGACTCCGATATTTTGAATGAAAGATTGAGGAATAATGATGTCCTGGACACCAACAAGAGAGCAGCTATTGCTATGCTCGTCATCAGTATTATCGTCGTCTCTGAAAAACTCAAGAATTGATAATACTTCTTCAGTCTCCTCCTTCTTAGTGGTGCTGTTACACTTGGGGTTCTCCTCCTCCTCATGCTGCCGCTGCACTACTAATCGCGCCAAAAAGACGTGGAGAGTGGTGAGATTGTTGTTTGCGGAGTTGGAGAGGTGCTTTGACACGAAACCCGGATTGTTGATGAGAGCAAACCACCATTTAGAGACACATTTGAATCGCATCAGAGTTTTGGGAGGCAGAGTTAGCAGGATTTTCACCAACATATCTTGTCCCATTTTCATTTTGCTGCTGCAACACCACTCGAGCTCTCCCTCGAACGATAAACAACAAATTATGAAAACTTTTTAATTAAGATTTCTAAGAAGAAAAATCACAAACAGTAAACTGATTCAGATTTTAGATCAAATCTTTGATTAATTCTCGGAAGCAAGGTTCAATTGCATACATGCTGATCTGCGTGTGTGTATATCATCACCATAGAAACTGATTAGGATTAGTGAGTAAAGATTTTAATTAATTGTTGCAGAAATTACCGCCGGAGAAGGAGCTGGCTTTGTGTTCTGCTCTTCGAGTGGGTGCAACGCCACTGGGAGGGTTTTGTTTTAATTTCAACTCTTTAATTTTCTAAAATGATAGACCGAGTGTGAGAGTTGCGTTTCTTGAACCACAACCTCAAAAGTTGGGCCCACCCAATATCATTCATTGGTTTCTTTGTGGGTCTCATGGTACATGTTATTTGATTTTAGCCCGGGTTCATTTCTTCTTTCACATCGTGTCCACATGACGAATTTGGATTATACCTTGATTTCAGTCTGCATTATACTATGAAGATATATTATTCAGAAAAAGTGTATAATATTTGCATTCCTTGGAATAGATACGAATCATGTAAATTTTAGTATATTGAGATATGCATTCATTGTATCTATTTTTTTGTTCTACACTAGCAATTGAGCATTTGGTAGCAATTGAACCTCCATTTTAGACTAAAGTAATTTGGTGAAAGGTATGCATGCATCTTATCTATCTAATGAAGGAGATATGAGCGGGTCAAGTTGGCGGGTCGACAACCCGATCACCCTCAAAACGGGTCAGCAGGTCCCTTCCCATTATGGAAAGCTTTTGGAATCTTTCAGAAGCTGCACCTCCATTTATAGAACTTTGATCAAATTACTAAAATGCCCGCCAACTTAAAACTCTTCAAACTTCTTCATTCTTACTCGGAATTGGAATCCATTTGTGCCTACGTGTTCTTAGATCGAGCTCTATCTAACCAACTCAAGAGTTGACCGAAAAGGTCGACTAATTTGAAATGACCAAAATACCCCTAACTTTGTTCTTTTCTAAAAAAACGGAGAATTTAACGAACTAACTTCAATTCAATCTCTGAAATACTCTAAAAAATAAAATAAATACTAAATTTCGGGATAGAATATCACAAAAGGTCTACCAATTTACTTTACATTTTAGAGACACATTTGAATCACATCAGAGTTTTGGGAGGCAGAGATGGTAGGATTTTCACCAACATATATTGTCCCATTTTCATTTTGCTGCTGTAACACTACTCGCGCTCTCCCTTAAACGACAAATTATAAAACTTTTTAATTAAGATTTCTAAGAAGAAAAAAATCATATACAGGAAACCGATTAAGATTTTAGATCAAAACTTCGATTAATTTTTGGAAGCAAGGTTCAATTATACATGGGGTTGTGCGTGTGTGTGTGTATATATATAATCATCATAGAAACTGATTTAGATTAGTAATTAAAGATTTAATTAATTGTTGTAGAAATTACCAGGGATGAAAGAGACCCCCGCAGGAGAAGAATTCAATGGAGGCCGTGCCGGCCGGCGTTCTGTTCTGCTTTATGACTGTGAATGGTGCAATGCAACTGGGAGGGATTTGTTTTAAGTTCAACTTCAAATTTATGGGCGTTTCTAATGCAAGGTCGCACGCAAAGTTTGCATCTTATAAAACGCCTTAGTTTTGTAAAATTATAGACCAAAGTGTGAGAGTTGAATTGTTCAAACCCACAACCTCCAACCATGATGGAAAATTATCTTAGGTTGGATGGATGTGACCAAGTGTGAGACTTGTGTTATTTGACCCCACAACCTTACAGTTGGGCTGGCTCGATATCATTCATTATTTGTTTGTGGGCGTCATGTTATTTGATTTTAGCCTAAGTTCATTTTATTTTGTCACGTCATGTCCACATGACGAATGTGAATTAGACAGGACTTCATTTTAGCCCGAGTCATATTGTGAATATACGTTATTCGAAAAATGTGGAATATTTGCATTCTTTATGGAATAGATATGAATCATGTCCATTTTAGTGTATCGAGATATAAATACATTGTATCTCTATTTCATTTTCTGCACTTGGTGGAAGGTATATATGCATCTTATCTGTCAGCTATGCTTTCTATTAAGAATTTAAGATTGTCTTATTACACGATTACACTCTTACTATTCTAGTATTATTAACGTTATTATTTAAAGTATACTATGGTAAGACTAGCCTAGTCCATAAGATATAAATCATTAAATCACTTGCCTTAATCACATATGTTGTTTCCCTCAATATAAAGTTAGAAAAAAGACCCAAAACCATTGACTAACATGTGTTTTATTCACATGTGTTGTTTCCCTCAATAGAAAGTTAGATAAAAGATCCAAACTAGGGATGGCAATTCTAACTGTTAAACTCGATAACCGTGGATAACTGCCTGAATGGATTGAATTTGGGTATGAAAATTCGGGTATATTTTGGACTTCATTTTAATTTTATGCTCCACAAGATCCATTTATTAAATCATTTTATACATCTAATATTTAATGACGAAAATAATATTTACTAAATTATCATGTGTCAATTGGATGAATATATTTTTTGTATTAAAGAAGATAGATATAACCGTTAACCGATGGGAAATTCGTTATCCGATGGGTATGGTTATGGATAATACCCGATGGTTAATTTGCGGGTATGGATATGGTTAATTTTAGTGGTTATGGGGATGAATATAACATTTTCGTTCCCAAACTAAACCGTTGTCATCCATATCCAAAACCATAAGCATTCGTTTAATATTTTATTTCTTCAATTTTAAACCTATTGAGTACATTGCTACCCCAATTTACTTTCTGTATTAGATTGATGAGTAAGCTAACTTTTAGGTTAGAGTAATTTTTTTTTTATTTTTTTTTACACCTATTTTTCCCATTTGTGAGAAAGCATGGAAACCACGCAATAGTAATACCATTTTTTTTTCATATTTGTTGTAGTCCTATTAGATTAGGAATATGATTGTGTAAATCCTAGTATATCTAAGAGTATCTTGTAGTTACCATTAGGAGTTGATCACCTATTAAAAGATCTAATACTAAAAAGGTAAGGATTCTACCCATCCTACCACTATAAATAAAATCATAAGGGGGGGAGGTGATACAACACACATCTTATAATTAACTCTCTCTCTCTCTCTTGTTGCCGCCGGCCCCCTCTTTCTATGCCTTAGATAGCTCAGTTAAATAGGCATACAATACGTTATCATCACGTTTTTGCCAAAAGCTAAGGGACAGAAGGATCGTAGAAGGAGGCTGTCTTCTACAAATTCAAGGGATTTCAATCGTTTTCTACCAATTAGGTTCTTCTAAAATAAATTAAGATATTTGGAAAAAACCTTGATGCATGAACCGCTTATATTTATATTTTCCTTCCAATTATATGTCGTATATATGTTTATATATTTTGTGAATATATATAATTGTTCATGCATTACACATATATGCTATGTGGAATTGTGAGTCAAAGAATCAAAATTAATTTAGAAGTAATTAGTGTTTTAACCCTAGATATTCGAAGAAAAAAAAGAAGAAAAAGGGAAAATTGCAGCACCACCGTTGCATCACCACAGCACCACCGTGTGGCGACAAATCGTGGGACGACACCGTTTTAGTGTCTCAGACCTTGTACGCAGCCCTCTGGGCTTGCTGCATCCTTCGGACTCTACCAAGCTTCCGCTTGGGTTGTATGCTATACGATCCTGAAGCCCTGGACTAATCCAGCCCAAACCCGCACACCAGAAGCATGTTGGGCTTGTCCCCTGACATGGGCCTGAAGCCCTGGCCCACTCAAGCCTATTTCAGCTCAGCTCGCAGCTTGCTGGGCTTTGATCTTGCCCGGCTCGCAACCACAGCCAGCACAAATGGTTGGGCTTCTTCCCCCGACCCAAAGACCAGGCTCCAGCTTCGGCTGGGTCTTCCGTGTGATAACCCATAAGCCAGCTTCGGCTGGGCTTGTCCCTGCGCACCCTTTTGGCCCAATGGCAGCAGCCTTGGCTGCTGGGCTTACCCAGTTCTCTCGGCCCGTGGCCTGCAGCCACCAGTGGGCTGCCCGTTTGCAGCCGAACCCAAGCCCAAATTTTTTTGGGCTATCATTTTTCGATCCAATGCTAATTTTTGGCATTTTAAATAATTTTAACCCATATGTTATAATTATTTTTGCTTCTATGATCGACCCCAAATGGTCTCAATCTATTGAATTAATTAAAGTGACCAACAGTCCACTAATCTGACAATTAATCTAAAATTATTGGCCTCAAGCTCACTTTTTGGCATTAACGATTCAATAAGTTATTTAGTTTCTCTGAATCATTGACTATCTTTCGTAGTCCTGAAGCACCCACACTTGGGTTCTTGAAACAATCCACAAATCTACTACACTTTATTGTATATTGTATTCTATGTTCTTGTAAGCGTACAATATAATATCTTCAACTTACGTAACTGGGGAAATGTTGGAGCTATCTGCCCATCCGCAACTATATGGATTTTCAGATCAAATAGCACGTCTTCAAACTTCATAAACTTCAATTGTTCCTCTTCTAAACTTGGTAACCATGAAATGCACTGGATGGAAATATTGCTTTTTCAAACATTCCTGCAGATTGATGCTCAACCCTTGGCGTTGTTTCCTGAAAAAGAAAAATCATGATCAGTTAAAGAAAAATTATTCACCAACTTAAGCATTTCGTAACAATTTCAAATTTCCACACATCGGCTGCCTCCTCATATCATAGAGATTGGAGAGTGGGACATACCTGTTGGTTGGAGTATAGCTTGTTGGCTTGAAAGAAACCAACCAAACTCCGTAGACTTAGAGACTCAAATTGGTTAATTTATCGAAAGATATCATATTGGCTTCCTCCTCATGTTCCCTCCCCTGCTTCGACACAATTTCTTACATTTGATCACATGAAAAAATATTTAATTCATGGAGTTGTACCAAGTTTCTCACTGTTGATAATGAAAAGACATATTTTAAGACGTGACAATATTGCAAATGAAGGAATCTTAGGTTGGTCAAAAATCCCTCCAAAAGTTGACTAACTGACACTTGTTCCATTTGCAAGATACTCGGTATTTGGAAAATTCAAAAGATACAAATCTTGAAATCCCTCTTGGTCTAAATCAGTGAGGATAAAGAAATTCTTAACATTGTGCAAAATCAATTTTTTAGACTTTTTCAACAAAATTCTTAACTGCTTGACTCTCCATCAACTCCCTTGCACCACCTTCATCAATCACCAAACAATTTTCGAACGCATACGTTGTCGTCATCAACTTCCTATGACTTTCACCACCTCCATCAATCACCTCCCAAAAATCCATTGCCCCAGTTCCAAAGTATATATGGAATTTTATTTCAAGACTACGTCTTTCGGCGACAAGTGGATGACATTGACATCACCTCAGAAATGCTTGCCATCAACTTATCTTCTCTTCCTGTTCCAATTTCTCATTTTGTAAAGCTTTTGTACATATACTACTCTTCAAGTCTACATAAGCTGGAGAAGATACCATGTGGAATCACCAGAGTAAGGCAATTTGTCGTATCTAACAACCTTAACTGTTTAAGTTGTCCAATTTCCCTCGGCAACTCACGCATGGATAACAATCCCGAAAGCCGAGGATTTCTAAATTCTTCAAACTCCCAATAACATCAGTAGACATGCCATCAAATGCAGACCCATCTAGGCACAAGGTCCGCAGGTTCTTCAGTAATCCTAGTGATCCTAATGAGCCTAGGTCTTCCATTTCCACCAAAGCTAAAACCTTCACTTCTTTCATCACTTGTATCTTTCATCGCCTTACAAGTGATGTCCATGCTACCATCTGAAAAACATCCTTCCATCATCTGTAGAAGCTCAAGTTTTGGGCATTTCAAACCATCTTGAATCTCCAATTCGCCAACAAGTGAGAATCTAGTGTAATGGTCATATGTAGGTAAATTTGGCCACCCAGCATGACTTCTTATCAGAAATCCATGTGGATCTCTTGAAGCAATCAATATAGCAACATCGCGAACTATGTCATGCATTTTCTTAGTCTCATCCGTGATACCATCTATCAACAAAAACCTTCTTTGTAGTTGGTCAACCAACGAATGCACTCTATTTCTTGTATCTTCCAAAGTAAAGTTGTTGCTAAAATATCCTCGACCCCACCTATATCGAACCAAATACTTAATGGGAATATCATAATCTTCTGGAAATAAACAACAACGTACAAGACATGACTTGGCTTCATCACTCTCCAATCTATCATGACTCCATTTTGTGCTAGAATAAACTTTGCTGTCCACTGGGTTAGAATTTCGCAGTTGATTGAGGGCATCATCCCATTCATGCTTCGTTTTCTTTTCTAGGGCTTTTCCAACAGTTACAATTGCAATAGGTAAACCTCCACATTCCTTCACGACATCTTTTGCGGTGGAACGTAAATCAGGATCATTGAAGGATTCACCTACCATTTCTCGAAAGAGTTCCTGTGATTCTTCTGTTATTAAAGTCGGGACTGCAATAATTTGTTGACTTCCCATCCTGTTGCAGACTTCCCAATCTCGTGATGTCAACAAAACTTTGCACCCCTTATGAACATCTCCAGAAGGGAGTCCTATAGCCTCAAAATCAGGCTATGTCCAGACATCATCTAATACAATCAGGATCCTCCTTATTTCCATGAGTCTCCCATGTCGCTTTAGTGCTCTTCCGGGCTCGGATTCCTCCTCAAATTTCAAACCTATTTTGTTTGCAATTTCCGACTGGATCATCCTAGTACTTGGACTTTGAGACACAGTTGCCATTACAATTTTATCAAACAAGTCTAGTTTTGCCAATCTTACGATGATTTCTTTCACCATTGTGGTTTTACCTACACCCCCCATTCCACAAATCCCGATCATTCGTACTTCTTCCCTCTTCAAACCCTCTATCACCTCATTCATGTATGCCATTCTGGACTTAAAATCCTTAAAAACCTTTCTTTAATGTTGACCATATCTCTCGTGGAGGTGCAGGATGGGCCACATTTTCAAATGCGCCGTCGTTTTGGAGCTGAATAACATGTTGTGTAATCTTATAGGCTTTCCGACTCAAACTCCATCGATTCATACATTGCCTTTTCTTGTTAATTTCATCCTCAAAATGAAACACTTTCTGGATCATGTCGTTCACATTCTTTGGCCAACTCTGAACATCAGGTTTGATACTTTCACCGTTCCTTTGGGCCGCATGCCAGCATCTACCAATCCTTGCACTCCATCTTTCTTGTCGAAAAGCTTTTTTATCTCACCCTGAAGACTTCCAATTTCTAAGGCAATTGAAATTATAATTTCCGTTGCCTTCTGAAGTCAAAGACTACGGCTGTAATGCTCCTCTTTGTTGGTAGCTTTTCTAAGTCTCGTGCTCAGTGCTCTAATGCCTAAACCAAAGAAGCACCCCAACACAACATTAATAATCATATATTTTTGTCCAGTTTAAATATAAGTTGTATTGTCACTTAATACTACGGTCTAATAGTATTTATCTTCACTTGTAAGTGAGAGGTCAGGTTTGGTTCTTGCCACAGGCGAATTTGAACCACATTATTGCAAGCTCATTGTGAAGCTTACACAATATGATAAGCAACATGATATATCGGGGTTTTTACAGTTTTTTTATTTGTTTATATTTTTGTTTTATTGTTTTTTTTGTTCATCCTCATCCCATTACCGTAGACCTCACACCTCCTCTAGTTTTTTTTTTTTTTTTTTTTTTTTTTTTTTTTTTTTCAGCAGTCCTCATGGTTCGTTTCAAATTTCAAGCCTCCTTCCTCCATCAGGCATCACCCACTGTTTATGACAGTTTTGAGCCCAGCCAGAAAACTTATCAATTTTTTTCTCTATCTTTATCTTTTGTTTGAGTTTTGTGTTGATCTTTGTTAGTTTTCCTCTATGACTCATACCTTAAGGCTTAAGCATCACTTAGCTCAAACTCGTAACGATATGAAGCCTTGCTACAAAGTTCCCCCTGATGCTTATCAAATTATCTCTTTGTTATAATTTCTTCATTCAAAATATTTCTCAAATTATCTCTTTGTTATAATTTCTTCGTCAAAAATATTTTTTTCTCCTAATATTAAAATATAATTTTACCTTCAAGATAATGAAAATGGTTGATGTTTATATTTTTTAAATTATTATTTCTACATTTTATTGAGAGAATTATTTTGTATATATCGTTGAATGGTACGTTTAGTTTTAGTGTTGGTACGTTTAATTCTAGTTTATGGTACGTTTGATTTTAGTATTGGTTTGTTTAATTTTAATTTTTGGTACATATCATTGGTTGATAACTTAATAATATGTCTCTTTGTTTTGGATTAATAAAAATAATAAATTTGGTTTAAAGAAGGCTAGATTTCGGAGCTACTTTTTGAATAAATTAGTAGATCAATGGCACTTCATGTAATTTGAATTTCGAAAAGAGGACATTTTAGAAAATATGGCACCAAAATTGTAGAAAATAGTTTAATAAAAAGTCTAAATGCTAGGGATGTTGTATCTAGATCAAAACTCCCCTTACTTATATCTATATATTTGAAATAACTGTAAATTAAATCTTGAACCAAATCACATTCTTTATCCTTAAGTAGGTACTTTAATCTACATAAAATAATTTCCTCGTACCTATATGTGAAATATAGGTAAAATAAATCTTGAACCAAATCACATCCTTTATGTTGTAGGTAAAATTATTTTCCATGTATTATTACATACATTAAGCACATTTTATTGTTATTATATATGTGTAGTAAAATAATTTACCCATATTTATATAGAATATAATTAAATAATTTTGAAAAAAAAAACATTCTTATATATATATTTTTTATGGTAACTAATGCTCACATATTTTGAAAACGGAAAAACTAAACCACAAAAAAAAAAAAAAAAAAAAAATCCTAATTTATGCAAATTTGAAAAGCAACTAAGGAATTTAAAAAGGAAAAAAAATAAAATAAATGAAAACCCTAGAATCATATACCTTTATTATTAATATGCAATGAAATCATGATATTAAATTTTATTTTTAATCTGACATAAGTTATTAGGGGTATTTTAGGCATCTAAAAATACAAAATTGTGTGAAGTCAAAACCTAATCAATAAAATTGTTAAGCTGGAGATTGAAATACAATTTCCAGCAGGCACTAGAATGTAAAACTAACACTTTTGTTTCTTGGTCAGGCAGGGTAAAAAGAAACGACTATAACAACAAATATTGGATAGAAATTTTCGAGAAGTACATACATACCTGTATCGTAAATCAACGCAATGCAACTGTCTGGCAGAGTAAAATTGAAATTTTGAAATCTATGCTGACACACCTCGACCTCGATCGAGGCATGCTGGTCATCACGTGAGGGTGACGTAACCATGCACGTTGTGTGAAAGTGGTAACGATATGAGAATGCAAATAACTAAAACCAATAGTCATCTTACCTTAGACTGGCTTATAAGTACGAGTGAAAGTGATTAGAGTAAAGACACACACAAACAGAGCATAGGTATCAAAGTGCAGTCCCGAAGACTAAGTAATAATTATATGGATCATAAAAGAAACCCAACATTGGTGGATGTTTATCAGAACTGCCGTGAAGCCCTCGTGAACCACCAACACAAACTTCTATCTAGAACCTGGAGGGGCGCAAAACAGAAAATGTGATTGGGCCAAAACAAACTTTCAAAACCATTTATCTTTTCAAATGTAATAACCCCTCACTGTAAAACCCGTATAAGTTTCCCAAAAAATAATGTTATAAACATATATGAAAACTATACTCGAGAATAACCAAACCATGTGTATGCCATGACAATCATCTCAAGCATGAATAAGTAAGCCAGGTGAATTGCACTAATATAAAGTGACATATCAGCCAGAGTCACCTAACGTGACCTGAACGGTTGAATCAATAACTCAACAATCAAATCAAATCAAATCCTACACACGAGTCGGAACCACCTATGTGGTATGTACGACAAGCTAGGTGTAAATCAGTACGCTCAAGTGCTACGATCACGTAAAGGCTGTGCGAAGTATTGCAAGTCACCTACGAGTCGGAACCACCTAATGTGGTCTGTACAACAGGCTGACACTTGCCTTGGATCCAAGGTGAGTGTGTGGTGCAGGAGGTGAACGATCATGTAAAGGCTAGGCCCCACCCTTGGGCGGAGCACTAACACCGGGGTGCAAGATATAAATCACTAAAAGCAACTCATCATAATCATACACACTACCATCACAATCATCACTATATACTCACCTGAAGCTTACCTGAGCGTCCACCGCGTCGAGCAATAATATGCACAACTATATTATAGCCTATACCAATATGTAATGCATACGACGTGGTATTTAAAACGTAAAAACCATTTAAACAGTTTTTGGGAAACATAAGGCATATATATGTATATACGTAAAACCAAAAAAGCTCACTCATTGGTATGTAGCCAGGTCGTAACCCCCAAGTCTCGCCTGGCTGCGCTCGTCCTCTGGAAACGTCTCACCTATATGTGAAACAACTATTTTAACGTTACTTTTAAGCACATAACCATCACTATGAAATAACTTCTCATACGTTGCTCAATTGGGTGTTTGAATATACCATCGTGGCCTACTTAACACCACGAGCGTCCCCATATTTTTAGAAAAAAATTTCAACATCCCACGTGCAGGCACGTGACTGGCATGCTGATGGTAACCCTAATGCCGTTAGGGAATATTCCATTAAATATACCTGACGCCATTAAGAATATTCCTTCAAGGTTGACGGAATATGCTCTGTCTTCTTCGGTGGTTTTGCTAGATTCCGTCGCCGGCCACCGCTGCACTCGCCAGTTTCTGGAAAAAACTTTGAATCTTGATATCTCCATCGTTTCAACACCAAATTTCACGAATTTTATATCAAATGGAAGCCCTGAACTAGAAGAACACGATCTTACCTCTTAGAGGTCCTAAAACCGATAAAAAGTGGTCGGAAAATAGCTCGACACAACCGGCCAAACCTGAAACTCGACAGACCCAAGCGTTTCGACGTTCTAACCACTCCAAAACTAGCCTAGGATCCTAGTAGAAACGTTTAGGACCCTCTTTGAGCTTTAAAACATCGTGAAAGATCCACAATCACGTTGGAGTAATAGAGTACCTCGCCGGAGCTTGCGAGTTCTCAAGTTCCCGACATCCTTTCTTTGAACAACTGGTATAATTAGGTTCGTAGGCTTGCAAGGAATCCAAAGGTGGTCCTTAGAAGTTCGATTTGTGGTGTTTTGATGGTGTTTGAAGGTTGAAGACTCTGTTGTACGGACGGAAATAATTTTCAAGAAAAAGAGAGAAAAGGGAAGAAGGTTGTACGTGTATGCATATGTGTCCAACGGAATAGGCCAAAATAAAAAGAGCCAAGGCCCTAATTGGGCATTGAGGTTTAGGACAAAAGAAAATCAACTAAAACAAACCCAAATTCTAATCGGGTCCAAATTTGTGGGAGATATGGCGGTTGGTCAATTGCTTTAGCCTGATTACACAATCGTACTACAACATTTCAAGGGCAACATCGTCATTTCCACGCGTTCAAGGATAAAATATATTTTAATTTGAGATGGGTCGTCACATATGCCTTGTTCAACAACAAATCATATGTCTGATACTGTAGTGGTGCTTCACGAATTTGCTAGAAAATTTGAATGTTGAATGTTGAATGTTAGCATGCACAAGGAGGGCAGATTATGCACAACAATGCAAATATATGAGCAGATAACTTCAATGGGAAATGGGAAAGAGTTAATAAGAGCTTTCTAACAATATAAACAGGAGAAGCAAAAAAATATATATGTAAAGTCATTGAGTTTTTGTTAGGAAAATAAACTATGATGAGCTTTAGTTAAAGAAAATTGAATTTCAAGGGGTAAAGTCATATTTTCAGTTGATGGTTTCAGTGCATGTGTATATTTATTTACACATTATTATTTTACAGCATGCAAATTTCAAATAATTTACATTTCACCACCATATAGCGGACGCGATTTCAAATTTGTTGCATCCTCACGACCCATCATCTGGATAGATCCCAAGATGGGGATGTGAGGTTCGATCTCCGGCCCACCAAATTTAGGAGTAGTCTAGGTAAAAAGATCAACCATAATCCTCACGGCTTGAAGAGTTGGTATTACATAGACTATGAGAAAAGTATACATGATTAAGCATGGTCTAAAAACGTTAGCCAATATAATTGCCCAATTAATGGGTTAATCAAGATGGCATATTTAAAGAGAAAGTCTAATTTATAGCCCCAATATTATAACCGCTTCAATGCATTAGTTTTTGGTTTGCAAACAAAATTGAAATTGAGATTAGAAGAAATCATTAAGAATGATATTAACATGATCAATGAGGGGTTGTATATTGAAATACCCAATCAAAAATGCCAACAACTACATGTAGTATATTTTCTTTTTGCTTCTACATGTCTTAGAACTTGTTATGGTGATAACTCATAATCGTGTTTATATATCTTTGCTTTAGGTATATAATTGTCTTGGTATCTTTATCCATAGCTATCTATCTTATAGGTAATTAGATGAAGATGTTAAGTAAATATTTTTCATAGATATAGACTATACAATTCAACCAAAAAAAAAAAGTGTTTGAAACATCAATATCATAGGTAAATAATTAGGAATTCTTCAATTTAATTTCATATTTACCATAAAGGGAAAAATAGTCATAATACTAAGTGGGTTTCTGATTGATTGGTATTCATGACATTCAAGTCGAATGAAGGTTCCTCAGCAGCCTTGGCTTGATTGGAAATTAATTTATTATTTAGATGGGGGAAGGTTGCATGTGTAATGGTCGTGATGGAGTACTTGAAAATGTATATATGTGATTTGTTGGTGACTTCTTTAAATGGAAACAAAACAATAATCTATGTTAGTTTCAAATTTCTCACAGCATGTGTTGGTTTCAAATTTCTCACAGCATGTGTTGGTTTCAAATTTCTAACAGCATGTCTACACATGCATGCAGTTTCTTTTGCCTATAAATTGAAAACTTGATAGTGATATGTAACAAGTTATATACTGAATTTCAGATTTGTATTGATTTTCATTTGTAGTGGGAGTAGGAATGTTAATTAAGTTTTTCACAATTTCGCATATGTTTCGATCGTTTCATTTTAACCCCTCCACCACCTCCACCTCCACCCCATAGGTACTATAAATACATGCAACCTTGTCTTCAAAACAACTTTGTCTTCAAAACATCAGGTAGAATTAGAAATGGAGTCAAAGTTAGTGCAAGTCATATTTTTCTTCTTGTTTCTCACAGTTTCATCCGCGTACACACCATTCCAATACTTTATGCATGTTCAGTTCTGGCCAGCTGCTGAATGCCAAGCTATAGGGGGGGTGAATAAATGCCACATCATGCAGCCATCTCATCTTCAGTTCACTATTCATGGTCTCTGGCCTGCGAAGATACCATCCTCTTCATCCCTTAACTGCAAGGGGGATGCCTTTAATGTGAATGGGGTAATTATTCACAAATTAACTCTCAATAATTAATATGCATGTGTGTCCCTACGTGTGTGTATGTATGTATATATATGTATCATTATATATCTCCCTGCATGTGTACCGTGTATGTACGTGTATTCTTAACTAGTTTTCTTCTTATGTTTTAATTAAATAATATATGTAGATGGATGATGCACTGAAAAAGGAGCTACTCAGTTCGTGGTGGGATTGGAAAAAAGGGAAGCATGTCGAATTCTGGCAACGAGAGTATGATAAGCACGGAAAGTGCTCCGACAATGTGTTCCCGAAGACCGAGTACTTCCGGAAGACCCTAGCGATGTACCATGATTTTGATATAGCTCAAATCCTGCAGAAGGCTAATATTGTACCCCAACCACTTCAGCCCAAGATGTCTTTGTACAAATTGTACTCCATCGATCAGATAACAAAGGCCATTGAGTCCGAAACCGGCAGACATTCCGTCAATATCAGATGCTATCAACAAGACCAGAAGAAGAGCAAGAATGAAAGTAAAACATTAATATATTTGGCCCAAGTCGCCCTCTGCTATGATAGATCTGGCAATAACAGAACTAACTGTGATCCAGACGAAACAACCAGCTGCAACTTTGCGAAAGCAGAACCGAAAACTGTACCAAGTATAGCCCACATAAAGCTCTGGTAACAACTGTAAGATCAATATAAATAAAGTCAGCGGAATAGAATAATCACAGTACCAAAAGTAACCACTAACCTGAAGAAGACATCTCTTGGAAACTAGGGATCTTCTGCAGCTCTCCTCACGCTCAATGAATGGGATCTGAGTATTCTTTAGTTTGCGTGATTGAGAGAGCGCATGGACTCCTTTTTTATACTGCACACGATAATGATTGATAAGGGCTCTTCCCATTATACAATCCTAATCAATCTAACCTTATCACCGAGAAAACCTATCATTCACATCCATTGTAAGTGTTTCAACACTATCGTGACTGTTTTAGCTGAAACCACTATTATACAAATTCCTTATCAACTTACAGCCTTAGTTAATTCCAATCTCTTATATCTTCATGTCTCCAAACTAAAGATGATCAAGTGTTCAGCTCTCATTAGAACTTACATTCTCCCACTAGAGTTAACGCTTGATTCAACAGTAGCTGGCCTTATGTGAAGTTATTCTTAAATGGCCACGAGATCAGCACCAACTTGAATCACGAATACAAGTTCAGGTCATTAATTAGTATTCATGAAGAACTAAAGGGTAACATGTTCAATTTGTTGAACAATATCCCCAGAATTCCATGTACAAAACTAACACATACAAGATGCAAAATTTTTGTGTAAAATGTGTCTGTAGATGTATAGTTTCTCACATCCTGCGCTTGGTCCCCTTAAGAATCGATACATCAATTCATCTTAATGTTTCATATTGAAACTCTTGGTTGTTTGTCCTACTGACAATCATAATATTGTCAAAACCAATATGCATAATAAAATATACGCATACTGTGATAACTAAAGTTGTGCATCTAGAGGGAAAGCTTCGAAACAACCACACAGCTTTTAAGACTTCATTAGTGGGGAAACCTTATCAATGAAGAAAACTTTATTAATACTTATTCATAAATACCAGTCAGGTGAACTAGTGACTGATAACAAACCACGTTAGAGGATTTACTTGTTCCCCCTAATTAACTTCATCAAAACTAGCTAACAGACCCATCTTTGCAACATGCTTCTTCAAAACCACAACCGGAACTACTTTGTTTAAAGGCTCTGCAACCATAAAACCGGTCTCCAAGTAATCAATCTTCACCAAACCTTCTCTCGAGCAATCAAATATTTGATATCTAAATTGCATGTTGCAGATAATCTTTTGTTGTTCTTGCTGAAGAAAATAGCTGCATTATTATCTCAATAAATTTGAATTGGTCTCGAAATAGAATCCACTACACTAAGTCCTGCAATGAAAATTTTCAACCATATAGCTTGATTGACAGTTTCACAACATGAGAGATATTCAGCCACCATGGTAGAGGCTGCCATTGTTGCCTGCTTCACACTTCTTCACGAAACTACACCACATGCCATAGTGAAATATAACCTGATGTAGACTTAAGGTCATCTGGACATCCAGCAAAACATGAATCACTATACCCTTTTAACGCAAGCTCATCAGTTTTCCTGTAAATAAGCATATGATCCTTGGTTCTTTGAAGGTACCTCAATACCCTCTTGGCTACATTCATGTGAGCCACCCCTGCGTCAGATTGAAACCTTCCAAGAACACTAATACTGAAAGCAAGATCAGGTCTTGTGCACACTTGTGCATACATCAAGCTTCCAACAAGAGAGGCATATGGTTTGCCTTCCATGTTTCTTCTTTCCAACTCACTCTTGGGACACTGCTCTTTGCTTAGTTTGTCACCCTTTGAAATTGGCATTTCAGTAATGCCACAAGAAGCCATGTTGACTCTTTTTAAAACCTTGTCGATGTAACCCTTTTAAGATAACCCCACCAATCCATGTAATGTAGTTAATAGCGGAAATAAGCAAATCACAAATACAATTAACCACTAACCTTGTGTAGCCATTGCAGCAGAAAAATGAGAGCTCTTCTACACTCAACACTATTGTATGCAATTAACAAACAATGGGGCTTGTTCTCTCTGTTTTGCGTAATCAATGTGAATGCAGGGACCTCTATTATATATCCTTAGTGGTGGTATTTGATTAGGTTACTTCCCATCATGTAATCCTAATCAATTTGTATAAACCAATATCCTTATCACCACAAACCAAAGTTATCATATCAGAATAGTTAAACCTATTCATACCAGGATTACTTTCAACTTTATATTAGATAAAAAAAACATTCCCTGATAGCTTTACAAGTCTAGTCTATCCCAATCTCTTATGACTTCAATCATTTAAGCACGTGATAAACTAAGTGTGTAGCTCTAATTAGATTACATTCTCCCACTACAGCCAACACTTGTGTTCACACATGCCACCATATAAGAAATCATACTTCAGCGTCCATGAGAATAGGAACAACAAAATCCCAGTAACAAGTTTCTGTCATATGCCAGCATTCATGAAGAACTAAAGGGAGTCATGTCTTTAAAACATAAACACTATCCCCTGAATCACTATCATGAAACTATCATACACATGAAACTCCAACAAGACATGAAAAATTAATACAACATGCATGCTCGAATGTTTCTGTAATGCACCTCGTATTATAATCCACCTTTAATAAAACTAGTAAACTAGTCTTCTTCATTGTCTCACATTGAGACCTATAAGTTGCCTTCTGTAATAACAATTAAATATAAATTGTTTTCGAAATAACACATTAAAAAAAAAGTATTGTATCATAACTATAAACTGCAAACATGGGAAACTTCTGCAACCAGCAGTTTATTACTTTATTAGCTAAGATAAACTGTAAACTTTAATGCATTTATCAAATAACTTAGGTTGAAAACAAGAACATAATGTAATCAAACCATAGGCTCCCACTAGTCGACGATATCAAGGCTCTCTAAAACCCTCATCTTCTGTATGTGTTTCTTAAAGACCACCACTGGAACTGGCTTGGTTAATGGATCAGCAATCATGGAAGATGTTTTCGTGTAATCTATTTTAACCAAGCCCTCTACCACCTTCTCACGAGCAACAAGGAACTTAATATCCAAATTTCTTGTAGCATTGGACCTTTTGTTATTTTTGGTAAAGAATATGGCTGCATTGTTGTCACAATAAAGTTGTATTGGCCTTGAGATCAAGTCGACTATTCTGAGACCTGTGATAAAATTCTTCAACCAGGCTCCTTGATTAATTGCTTCACAACAGGACAAGTACTCAGCCATTATTGTTGACGATGCCACTATATCTTGTTTAACACTCCTCCAAGAGATAGCTCCATCACCCATCATGAATACATAACCAGAAGTTGACTTCAAATCATCGGGACAACCTGCAACATCTGCATCACTATATCCTTCTACAACCAGTTGATCAGCAGTTCTTTTGTAGACTAACATGTGTGATTTAGTCCTCTGAAGGTACCTCAATACTCTCTTACCTACATTCCAATGTGCCTCATCAGCGTTGGACTGAAACCTCCCCAAAACACTAATTGTAAAAGCAAGATCAAGCCTTGTGCATACATTACGCTCCCAACTAGTGATGCATATGGCTTGTCTTGCATGGCTTCTTTCTCTAAGTTATTTGTAGGACACTGTTCTTTACTCAATTTGTCTCCCGTGGATATCGGCATTTCTGTAGTTCCACACATTGACATATTATATCTCTTCAACACTTTTTCTATATATCCCTTATGCGACAACCCTAGTAACCCTCATTTCCTGTCCCTTTTAATCTCGATACCGAAAACATATGCAGCCTCACCCAAATCATTCATTTCAAAATGGTTTTGCATGAAAGACTTGGTGTCATTTAAGAGACTCATTCTGCTCGCGGCCAATAAAATGTCATCTACGTAGACCACCAAAATAATAGAGTTGATCCTATTAATTTTCAAGTAAATGCATGCATCAAAGGGATTCTCAAAAAAACCATGCTTTCTTATTACTCGATGGAATTTTAAGTACCACTGCCTCGACATTTGCTTTAATCCATAAATGGATTTCTTCAATTTACAAACTAAGTGTCCTTTCCCTTCCTCCATAATGTCTTCTTCTAAACACCATTCAATAAGGCTGTTTTTACGTCCATTTGATGTAAAAGCAAGTCAAAATGCACCACCATTTTCATAATAACTCTGAATACATCCTTCATCGATACTGAACTGAATGTGTCTTTATAATCAACCCCTTCTCTTTGAGTAAATCACTTCGCAACTAGCCTCGCCTTATGCCTTTCGATGCTTCATTTCAAATCTCTTTTTGTCTTAAACACCCATTTACACTCTATCGGTTTGATGCCCTGAAATGGTTCTACTAATTCCCAAACATTGTTGTTTTCCATGGAACTCAACTCATTTTTCATTGCATCAATCCACTTGTCGGAGTTGCCACTAGTCATGGCTTCCTTGAATGAATTAGGTGTTGAATAAGAAGAGTATACAAGATAACTCTAATGATCCCAAGAAGAAGAAAATAGAGCACACTCTTAAAGAAAGCTCACAAAACAAACTAATTAGCAAAACTTTTCTTATTTAGCTCTAGGCTTTGTTTTTCCTTGGATGATATACAATGCTTGAGGACTTGGGTATTTATAGCAAACCAAATGAAAGCTACACCACACACTTACTTCACCTACAACATCCACCTACTTCACCTACAACCTCCACTTACTTCACCAACCTCACACACTTACTTCACCAACCTCACACACTTACTTCACCTACAACATCCACCTACTTCACCTACAATTGACATTGATTCTCAACACTCCCCCTCAATGTCAGCTCTCATTCTTTGCACTATGCTGAGCAGACAACGAAAATTTTCGAGCTTGCCTGTACTTAAACTTTTTGTGAACAAGTCCGCAACTTGATCATTCGTCTTGACCTGTCTCATCTCAATCTCTTCTTGTAGAACCTTTTCTCTGATAAAGTGGTAGTGCACTTCCACATGTTTAGTTCTTGCATGAAAGACTGGATTTTCCGCCAAGCGAATTGCCGATTGGTTATCACAGTACAATGGTACTGGATAATCTACTGGTTGATGTAGATCACTCATCAACTGTACCAGCCATGCATTCTCTTGAGCTGCCATTGCTGTTGCTCTATACTCTGCTTCCGTGGTTGACAAAGATACCGTTGGCTGTCTCTTGCTACACCAAGAGATGGTTCCAGAACCAAGCTTAAACACATACCCAGTTGTTGATCTCCTGGTGTCATGATCTCCCGCATAGTCAGCATCACAGTAACCAACTAACTTGCAGTCTTCACCTTTCTTGTACAAAAGACCATAGTCAATTGTACTCTTCACATATCTTAGTATTCGTCGAACTGCTTCCAAGTGAGGCTTCTTTGGATTTTGCATGTACCGACTCATCACACCAACTGCATAAGAAATGTCAGGTCGAGTCAAGGTTAAGTAGATCAGACTACCTACCAATTGTCGATACATCGTCGCATCTTCCAAATCTTTTCCTTCATGTGCACTCATTTTGACATTTGGCTCCATCGGCGTAGAGATTAGCTTGCATTCGAGCATTCCGAACCTCTTCAATAAATCTTTGGAATACTTCTGTTGACAGAGAAATATTCCTTCTTGTGTGCGATCAACCTCTAGACCAAGGAAATGCTTGAGTTGACCAAGTTCCTTCATCTGGAAACGGACTGATAAATTCTCCTTCGTCTGAAGAATTTCTGCCTCATCATCACCGGTTATGATTAAGTCATCCACATACACTAGCACAATAGCTAGCTTTCCTTCATTGGCTTTGACAAACAAGCTGGAATCTGCAGGTGTTACTGAATAACCACTTTGTGTTAGAAATTCAGCAATCTTACCATACCACGCCCTGGGTGCTTGTTTCAATCCATAGAGTGCTTTCCGTAGTTTACACACATATTCAGGATGATCTTGGTTCTGAAATCCCATTGGTTGGATCATGTAGATCTCCCGATCCAGCTCTCCATGAAGAAAAGCATTCTTCACATCCATCTGCCACAGATTCCAATCTTTGTTGGCTGCAAGTGCAAGTAAGACTCGTACTGTTGTAAGCTTCGCCATTGGACTAAACGTTTCATCATAGTCTAGTCCATACTGTTGAGAGAAACCACGAGCTACCAATCGTGCCTTGTACCTCTCGATTGACCCATCTGGACGACGCTTTATCTTGTAAACCCACTTGCAGGATATGGGTTTCACATCTCTTGACTTTGGCACGAGATCCCAAGTCTGATTTTGCTGAAGTGCATCAAGCTCTTCTTTCATAGTTGTCATCCACTCAGAACTCTGCGATGCTTCTTCGAACGTCTCAGGTTCTGTTGCAGTTGTTTCTTCAATTATGGCTGCATTGGCGTATTTAGGATTTTGCTTCCTGATTCTTGTTGACCTCCTTAGTTGTGATTGTGGAGTTAATACTTCCACTTCACTAGGTCTATCTTCTTTTGGTTGTTGATATATGTCAGCTTGGCAAGGGTTTTGGGGCACTGCTTGCTCAACATCATCACCATCAAGCGAATCTTCAGACTCATCAGGTCTCGACTGGATTCGAACAATTTGCTCCCCCATCTTTTGCTGCAACTTATCTTCTATCTCTCTTGAATCAGGCAACACTTCATTTTCTGAGCACCACCAAGAAGATGCTTCAGCATCCCATTCTTCATCCATAGCTAGATATGCTACGGCGTCCCAATCATCTTCATTTTTCTTCTCTAAGTTGGCGACGTTACTCTCTGCAGGCCTTTTGAACCAGCAATCCTTCGCCATGTGACCATTCTTTCCACAATTGTAACATTTGCCCTCAAATCTTTTATTATTCTGGGACTGACCACGGTTGCCGTGATACTTCGGAGCTCCCCCTGGCCGAGAACTCCCTCCTCCTTGATGACCTTTTTCCTTGTCACCATTTCTTTTAGATCCACCACCAGCACGCTGCTTAAAGCTGCCTTTACTTTTGGTGTAGAGCGCTTCCTCCTCACCTTTTAACGAGACCCCTCCCATCTGCTTTGCCAAAGCTTCTTGATCGGCAAGCAAATTCTCAAACTCAACAAGCGATGGTTGTGTCGGCCATCCTTGTATAGCGGCAATGAACCCTCGATATTCGGGTCTCAAACCATGGATAATTATTCTCTTCATCCTGGTTTCCCCAATAGGAGCTGTTGGATCTAATTCTGAAATTTCGCGGCATATCGACTTCACCTTGTGAAAGTACTGGGCAATCGTCATGTCGCGTTGTACCATCAATAGCAGCTCATTCTCGAGAAGTTGCAATTTTGTATCGTTCCTCTTCGAAAAGAGTGTAACAAAAGTGTCTCATGCTTCCTTTGGCGTTTTAGCATCCCGAATGTGCTCCAACATTTCTTCTTCTATTGTGGTCTTTAAGGCAAACATTGATTTGCCTGCTTTAATTTTCCACTTCCGCAAGACGCCGTTAACATCTTCCGCTGCCGGTTGTGTAACTTCACTACCACCGACAACCTCCCACAAGTCTTGACCTTGAAGGTAAGACTCTATACACGTTGCCCACGTGTTATAGTTTTGGTTGTTGAGCTTCTTGATTCCTCCAACAACTTGAAGATCACCCATCGTATCGGCAAGACTTTGACTACACCGAACAAGCTTGAGTGACTACCGTGCAGAGTAATACACTACTCTCGACACAAAGAAGCTCCCTCTCAAGGTTTGTGATAACCCCAGCAATAATCTCAAGAAATTTTTTCTGATGTGGAAGATCAGTCAAAACTGCAACCACAGAGCATACTCGGAATTTCAAGAGACTTTACAACCAATGCTCTACCAAGAACGATCCCTGACCGACTTGGCTCTGATACCAATTGTTGAATAAGAAGAGTATACAAGATAACTCTAATGATCCCAAGAAGAAGAAAATAGAGCACACTCTTAAAGAAAGCTCACAAAACAAACTAATTAGCAAAACTTTTCTTATTTAGCTCTAGGCTTTGTTTTTCCTTGGATGATATACAATGCTTGAGGACTTGGGTATTTATAGCAAACCAAATGAAAGCTACACCACACACTTACTTCACCTACAACATCCACCTACTTCACCTACAACCTCCACTTACTTCACCAACCTCACACACTTACTTCACCAACCTCACACACTTACTTCACCTACAACATCCACCTACTTCACCTACAATTGACATTGATTCTCAACATTAGGGTCTTCGAATTTTGACAAGTGTGATTCACTTTCGGCAAAATAAACAAAATCTTCTAGAGTGCTAGACTTTCTTACCTAGTTGATTTTCTCAATGGAATAGTAGGTTGTTGCATTAATGTTTGTGCTTGTTGTATGATTGGTTGTGCATGCTGCATGATTGATTGTGCTTCATTGGTGACATCTGCATGCACTTCAATCTCATTTTGAACCTCTACATTTTCACCTTATTCATAATTATTGTGTGGTTGATCTTCATGGTTGTCATCAACATTACTATCAGTCATTTGCCCAAGAATATCAACCACGATAATCATTTTATTATGATCTTCAATCTCTGCCCGATTCTTGATAACCACATCTTTTCCTTCCTCGAACATGAACTTGTTTGGATTGGAAGTAAAGTCATCATTACCTTGAGTGTGTTCCAAGAAGATTGCCCTTGCAGTTTCAACGAATTTCATGCTGTAATTAGGGAAATAAAATCTATGACCCTTGGATCTGTCTGCATAACACACGAAGTAACAGCTGATGGCCTTGGAATCTAATTTCTTACCATTAGGATTGTAGATCTTTGCCTTTGCTTGGCAACCCCAGACATGAATGTGTTTTAAACTAAAGCTTTCTCCCAGCCCATAACTCGAAAGAAGTCTCTTCCACAGCTTTGCTAGGAACCCTATTAAGAATGTAACTCGTTGTCTTCAGTGCCTTACCCCACAAAAAATCTGGGAGTTTTACCTTGCTTATCATGCTTCGAACCATGTCAAAAGTGTTCTATTTCTTCTTTCCGCCACCCTGTTTTGCTCGGGAGTTCCTGGAGTGGTATGTTATGTTAGACCTAGTCATGTTAAGGAATCTGCTGCTCCACCAACTGCCGAATCTGCTCCATCAACTGCTGCTCCACCAACTGCACAATTAGGAGACAACCTGGACAGCAGACCTCATGTGCTCTGATGTGTTGCATCATGGGCACGTGGCTGCAATATTCCTGACAGCAGCATGGGCAGCAAGCATGTGTCTTTAGTTATATTCCCGACAGCAGCATGGGCAGCAAGCATGTATCTTTAGTTTATTGCATGTGTGTGTGTGTAAGATGTATATAAAACATCTGAGTGTTATTACAAGATTAATAGTGAAAATATATCATTTCTACATGGTACACAGAGCTCTCTAAGTCCAACGACATCGATCCAATTTTTTTTTTTTTTTTTTCCGCCCACTACCTTTCATTATGTCGTCTGACACTAGCAGCAACAACACCACCACCACTACCATCAATCCAACCATCCCGTTTTCCTCCGCCATGACCACCATCGTCAACATCAAACTCGATCGAACTAACTACCCATTGTGGTTAGCCCAGATTCTTCCTATCTTGAGGAGTCGTGATCTAATGGGGTACGTAGATGGCTCCTGTGTTTGTCCTCCTATGAATCTTCCTGGAAATACTGCAGTCAATCCGTCGTACACTACCTGGACGCAACATGATCAAATGATCCTCAGTTGGATCAATGGCTCGCTCACAGCTTCTGTGTTGTCAACTGTGGCAAGCAAGCGCACGTCTCGAGCAACTTGGGAAGCTTTGGAGCAGCGCTATGCATCATCCTCTCAGAATCGAATTCTGTTTCTGCGCAACGAACTGTTGCAAACCAAAAAAGGTGACCTTTCAATTGCTGATTTTCTTGACAAGATGAATTCTATTTCTGACAACCTAGCCCTAGCTGGCAAACCAGTTGAAGAGGATGAGCTTGTTCAGATTATTCTCAATAATCTTGGACCTGCTTTTGAAATGACCGTGAATGCCGCACAAGCACGTGATTCTCCTATCACGTATCCCACTCTGGAGTCTCTCCTTCTCACCACTGAGAGAAGGATGGCGGAGCAAACTGTTCAGGTGACAGACACTGCTCCCGTTAATGTGTATGTGGCTGCAAGAGGACGTGGTGGACGTCTTCGAGGTACTGGACGAGGCGCTGGACCGTCCAACCGTGGTTCCTCTGTAAATCAGAGAGGGTTTGTTTCTCGCAACAACAATGCCCACAGACAACAATCCGCTGCAAGGTCTGTTTCCTATGGTGGTCGTATAACCTGTCAAATCTGTGGAAGAGAAGGGCATCCCGCCCTTGATTGCTATCATCGCATGAATGCAGCCTACGAAGGTCGTATTCCAACCAACCGTCTAACAGCTATGGCTTCATCTCCAACCACACTGAATCGTCAGCAAAATGGCTCCTGGTTACTTGATACTGGGGCAAACGCCCATATTACTCCTGAGCTACAGAACCTTGTCAATCCCAAGGAGTATAATGGTAATGAAAACATTGGTGGAGTAGGTAATGATACTGGTCTGTCTATTGCACATTCTGGTTCAAATCAAATCATGACTGACTCTTGCTCATTTAAACTTAACAACATATTACATTGTCCTTCGGCCTCCACCAGTATAATTTCTGCCCATCGTTTTACACTTGACAATAGCTGTTATATACTAATCTTTCCACATTTCTTTCTTGTTAAGGACCTCAAGACCCGGAGGACGCTTTTCCGAGGGAAGTGTGAGAATGGGTTATACCCATTTCCTAATGGCGGTGGATCATCCAATCATCCCGTTCTAGCGTGTTTAGGAGTCCGAGTGTCTGCACAGAAATGGCATGATCGTTTGGGCCATTCTGCGTCTAAAATAATCAAAATTTTAATTTCCAATAATCAAGTGCCAATTAGTGGCACCTCTGCTGTACGTTTCTGTCATTCGTGTCCATTAGGTAAGAGTACCAAATTGCCGTTTCAAGTTTCAGAATCTGTTTCGCAATTCCCTTTAGATCTTTTACATTCGGATGTTTGGTGTTCACCCGTTATTTCAAATGAAGGATATCGTTATTACTTATTGTTTGTTGATGATTTTTCCAAATATTCTTGGATTTTTCCTATGAAAAATAAGTCTGAGGTGTTCCAAATATTTCTTAAATTCAAAACCAAGGTTGAAAACATGTTTCAGCGTTCTATCAAGCTTCTCCAATGTGATGAAGGAGGAGAGTATAAGAGTAATGTTTTTCGAGATTTTTTAGATAAACATGGCATCTCACAAAGGTTTTCTTGTCCCAAACACCCAGAACAAAATGGTCTTGCAGAAAGGAAACATCGTCATATTGTCGAAACTGCCATAGTCATGTTGTCTCATGCTGGTGTTCCCTCAAACTTTTGGCCTGATGCGTGTCAAACAGCCACCTATATCATCAATAGGTTGCCTACTCGTGTTCTGTCGAATAAGTCACCTTATGAAAAATTGTTTACAAGAACACCAAAATATGATTTTTTTAAAGTCTTTGGGTGTAGGTGTTTCCCGTGGCTGAGACCCTACACACAACACAAACTTGAGGCTAAGTCCAAATCCTGTGTTTTCTTAGGTTATTCGCTAGACCATCAGGGGTACAAATGTTTGGATGTATCTACAGGACGAGTTTACTTGTCTCGCCATGTCCTCTTTGATGAGGACTCTTTTCCATTCAAGGATATCACACTTCGAAAGGAAAGCGTCCATGCCACAGGTATTTCTCCTTCATCTGATCTCTTATTTGTTTTCCCTTCCTTATCTCCATCACACTCCCCAGTCATCGCCTCTCCTAGCACTGCCCAACTTCTTTCCCATGACCCTCCCCCAACAAATATAACTTCTTCTGTGGATTCCATAGCAAACCCTAGTGTGCCTGCAATCCCTAACACTCCTCCTGTTCTCAACCCTGATATTGTACCTTTAGAAATGCCAAATGAGCAAGAAATTATCAGTGAACCTGAACAGCAATCGGACCTTGGTTGTGCACCTAATCCCGTACATCACATGCAAACACGCTCCAAAGCTGGCATCCAGAAACCTAATCCCAAATATGCTTTGCATGTCGTCACCACTGTTACACCTGTTGAACCTACGTCCTTTAGTCAAGCCGTGAAACAACAGGAATGGCGAAATGCTATGGTCACAGAATTTAATGCCTTACAGCGTTCTGGGACGTGGAATCTTGTTCCCTACAAACCTCATATGAATTTGCTCCCAAACAAGTGGGTTTATAAGATTAAACGACATGCAAACGGCTCCATCGACCGATATAAGGCACGGCTAGTTGCCAATGGGTTTCATCAGCAGCACGGCGTGGATTATGGCGAAACGTTCAGTCCAGTGGTCAAGCACAGTACCATTCGATTAGTACTTAGTCTTGCAGTCTCAAATCGATGGCCAGTTCGTCAACTTGACGTTCAGAATGCCTTTTTACACGGGTATCTAGCGGAGGAGGTGTATATGAGGCAGCCTGTTGGGTTTGTTGATTCCCAATACCCACATCATGTATGCAAGTTACAACGGAGCTTGTACGGTTTGAAACAAGCACCGAGAGCTTGGTTTCAACGTTTCTCGGACTTCCTGCTTCAGTTGGGTTTTCAGGAATCTAAGTGTGATTATTCGTTGTTTGTCTTCAAGCAACAAGGTGTTTATTTACTTCTGTTGATTTATGTCGATGATATATTACTTACAGGCAATCATCCACGGCAAATGCATCGTTTAATCCAGCAGCTACGCACATTATTTTCAATGAAAGACTTGGGGCCTCTCCACTATTTTCTGGGTGTGGAAGTCTCCTATTCGCATAATCTGATGCATTTTAGTCAAGCAAAGTATGCATTGGATCTTTTGAAGCGGACCAATTTTCTTGATGCCAAGCCTATCTCAACGCCCGTCTGTGCAGGTCAGAAACTCAGTCTACATGAGGGTGATCCATATCCTGATCCTTACACTTACAGAAGTGTCGTGGGGGCCTTACAGTACCTTACGATCACACGTCCTGATCTTTCATATGCCGTTAATCAAGTGTGTCAGTTCATGCATGCTCCTACTACAACCCACTGGACGGCTGTGAAACGCATTTTACGGTACGTTAAATCTACGTACGCACAAGGTTTGTTGTACAAACCTGGCAGTATGCAGCTCAGTGCGTTCTCAGATGCAGACTACGCAGGAGATCCTGATACGCGCCATTCTACGGGAGGTTATGGTATATATTTGGGTTCGAACCTCATCTCCTGGAGTTCCAAGAAACAAAAGACGGTCTCCCGATCCAGCACCGAGGCTGAGTATAGGCAACTGGCCTATACAACAGCAGAGATTTCTTGGCTACGCTCTTTGTTTCGTGATTTACAGTTGCCTTTTCTTCGTCCACAACTATGGTGTGATAACATTTCATCGATAGCTTTGGCATCCAATCCTGTTTTCCATTCCCGCACGAAACACCTCGAGGTTGACTATCATTTCGTACGTGAAAAAGTGGTGCGTGGTGAGCTTATTGTCAACTTTATTTGTTCACAAGATCAAGTGGCTGATTTATTCACCAAAGGTTTGTCGTCATCAAGGTTCAAGACTCTGGTTTCCAAGCTTCCAGTTGTGTCCCGTCCTCTCAGCTTGCGGGGGGATGTTAGACCTAGTCATGTTAAGGAATCTGCTGCTCCACCAACTGCCGAATCTGCTCCATCAACTGCTGCTCCACCAACTGCACAATTAGGAGACAACCTGGACAGCAGACCTCATGTGCTCTGATGTGTTGCATCATGGGCACGTGGCTGCAATATTCCTGACAGCAGCATGGGCAGCAAGCATGTGTCTTTAGTTATATTCCCGACAGCAGCATGGGCAGCAAGCATGTATCTTTAGTTTATTGCATGTGTGTGTGTGTAAGATGTATATAAAACATCTGAGTGTTATTACAAGATTAATAGTGAAAATATATCATTTCTACATGTTAAGCAACAATACCAAGATTTTGCAAGAAAGAAGCAAAAGGACCTGGATGTCTACCTGTTTGATCATACTTTCTATAGTACTCACCTCCCCTATCAGACCTTACAACCTTAATCTTTCTTCCCAATTGGTTTTCAACTTCCTTTTTGTAAATTTCAAAAACTTCTAGGGTTTTAGATTTTTCAGATTTAAATAAACATAACAAAATCTTGAAAAATCATCAATTAAAGTGATAAAATATTTATTTCCTTCAATAATTTGTGTTGGAAAAGGACCACAAATGTCCCTATGAATGAGTTCCAAAAGTTGTTTGCTTCATGTGGAACCTTCCTTCCTAGACTTAGCGAATTTTCCTTTGATGCACTCCACACAAATATCAAAATCATTAAAATTTAATGGAGGCAAGATTTCATCTTTCACCAAGAGTTCCATCCTTGGTTTTGAAATATGACAAAGCCTTTTATGCAATAAGTTCGACGACTAAAGTGATTTTGTTTCTTTGCTCTCAGTATTTAAGATAACTTGATTATACTTAAGTGAACATTGAAACATGCCATCAACCAAAAATCCGGTACCAATATGGGAAGAATTTATAAAAAATATTGAAGCCAAACTTATTCATTGTAAAATAAAACCCTAACAAAACTAATCTTGAAACTGAAACAAGTTTCCTTCTCATCGAAGGTACATAAACGACGTTTTCCAAATCTAATTGAAAACCAAAATCCAAATTTAGCCTAACTGTGCCTAGAGCCTTGACTTCGACCCTTCTCCCATTGCCAATGAATACCTTGACTTCATCTTTATTTGGAATTCTCATTGTTATGAAGTCCTGTAATAAGTTTGTAACATGAATGGAAGAGCTAGAGTCAAGCCACCAAGCACTACTAGGTATATCAATCAAATTACTTTCAAAACAAGCAAAAACCTTTTTACCCTTTTTAGCTTTTTGTTTAGCAAGCCATGCTTTATATTTAGGACAACTCCTTTTCATATGGCCGACCTTTTTACAAAAGTAACATTTGAAAACCAAAAGTCTGTTAGGTTTAAAAACCCTTTTGGAAGACGAGTGAACATTTCTAGTATGATCTTTCCTGATGGCATCCGAGTTTGATGCCTTGACATCTCTATTGCTGCTTTGAACAAAATTAACCATTTCATCCTTTTGTAAGACACTTTGAGTTTAGTATATGTATCAGGGAGTGAATTCATAATAACGTGCACAAGGAAAGTTTCAAATATGGGTACCTCTAGTGTTTTCAGTTTTCCAGCAACATCAATCATTTTCAGAATATACTCATACACACTCTCAACACCATCATACCTCATGGTTGTCAATAAATTCATAAGGTTCCTAGTTTCACTCTTGTCTGACTCATTGTACCTTTCTTCAATGGATTTCAAGAAGTCATATGCATTTGATGTCTTTGGAAAACTACCACGCACCACTTCGATCATTGATCTCTTAATAATCATCAAGCAAATCCTGTTGCACCTTTCCCATTTCTCATGCTTGGATATCTGGCTTGCTCTGCTTCATTCAGTGGGCACCGATAGTTCCTCAGTTCTTAGTGCTAGATCCCAGTCCATCACACCAAGCACTATCTCCAAATCTTGCTTCCACTTTTTGTAATTAACTCCAGTTAGGGGTTCCATTAAAGGATGTATGAGACTGTTCTAAAATTAACACTTTAGGTATGACTCTGGAACGAAAAAATCTTTATGTACCAAATGTTGAAAACCATAAAACTTGAGGGTAGTAAACTGATATTTACCCAAAATATAGATACAATGAATGCATATCTCAATACATTAAAATTGACATGATTCAGATCTACTCTAAGAAATGCAAATATTATACATTTTTTTTTTCAAATAATGTATCTTTACAGTATAATGCAGGCTAAAATCAAGGCATAATCCACATTATGCCATGTTGACACGATGTGACAGAAGAACTGAACTCGGCTAAAATCAAATAACATGTTCCATGAGGCCCACAAAGAAAGCAATGGATGATATTAGGTGGGCCCAACTTTTGAGTTAGAGGGTTCAAGAAACGCATCTCTCACACTCGGTCTATCATCACGGTTGTAGAGCAGAACACAAAACCAACAGTGCGGCCTCCATCGACTCCTTCTCCGGCGGGCGTCTCTTTCGTCTCCGGTAATTTCTGCAACAATTAATTAAAATCTTTACTTACTAATCCTAATCAGTTTCTCTGGTGATGATATGCACACACGCAGATCAGGACGTATGTAATTGGACCTTGCTTCCGAGAATTAATCAAAGATTTGATCTAAAATCTGAATCAGTTTACTGTTTGTGATTTTTTCTTCTTAGAAATCTTAATTAAAAAGTCTTCATAATTTGTTGTTTATCGTTAGAGGGAGAGCGCGAGGAGGCAAAATGAAAATGGGACAAGATATGTTGGTGAAAATCCTACTAACTCTGCCTCCCAAAACTCTGATGCGATTCAAATGTGTCTCTAAATGGTGGTCTGCTCTCATCAACAATCCGGGTTTCGTGTCAAATCACCTCTCCAACTCCGCGAACAACAATCTCACCACTCTCCACGTCTTTTTGGCGCGATTAGTAGTGCAGCGGCAGCATGAGGAGGAGGAGGAGGAGAACCCCAAGTGTAACAGCACCACTAAGAAGGGGGAGACTGAAGAAGTATTATCAATTCTTGAGTTTTGCAGAGACGATGATAATACTGATGACGAGCATAGCAATAGCTGCTCTCTTGTTGGTGTCCAGGACATCATTATTCCTCAATCTTTGATTCAAAATATCGGAGTGCCGGAACAACAATTTCGTATCCACGGCCACTGCAATGGCATTGTTTTACTATCTAGTGAGAGTGGCCTAGTTTTATGCAATCCCGGAATTGGAGAATTCAATCGTATTCCTGATGAGCCATGCCTTCCAATGTGGCCCTTGCACCAGCCGGATGATTACGATGGGCAAGACCATCTCGAAACTGGTTTTCATACTGGATTTGGCTATGATCCCATGTCTAACGAGTACAAAGTTGTGACCTTTACTACTTATTTTCAAGAGGGATATGAAAACCGCCGGAGATTTCTTAGTCGGCACAGAGCAGTAGTATACACCATGGGTTGTGATTTTTGGGAAGAGATCAACACAGATTCTTTAGAAACCGAAACTACTTTGTTTTGGCCTAAGGATTTCCAGATGTCCTTCAAGGGAATGTGTTATTGGCTGGGAATTGAGCAAGATAAGGAATTATTTCCATTTGACGCAGTTGAGCATCGATTCCATGCTAATGGGAAATTGATCATTTCCTTCGATACAAGTCGTGAGGTATTTCACGGTATACCCTTACCATCTGAGCTCCAACAGTTTGTCCGGTCGAATCACCTCTATTTGAAGCTTACTGTTTGGAATGAATCAGTTGCTTTTTTTGCCCTTAGTGTGGACCATCGTCGATATCCTGAACCTTATGAAATGTGGGTGATGGATGATGACTTTAAGGGTGCTTGGACAAAACACTTGACCATTGAGGGCACAGATGATCAGATACGTAGGTCTGGTCCTGTGGCGTTGTGGGGCGATGAGTGGCTTATGGTTGACAGTGATGGACACGTAGTTTTCTTTAATCTTTGTACCAAAAAGCTTAAGCATATTCCCATTGAAACAGAAGATGAAGATAGTATTATTGTTTATGTGAATAGCATAGTTTCGGTCATGGGACGCAGCCACAAGCTTAAGAGCATAGAGAATACTTGCTCAGATAAAGATGAAGATGCGATGGTGGTGGTAGACGGGAAGAGGGAAAGTTGCCGGAGGTTGTACTCGTATTCGGTTTGGGCCATTCCACCGGCTGATGTTTCCCATAGAATCAAGAAGGTGATGGAGGGCCTCCAGGCAGAGTTTGGTGGGCCGGAGATCGAACCTCACATCCCCATCCTGGGATCCATCCAGATGATGAGTCGTGAGGATGCCCTTAACAAGTTTAGATTTGCTCCTATGGATGACATCGTTGCTAAAGTTGATCGGGTGGTTACTAAGAATTACTATCACCAGTGTGTTTCATTATTGATGGATCGAGAGGTATATATTTTCTCGATCACTTGTTAATACATATTGATTTTCTTGATGTTTTGTTTTGTTCTGTTTTGTTTCCTTTTCATCTTTCTCGTTTTGGTTTGAGCTTGAATAGACTCACTTATCATTACACCTTCTTTTCTTAGTTGTTTGAAAATGCCCAAAGTTGGAGCTACCATTTCGGTTTCTACAACAGTAAGTTGTTGTTTACAGTGACTTAATTTCTTAAAGTGTTGACGGGAATGTACGTATGTAATCTGCGTGTCTGCAATATTTGATGCAGGTTCTATGCCATATTTGAGTCTCCTCTACGGGAAGTTGACGGAAGAAGAAAGGAAAAAAGCTGGAGAAATGGTTAATATTCTCGACGAGAGCATTACTAGCTTGACCTTCCCCATAACTCACTTTGCATTGTATGAAATAGACTACGATGACAGATCTCTGAAATCTTGGACCAAGATTGCTGAAATCGGTCGTTAGACAAGCTCTCCGGTTGCATGTATATGCATAGCACTTGGCACACTACAAAAAATATGGGCACTGCACGCATCAAATTCTTTGTGCCCTTTGAGGCCAAAGAGCACCAACATATGTGCTTGTAGACAAATAGCAACAATGTAGCAACAATAATTTTATGTGTGCCCTTTATGAGTGTGTCCTTTGGCCAAAGGGCACAATATAGTTGTTTGTGTTATTAAGGCAAAGCATTATAGAGCCTAACTAGAAATTTGTACCCGCGCGGTGCTGCGGGATTTAAAATTATATGAGATATTTTATAGCTTCAATTTTCATAAATAATGTTGAGTGAAAACAGAGAACTACGAATGGCAATGCAATTTATATGTATTATCATGAACGGATACCAAGAGAAAAATCTATTCCTTCAAAGTGCAAAGAAGAAGATAATTGTTCATTCAAAAAGTTGGACTAATGATAACTGCATAACTTACAAATGCAGTATTGAGAGTATACCAGTCAAACAAAGCTTGCTACATGCTAAATAAAGTTGAATGTAAAGCTTGGATACCAGACTTGTTCCTAGCTTGAGGAGTTTCCAAGGAAGGAAAATTTGACCTTTTGTTGTAATAAATTCCAGAGTGTCTTGGATAGTTGTGAATACAACTGCAAAACGTAACAAAGACAATTAGGCAATGATTAAAAAAAAAAATCAAAATTGAGTTTGGGAGCGTGGAGAGAGAGAGAGAGAGAGAGAGAGGTGGTAATTTGACTTGTGAAATTCTCAAATCAAACATTTAAATGAAGTTTAATCAAAATTTAGAACAAAATGTTCATTAGAAATGTGTTAAAATGGAAGTAAAAAAGATTGAAACTTGCCTAATGTGATGTGTACAATTTTACCATCTGTTTGTGAAAAAGATACTGTTGTGACATGCCATATGTTGATCTTGCCTTCTTGGAAGTGATATTAGTCGTCGATTGCCAAGTAGCTAAAATCTGTACAATATTTTAAATTATGAGACAAATTATTATGTCAAAGTTGTGCGATAAAAAATAATTTATATTTCTATATTGACGCAAGTTATGATTTTAATTTGCATATACCTTGGTGGAGTTATTCTGTGTATGAGTTTCTTACATTCATCATCCATGTTATGTGAAAAGCTGATTCCAAGTTCTGCAAGAAGTCACAAAGAAATGAAATATAAAATTGGACCAAAAGGAAATTTGAAAAAACAGAAGGAAGAAAATATTATTTCAGTCATTTTCCAATCTTTGAATTGGAATGACACAGAACATATGACTAAAACTTTTAACTTTCTAGTTAAAGTCTTAACTATTTTATAAATTTTTATCAGCCAATACTGGAAAATGAATGTAAGTAATGCTGAAGGAGACAGACAATAAAAGTCGATGTAACGTGTAAAACCCAAAACGTTAAAAACATAACATACCTTTTTCAAAGACAAAAAATGTTGCAAAGGGAAAAAATGTGGTCTGCAGAAAATCTGAAAATGAGAAAAATCGAATTTGATAAAACTGTATTTGAAGAGAACTATTAAATATGCAGTGAAATCAAAATTAATACAGTTTTTGCAAAACAAACTCCATGAGTGATTTATTCAACCAACCTGAGTTTATTTGACCATAATGTATGTCATCTTTGATTAATATCATCTGCGAGAAAACATTTTGCTTTCTACACATCAGTAACCACTCATCTCTAGAGGCAGTATCTTTCTCTAGCTCCGCGAAATCCATGCATTGCCTTTTTTTTTTTGGATTTCGCTTGGCTTGGATGAGAGGTTTTAGATCTGTTGAGGTGGAGGTGGATTCTACTACTGTTGTGACTCTTCTTAATCAGCAGGATAATTTTCTCCATCCTCTCCACATCCTGATCTGTGGCTGCCAAGCTTACTGGAAGATGGACTGGCAACTCTCCTCCTCTGCTTCTTCAAAGCTCAAAACTTTCACACTCAATGGATCAAATAAGCCTTGTTTTTAATACCCTTTTGGAGTTTGATCTTTAAGTCTGTTAAATTTTTTATTTATTTTTTGTCTGATTTGAATTTGTGGGTTTTGTCTCCCAATATCAAAAGCTTATAGTTTTATATATGTCAGTAATAATCCACAATATCTCAATTTTTTTCCAAGCAAAAATAAATATCTCAACAAATCAGTGCTTCATTTGGTATTCTTCTTTCCAGTTCCATATCAAAATCTATTTACATCCCTATGTTCTATAAAGAACAATTGATATGAAAAAATTATCTTATTTACATCCATGTAGTATAATACACAGTTAAAAATTATCTTATTCGTTGCCAAATATTTGATTTTTCGCTGCGGTTTGTTATTTTAGCAAATTTGGTTGTTGATATTTCGTATTTTTTATCGTTCATTTGTATTCTATTGGGGTTGTATTTTGCTAGAATTTCATAGAATTTGATTTGGCTGCGTAACTGATTGGCTTAAAATTTTGTGAGATTAAATATTTCTTGAATTTGATCATTAGATTTCCCCTTTTTTTTTTTTTTTTTTTTTTTTTTTTTTTTTTTTTTGCAAATATCTTGTTTTCTAGGTCCCACCTTTTAACATTGTTGTTCAGTACTTCACTCTTCTTTGCAGCAAAGAAATGTTTTTCTTGTACCATGCATAGGATTTTTAGAAATGGATCAAAACTAACATGAGATATAGAACTTCTGTGTTTCACTTACTTATTGATTGGGTTACAATCTCAGCATGAGAAACTCACTCCATGATCTTAAAAACATGGAAGAATTATATAGCTACAGTAGACAAACTAACCTACGATTTTAGAAATACAAAGTAGGATAAATTTGCTACATGGAGATCCCACAACAGAACCAACTTACAAATATTCTAAACTCTCATCCAAAATTCAAACCGTCTGCAATTCTATACAAAAATATAAAGTTGTATGACAATTACTACAATTTGAAGCAAAATTTAACCTATGCAATAGTTGAATTTAATAACTCAACAATATTAATATTCTCAAGAGAAAAAAAAAAGCACAAAAAAATAAAACCCCATATAAAAAAATCCAAGACTTTGTACAGAACATAGGCTTACCTTTCTTCAAGAACTGCAATTGAAATTGCAGCAGTTGCGTTTGTTGGGTGGTGGGAGTCATTTCGCTGTGCAAGAGTTGCTGAAAATTTACCAAAATCTTAGTAAGATAAAGAACAAAAATAGTAATCACAAAACTCAAATTTAAAGCATAGTTTTGTAGCTCCTAAATTTTTTCTAAATAATGCAAACACTCTTGCCTATCTCAGATGGCTATAACTCATGAATCCAAATCTCATTGAATCAAGCCTATTCTCTTAAACCAAAGATGAAATTGTTTCATGATCTGCAACTAATATGATTTACAACTAAAAAATAAAATTAATCAACTCGAAATCAAATATAAATCCAATTCAATTTAAACCTACCAAGCATAACAGAACAAATCATAGATAAACAATCAATCAAACAGAACTGAATGAGATTTAGCTCCTTCAAAAATTTCACATTAAACCCAATTATAAAGCACAAAATCCTACCCAAAAATGAAAACAGAGATGAAACAAAGCAAAAATCGAACAAAAAGGGATGGGTACCTCTGTTTTTGACTCGAGATCTCTGCGCGCTTTGAATTTCTGCACACAAAATATATTACTTTATGTAACACTTGATAAAATTTGGAAGGTCCTTATATAATAAGATTCATGTTTGCTTATGATTTTTTTTTTAAATTCCCAAGCAAGAGGATTAGTAATGGTAAAGCTAAAGTTTAGGGATTCATGTGTGATTTGGCTTTTGATGTTCAAATGACGGAGAATGAATTTGTCAATGTAAGTTGGCAAATATTTGATCGAGTAAAAACTATGTTTAGCCACAAAATACTATCATGTAGTCAGATGGAAGCATTAAGGATTAATTTTCATTAATAGTATTCGATCTATTTGCAGACATTTTGTATGATAATCCTTTTTTCGTGGTTAGTCAGATCAATTAGGGATATATTTAACTAAATAGGTAACACATTTTAACTAAAATGATAATACAATTCAATATCCTTTTCTTTGAATTGGAGATTAAGTAGAAAATATTACCCACAAATCATCCACATATTCATAATTATGCATGAAAAGTAGAAATTCGAAAAGCAAAAACTAAATCACTTACATGGCAGGTCTTCAGCAAGAATAGCATTGCTGCAACCAAAATTGATACCAATAAGCCGTATGAATCTTATAGATTATGAGTACCAATTCTCTAGATTGAGCACTGCGGGGTAAGATCTGCACTTGTGGGTAAAATCAAATTAGGTTCTATTTAATCACAGGTGCACCAGAAAATTATAAAAAATTTCATACCTTTAAGTTTCAACGTTTTTACTCTGGAATCCAAGAAAAACCCATATCAGATTCTAAGTGGGTTTATCACAAATAATAATTTAATCAGAAATTAACACTGAAAATAAATCAAAAACACAAAAAAAAAATTGAACTTTTCGTACCTCTAAGTTTCTGGGTTTTTACTGTGAATCATATTGAGAACTAAGGGCGCAAATTGCTGGAGGAGAAGACGAAGAGGGAGGAAGCACGGGTTTGTTTTGGCGATGAATGGGAAAGCACGTCAACTTCCGAAGAAAAAAAAAAAAAAAAAAAAAGAAAAAAAAAAAAAAAAAAGGGAAATCTAATGATCAAATTCAAGAAATATTTAATCTCACAAAATTTTAAGCCAATCAGTTACGCAGCCAAATGAAATTCTAGCAAAATACAATCCCAATAGAACACAAATGAACGATAAAAAATACGAAATATCAACAACCAAATTCGGTAAAATAACAAACCACATCGAAAAATCAAATATTTGGCTCCTAGGTAGTTAAGAAGAAGTGAGATTTAATTACCTGTTGAAGGCTAGAGAAATTGGGTGCACGATTAGGCGGCAAGGAGATCGCAAAGCAGAGACCAAAAAGATGAGGAAGCAGAGATCGAAGGGATCACGAAGGAGAGATGGAAAGGAACAGGAAGCAGAGATGGAAGAGATCGCAAGGCGGAGTGTAGGACGCATGATCGAAACCGCCAACCCGTTGCAGAGCAGCTGATAATTCTGTGTTTCAAGTGTTTTCGGCAGAAGTCGAGAGATTTCTACTGGAAACCATGCGGAAACCATGGCCAAAACCGTCATTTTACTGTGGAAAACACGAAAAAAGCAAGACTTGAAGAGCAGCTGAGGGGCAAAAACGGAAGAACACTGGCGAAGGAACAGTAAAAAGGACACAGAGGGAATTAAACAGAAAGTTAGGCGTTTAGTATATATATAATTTGTGCCTTTATTCTGATAGGTCTGATAGCCCTTTTTCAACTGATTGGGCACTTCTGTGTAATCATGCCCTATACCAAATTTATTTAAAAAGAATTGAATTTTTTTTTTCTTTTCACATGAATTACATCCGGATTCTTGCCCACTCACATACTAATTATATCGATCTATAATTAATAAACCTTAAACTGCATCAGTTGAGAAGAAATTTGAAAAGAAGAAAAGAAAAAGAAAAAAAAAAGACCTTAACTCAAATTCATGAATTGGGTGAGGTACTAAGATTAGAAACAATATCTGAAGAGAAATTCAAATGAGTTTAACTAGGTAATATATACTAAGTGAATGAAGTTGTCTAACATTTTACAAGATAACAACATCTAAAATCTACCAAAATTGAGGTCCTTCTATCTCAACCTCCGCATGAATATCATCTAGTATTAGCGCCAATATATTTCTCTGGATAACCTCCACTATCACTTTTTCTGCTAGCATTATACACAAAATACAAGAGAGAGAAGAGAGAGAGAGAGAGAGAGAGAGAGAGAGAGAGAAAGATTCGGTGAGAAATGAAGAGAGAAGTGATGGTGGGTAAATAAGAGAGAGTGGAGTGGTAAGTGATTACACGGACATTACTATAAACCAACAATGCCTGATGACCAAGTAAAATATAGTAACTACCAAGACCATAACGCAACGAGGTGCACAAAAGGGATATTGCACGCATGCAAAATATCCCATCCAAACAACAACCGGTCATCACCACATGCAATATGTGTGACACATTCAGAGAAACCGAAAACGACATTCAAAGTCCATGAGTCCAACGCATAGGATTTGACAAAAGGATTTAAAAAATATTTTTGACCCACATGCAGCCGACCAAATTCCTAACAAACTTTCGTTTAAGAATCACTAAAGATGGACACACAATTCGGACTGAGAAGGAAGCCCCTTCTTGGTGACATGTTGCACTATTGAAATCCTCTAACTTGGAATGGGGGCAAGGTGAAAGAACAAACGAAATCAAAAAACAAAGACAACTCAAACATGTTAGACTAACATTTAAATTTGGAGGTCATTCCGGGTATGATCCGACACTTCCTCAACCTTAATCTGGTCAATGCATTACCGTGAGTCTAGGGCAAAAGGTTTTCCATTAGCTTAATATTTAATACCTAGTACCGGAGTAAGGTGGTATTCCGGATATCGCGGTGGAAATCTTTACAAATACTAAATTTGGAGGTGATGTTTTCCCAAAACAACGTCACCAAAGATGGCTTTTGAACTCTGCCCCGGGCCCATAAGCTTACCTGTGTTTTTCCTCAACACTTCTTACTTCGAATAGATTGACAGATTAAACTCTATTCATCGATTAGGAAATAAACAGTATTCATCATCATTACAAATTTTTTTGCATGACATTCAAGATTGCACCACTGAGTCTGAAATGTCTCTGCTACATTGTACGAAATTGGATCATATACAAAGATAGAAGACCAAACAATACGTATTCTAAAGCTGGAGAAAGGCTGATCGGAATAACGTTACCTTAAAAGTCTGGTTATGACTCCATAACTCTGTGAAGAGTTTGACCTAACGGAGTAGCGATGCTACCATCACCTTGATCCGAGACAATTGATGAAATCCGAGTGACTCCGCTTATATGGCCATACTTGTTCCACAAGACATGAAATTTGACCCAAGGGGTACAACAGATGAATTTGTTGTACCAGTAGAATAGGAAGGCTTTATGTTCTCCTTTCCTAAGGCTCTCCTCGCCTCGGCCGGTGAAGTGGAGAATGAGAGTGTTGTAGTTGAAGAAGTTCTTGTGTAGCTTTTGAACCTCTTCTTTCGAAGGCTCTCGATCTCCTCGGTTGAGTGTCTCGACGGCCCGTTTGTCGAACAGCGCTTTTAGGTCGAGGTTCGACGGGCACCCAGCAAGGGCAGCATCTATTGGGAGACTAGATGGGGAAGTCCCAAGGATAACTGAGATATCAAGGACGGTGGGGCTGATAGGGCCGAAAGGAAAGATCATGGTGTTGGTAGCCGAACACCATAAACTCAGGGCCGCCATGAACAGCTCTTTATCCATGGTGATCTCTATGGTCGAGAGCTTGATGGCGTCATGAATGCCGAGAGCGTCCCATTCTTTGTCGAAGAATGTTCCCATTCGATCGACCCAGACGACCCAAGCTGTAGTGGTCGAGGGCCAAGCTCCTTGGGGCCGTGCCAAACACCATTTCGACCAGTCAAACCCTTGTAGCACGGGTGTTAGGCACTGTTCCTTGAGGAGGTTGGTGATGCACGATAGCACTGCATCTTTGAATAGTGGGCCCAGAATTTGGTGGTTGGTGGCTAGGTCGTTTTCGAAGCGTAGCGTTTTGATAGCTTTCCGGTCGATGAAATCTTTGCATTTGTTGCACTCGTCAGAAAGCTTTAAGATGAAGGAGGCCATTGGTATGGAGTCAAAGGTTTGCGTAGGCTAAAAAGGGGGTTTATAAGAGATGAGCTTGAGGTTTTGTGGTTGGAGCAAGCAGGAATGGCAAGAGAGATTTCAAAGTTTTTGAAGGCATGGGATGCAAATGAAAGAAATCTGGGTATTTATAGGCATTTCAGAGGGAAGATCAAACGTTTGGTATTCGGAGGCGCTAGGATTTTGAATTTGAGGGAAAATTAACCGGGAAATGACCAATCATTTCGGATATCTTGGGAATCTTCAAAGATAGGATCGAGATTTTTAGGGATTTGGGACGCACGATTGCATGCGGCGGCGGTTTTAATTTATTAATGAGGAAGAGACGTTTCGACGGGCGCACGTTTTTGAGGGCCATGACTCCAATTGTTGTTGGCGATGTTTCATCGTCACTTTTTCCTTTACTAGTTTTGAAAAAAATGGAGTTTTTAGATTTTATGACTTAAATAAGATATTTTTATATTTTAACTTGAATCGTTTTCTAAATCTAATTCAAGTATTTATTATTAAAACTTACCATATTTAAGTGTTATAACATTTATAAACCTATTCTTAAGTCATGTATATTTTTATGCTCCAATCACACTAATAGATAAAAATTTATCCAAAATTTAAATTCTTATAATTAAAAAGAGTCAACAACGATACATAAAAAATTTATATGAAAAAAACTCATGGGTACAAAGTATTGCGACAAATGTATATGTACATAAAATTGAGGTACGAATACATTAGTACATAAGTTTTAGTACAAATGTCTCACCTACATAACTATAATACACACATAAGTACGTAATATGCACACACACACACACACAAATATATATATATATATATATATATATGGAGAAATTCACGCATAATGAAGAAATTGAACTTATTACAAACTCAACTATCGTTTACGTGTGCTACAAGCAAACCTGAAACCTTATCACAAACTCTTTCGTATAAATCCTTCCAAAAGTCGTGGAACTTCAAAAAATCCTCTCACAGAAATACATGGGACTTAGGACTCGTTTAACAAGTACTAGTGATTAAAAACGCTTTTAAAGGAATATTTTTTAGTTCTAAAAACATTTTAAGTATTTCTTACCATTTATTTAGGCCTAAAGCCCAACAGGCCCCAGGTTGCTAAACCCGTCACCCTTTTCCGTGCTATGGCGCGAAAAGACTCCCAATTCCAAAAATCCAGTGCGATATTAGGGTTTCACCTCACATGCTACCGGTAGTCTGGTCACTGCTGCTTCCTCTCCCCCACCGCAACGATTTCCGGATTTTCAGACCAGCTCGAAGAAATCAGGGATCTGATTTCTTCAGCCGCCACCAAAGCAAACAAGTCATTCGCCTACTCCACCCTCTTACACCTCCAGCAGCAATCCTCCGACTGCCACGATTCAATTCAAATGCTTGCGCGGGGCTGCCGGAGCCTCATCCGTCCGACCGTCGCCGATGTTCGGAACAATGACGAAGAAATGTGAGTTCTTCCGATTCGAAATCTCATTTTTCTGGGTTTTTCATTTATTTTAATGGTGTGGTTTAACTGAATACGTCTTGGATTTTTCTTTTTTATTTAAAAAATGTGCAGTGCAACTCAGGCATTGGAATGCTTGGGCTTCATGATATATCATCCGTCCATCGTCGCCGAAATCGCAGGTACATGTAGCCACTCAAAATTCTGATTCGTTTGAAATTAAAATTTTGAACTTTTTATGCAGCTGAGCTTAAACTGATAACCAAATTTCTGTCACCAATTTCTTTGTTTCGCAGCGGATGATGTCAAATTTGTTTTAGATTCACTGGCAAAGCTCATTACAACCACAAAAAATGAAGGTTATTTCTTTATATTGACGGGAATTTATTACTACAAGCGATGATCTTTTTGTGTTTTTAGTTTTTGTTTTTTCGTGTGTCCGAATAGTAACCTGCTGATTTCATAACTGCAGTCTGTTTGCAATTTAGGGGTGTGGTGCATATCTATCCAACAATTGAGAACACCACTTTTAGCTGCCCCTTTCCATTCTCTTTTGCTTGCAATTGTTCATGCCATTGACAATCCTATCAGTTCTTTGTCGACTACTTTTGAGGCTATTCAGGTAATACATCGCAAGTATCATGCGTTTTAAATAGTGTTGTTTTCATACTAATTCTTCTGAATATGCCTTATGTTATTGTGACAGGCTGTTATCGCATATATGGGCTCCTTCAGTATATAGAAGACTCCTTAGCTCTGATAAGAGGGAGAGGGATATGTCAGAGAGGTGTTTATTGAACCCTAGGTCTACAATATTACCCCCCCTGCTAAATCTTTCCTAGGTACTCACTTGCTCATGTCATTTTCTTGAAATATGACTTCTAGTATGGGTAGCTCATGCCGTGTCATGGAAAAATTAACCATATGATTATATAGCATCCCTTCCATTGGCTTCACGGGTCTCACATAGAACCATGAGGTGGCTTTCCATGATCCTGTCTTGCTGGTTATTCTGTAATTTATATTGACATGTACATTTCCTTTTTCTTCATTTTCTTCCATAAACAGGCAGTTGTCAAAGATTTGAAGCCAAGGTTGCTTACTGGGATGCACCACATGCTAACCAGTGGCTTGAACGTTCAAACTATTCAAGCATGGGGATATTTTCAGATCATGACTCACAAGTTCCTGAGCAGACATTTTCAGATCATGACTCACAAGTTCAAATTGCTTAACAAGTAAGTATAATTCCAAAGAATAGATGATGTGTTTTTCTTAATGATTTCATTTATGTTATGCTCCTTGGAAGCTAGATCCAAGTCCCTAATCCTTGTCAGCGTTAAAACTTAATCTAGTCTCGGAATATCCAGACTTTCAGATTCCATGTCTTAAGCTAAGATTGTTATGTACTCCAATTTTGCAGGTTGCCTGGGAAGGTCTTATTGATGCCCTTGTTCACCCTACCATGATATTACCCTTTGAGACAAATGTGACAAAAAAGGACAATGGTATGGAACAAATAGGAACATGCAAAGGAAACGGTAGTGAAATTCAAATGTTAGTCAATGATTTTAAGTCTTTTATCTAACTTTCTATTGAGGGTAAACAACATATGTGATTAAAGCAAGTGATTTAATGATTTATATCTTAGGGAAGAAGATCCTCTACGGAGCCGGTTCCACCGGAGCCTCCGGATCCTCCTCCTTCCTGTTCTTTCTCTGTAGATTTTTCGGCCCCCGTGTCGGCGTCGCAGCCTCTCTGGAGCTAGTTATTGGAAAACCTCCCGATCAACTTTAGCAACGATGTCATCCTAGGGGCAAATCATATACAGGAAACTGATAGATCGAAACTTTGATTAATTTTCGGAAGCAAGGTTCAATTATATACATGCTGATGTGCGTGTGTGTGTATATATATATCATCATCATCATCATAGAAACTGATTTAGATTAGTAAGTAAAGATTTAATTAATTGTTGCAGAAATTATCAGAGATGAAAGAGACCCCCGCAGGAGAAGGAATCGATGGAGGCCGCGCCGGCCGACATTCTGTTCTGCTCTGCTCTATGACTGCGAGTGGGTGCAAAGCAACTGGGAGGGATTTGTTTCTAATGCAAGGTCCGCAAAGTCCGCACCTTATAAAACGCCTTAATTTTATAGAATGATAGGTGTGAGAGTTGCATTGTTCGAACCTACAACCTCAAAATTTGGGCCAACTCAATAACATTCATTATTTGTTTGTGGGCCTCTTATGTTATTTGATTTGAGCCTAAGTTCATTTTATTCCGTCACGTCATGTTCACGTGGCGAATGTAGATTAGGCTTTGAATTTAGTTTGAATTATACTGTAATTATACGTTATTCGGGGAAGGTAGAATGTTTACGATCATGTCCATTTTAGTGTTATCAGATATGCATACGTAGTCTATTTCTTGTTCTATTTTGGTGAAGGTATGCATGCATCTTATCTGCCACTCTTTCTATTACAAAATTAAGATGGTCTTATTACACAGTTACACCCATCCTAAACCATTAGTATTATGGATATTAATTAAATTACACCATCATAAGATTTAGCCTAGGATTTAAATCATTAATATCAGCTGCCTTAATCACAAGTATTATCCTATTATTCACAAGTGTTACAAGTCTGGTCCATATGATGATCACATACTATAATAGCGTATCCATTCAACTCTAATGGAATGTCGTCTTAGGTTGGATGGATACGACCAAGTGTGAGACGTGTTATTCGACCCAATAACCTTACAGCTAGGTCGGCTCAATATAATTCATTATTTGTTTGTGGGTGTCGTGTTATTTGATTTTAGCCCAAGTTCATTTTATTCCGTCACGTGATACCCACATGGCGAATGTGGTAGCTCAAATCATACTGTGAAGATACGTTATTTGAGAAATTAATGTAGAATATTTGCATTCCATATGGAATAGATATGAATAATATCCATTTTAGTGTATTGAGATATGCATTCATTGTATCTATATTTCTTATTTTAAATTTGGTAAAAAGTATTTATGCATCTTATCTGCCAACCCTACTTTCTATTAAGAATGTAAGATTATCTTATTACACGGTTACACCCTTCCTCTACCATTATTATTAAGGATACTATTTAAAGTATACTATTATAAGATTAGCCTAGGCCTAGGATTTAAAAACGATAAACATTTTTTTCTAAATTTTATTTCTTCAATTTAAACCCATTGACTACATTGCTACCCCCAATTTACTTTCCATATTTAGATTGATGAGTAAGCTAATTTTTAGGTTGAGTCATTCATTTTTTTTACATCTATTTTTCCCATTTTGTGAGCAACGCATGTAAACCACGCAATATTAATACCATTTTTTTTCATATTTTATTTGTCATTATTGTACATATTATTTTGGTTTTGTATTGTTTGGTTTGAATTTTGAATTTTGAGTTTGTTGTTTTTGTTATTGTACCATATATGGAGGAATCATTTGTATTGAAATTTGGCATGGTGAGAACCTTAACTACATGTAGTATATATTCTTTTTGCTTCTACATGTTTTAGAACTTGTTATGGTGATAACTCAAAATCGTGTTTATATCTTTGCTTTAGGTATATAATTGTCTTGGTATCTTCATTGAAGATAGATCGATGGCTACCTAGCTATCTTATAGGTAATTAAATGAAGAAGTTAAGTAAATATTTTTCATAGAAATAGCCTCTACAATTCAACCAAAAAAAAAAAAAAAAAAAAAAAAAAAGGAAAAAAAAAAAGGAAGAAAAGATAGTGTTTGAAACATCAATATCATAGGTAAATGATTTGTATATAATTAAGAATTTTTCAATTTAATTCCATATTTACCATAAAGGGAAGAAAAGCCATAAAACTAAGTGGGTTTCTTATTGATTGATATTCATGACATTCAGGTCGAATGAAGGTTCCTCTCGTGAGCAACCTTGGCTTGATTAGAAATTAACTTATTCTTTAGATGGGGAAGGTGGCATGTGTAATGGTCGTGATGGAGTACTTGAAAATGTATATGTGTAATTTGTTGGTGAATTCTTGAAATGGAAACAAAACAATAATCTGTGTTGGATACAAATTTCTCACAGCATGTCCACACATGCATGCAGTTTCTTTTGCCTATAAATTGAAAACTTGATAGTGATATGTAACAAGTTATATACTGAATTGCAGACTTGTATTGATTTTCATTTGTAGTGGGAGTAGGAATGTTACTTAATTAAGTTTTTCGCAATTTCGCATCTGTTTCAATCGTTTCCTTTTAACCCCTTCACCACCTCCACCTCCACCTCCACCCCATAGGTACTATAAATACATGCAACTTCGTCTTCAAAACATCAGGTAGAAATAGAAATGGAGTCAAAGTTAGTGCAAGTCATATTTTTCTTCTTGTTTGTCACAGTTTCATCCGCTTACACACCATTCCAATACTTTATGCATGTTCAGTTCTGGCCAGCTGCTGAATGCCAAGCTATAGGGGGGGTGAATAAATGCCACATCATGCAACCATCTCATCTTCAGTTCACTATTCATGGTCTCTGGCCTGCGAATAAATCATCCTCTTCATCCCTTACCTGCATGGGGGATGCCTTTAATGTGAATGGGGTAATTATTCACAAATTAACTCTCAATAGTTAATATTCATGTGTGTCCCTACGTATGTGTATGTATGTATATATGTATATGTGTATATATGTATCATTATATATCTCCCTACATGTGTACCGTATATGTACGTGTGTTTCCGTGTATGTACGTGTATTCTTAACTAGTTTTCTTCTTATGTTTTAATTAAATAATATATGTAGATGGATGATGCACTGAAAAAGGAGCTACTCAGTTCGTGGTGGGATTGGAGAAAAGGGGACCATGTCGAATTCTGGCAAAGAGAGTATGATAAGCACGGAAAGTGCTCCGACAACGTGTTCCCGAAGACCGAGTACTTCCGGAAGACCCTAGCGACGTACCATGATTTTGATATAGCTCAAATCCTGCAGAAGGCTAATATTGTACCCCAACCACTTCAGCCAAAGATGTCGTTATACAAATTGTACTCCATCGATCAGATAACAAAGGCCATTGAGTCCGAAACTGGCGGACATTCCGTCAATATCAGATGCTATCAACAAATGCAGAAGCAGAGCAAGAAATTAATATATTTGGCCCAAGTCGCCCTCTGCTATGATGAATCTGGCAATAACAGAATTGACTGTGATCCAGGCGAAACAACCAGTTGCAAGTTTGACGACAAACTCCCGGAAACTGTACCAAGTATAGCCCACATAAAGCTATGGTAACAACTGTAAGATCAATATAAATAAAGTAAGAGGAATACAATAATCACAGTACCAAAAGTAACCATTAAACTGAAGAAGACATCTCTTGGAAACTAGGGATCTTCTGCAGCTCTCCTCAACTGGATGCAATCGCTCAATGAATGGGATTTGAGTATTATTTATTTTGAGTGATTGAGAGAGCGCAGGGACCCCTTGTTTTATACTACATACGATGATGATTGATAAGGACTCTTCCAATTATACAATCCTAATCAATAACCTAATCAATAATCTATCATTCACATCCATTATAAGTGTTTCAACACTATCGTGACTGTTTTAGCTGAATATACAAATTCCTTATCAGCTTACAACCTTAGTTAATTCCAATATCTTATATCCTCACGTCTCCAAACTAAAGATGATCAAGTGTTCAGCTCTCATTAGAACTTACATTATCCCATTAGAGCTAACACTTGATTCACGAGATCAGCACCAACTTGAATCACGGATACAAGTTCGGGTAATTAATTAGTATTCATGAAGAACTAAGGGGTAACCTGTTCAATTCGTCGAACAAAATCCCCATAATGACATTCACAAAACTGACGAACACATTGAACTCCCACAAGATTTTGTGTAAAATGTGTCTCTAGATGTATAGTTTCTCACATCCTGCACTTGGTCCCCTTAAGAATCGATAGATCAATTTATCTTAATGTTTCATATTGAAACTCTTGGTTGTTTGTCCTACTGACCAATCATAATATTGTCAAAACCATTATGCATAATAAAATATACATGTACTGTCATAACTAAAGCTGTGCATCTAAAGGGAAAACTTCGAAACAACCACACAACTTTTAAGACTTCGTTAGTGTGGAAACCTTATCAATGAAGAAAACTTTATTAATACTTATTCATAAATACCAATCATATGAACTAGTAACTGATAACAAAACACGTTCCAGGATTTACTTGCTCCCACTAATTAACATAATGAAAACTAGTTAACAGACCCATCTTCGCAAAATGCTTCTTGAAAACCACAACTGGAACTGCTTTGTTTGAAGGATCTGCAACCATAGAACCGGTCTCTAAGTAATCAATCTTCACCAAACTTGCCGTCACTTTCTCTCGATCAATCAAATATTTGATATCTAAATTACTTGTTGCGGATGATTTTTGTTGTTCTTGCTGAAGAAAATAGCTGCATTGTTATCGCAATAAATTTGAATTGGTCTCGAAATAGAATCCACTACACTAAGTCCTGCAATGAAAATTTTCAACCATATAGCTTGATTGACAGTTTCACAACATGATAGATATTCAGCCACCATGGTAGAGCCACTGTTGCCTGCTTCACACTTCTCCACGAACCTGCACCACATGCCATAGTGAAAATATAACCCGAAGTAGAATTAAGGTCATCTGGACATCCAGCAAAATATGAATCACTATACTCTTCTAACACAAGCTTATCAGTTTTCCTGTAAATAAGTATATGTTCCTTGGTTCTTTGAAGGTACCTCAATACCCTCTTGGCTCCATTCCAGTGAGCCTCCCCTGTGTCAGATTGAAACCTCCCAAGAACACTGATATCAAGTCTTGTGCACACTTGTGCATACATCAAGCTTTCAACAAGAGAGGTACATGGTTTGTCTTCCATGTTTCATCTTTTCAACTCACTCTTGGGACACTGCTCTTTGCTTTATTTGTTATCCATTGAAATTGGCATTTCAATAATGCCACAAGAAGCCATGTTAAATCTTTTTAAAACCTTGTCCATGTAACCCTTTTATGATAACCCCAGCAATCCATTATTCCTATCTCTTTTAATTTCAATACCAAGAACATACGAAGCTTCTCCAAGGTCTTTCATTTCAAAGTTTTCTTGCAGCAATTTCTTGGTTTCTTCCAATAAGCTACCTGTGTTCGTTGCAAGTTGTATGTCATCCACATAAAGGACCAATATTATGAAGCTACTCCCACTGATCCTCAAGTATCTGCAGTTATCAGAAGGATTCTCAACAAAGCCATTCTCTTTAACAACTCTATGAAGCTTGAGATACCATTGTCTTGATGCTTGTTTTAAACATATATTGGGTTTTTCAATCTACAAACTGAGTTTTGATTTCATTCTTCTATGAATCCCTCTGGTTACTTCATGTAGATGCATTCTTCAAAGTCACCATTTAAGAATGCCGTCTTGACGTCCATTTGCTGCAAGACTGGATCTAAATGTGCAAAGATGTCCATAATAACTCTAAATGCATCTTTTGTTTAAAAAGGACTGAAGGTCTCTTTATAATCCACTCCCCTTCTTTGAGTAAGCCCTTTTGCTACAAGTCTCGCTTTGTGCCTCTCTATGTTTCCCTTCGAATCTCTTTTGGTCTTGAATACCTATTTGCAGCCTATTGGCTTCATGTTTTCTTTTTTCTCTACAAGCTCCTAGACTTTGTTATTTTTCATTGATCCCAGTTCACTTTCCATTGCTCTATCCATTGGTAGCATTTATACTTGATACTACTTCTTTAAAAGTTTTGGGATCATCGAATTCTGACAAATCAATGTTGTTGGCTGCTGCTTCAGTCATGTACACAAAATTTTCTAAGGCGGTTAATCTCCTTAACCTAGTTGATTTCCTCAGGACCATTGGTTGATTTTCAACTATGCCACCCTCTCGCCCTTGCTGTGTTTGCATGTGTAATGCTTCGGTGTCCATAAGCTCATTGACATGGTTCATATTGACATCATTATCAATCGGTGATTTGGCTCCCAATTTATTTCCTTGCTCAGAATTCACGTTCCCTTCAACTTCATTTGTATCATTATGCATGTGCCTTGGAAATTCAATTGCCTCTGTGTCATCATGCATGTACCTTGGAAATTCAGTTGCCACTATTGATGCCTTGAGAGAAGAAATCTTTGCATGTTCTATAGTCGTGCTAGTGTCTATTTCATCTTCAAACACAAAATCATTATCATTTGTTCCAGACTCATCGGCTAGACTGTGCTCCATAAATATTGTTTTCTCTGTCTCAACAATTTAGGACCTTGATTGCTAGAAGGGTCGAATTTAAACCCTTTTGATCTCTCGGCATAACCAATGAAGCAACAACTAATTGTCTTGGGATCAAGTTTAATACTACTGGGGTTGTAAAATTTGGCTTCTGCTTTACATCTCCATACGTGAAAATGATTCAAGCTCGGTCTCTTTCCGGTCCATAATTCAAATGGAGTGTTTTCTACTGCTTTTGAAGGAACTATATTCAACAAATAATTTGCAGTTTTTACTGCATCTCCCCATAAATATTTAGGCAAGAAAACCCTACAAATCATGCTTCTTACCATATCCATTAGGGTTCTATTCCTTCTCTCTGTCACCCCATTTTGCTCGGGTTGGTGTATTGAGCCACTATTCCATTGTCTTGTAAAAACAAGGCAAATGGTCCTGGATGCCTGCCATTTTGTGTATATCTACCATAATATTCTCCATCTCTATTAGACCTTATGATTTTAATTTTCTTTTCCAATTGATTTTCAACTTCAGTTTTATAAATTTTAAGCATTTCCAAGGCTTTTGATTTATCTGGGATCAAATATATGTAGCAATCTCTAGAATAATCGTCAAGGAAAGTAATAAAATATTTATTTTCTTCAATTGTTTATGTAGGAAATGGACCACAAATGTCTATATGTATTATTTCTAGGAGTTGCTTACTCCTAGTTGAACCCTCTTTACGTTTATTAACCAAATTCCCCTTAACACATTCAATGCAAAAATCAAAATCATTGAAATTCAATGGAGGCAAGATGTCATTTTTAACCAAAAGTTCCACTCTTCATTTTGATATGTGGCCGAGTCTCCTACGCCAAAGATTTGAAGAATTTTTCGAATTTTTGACTTCTTTTCCAACATTAAAGATACTTTCAATCAAATTGGTTTTGAATTTAAACATCCCATCACATAGAAATCTAGTGCCCATACGAGAAGATTTATAAAAAAAAACATTGAAGCCAATATTATTTAAAGTAAAATAAAATCCCAATAGTATTAACTTAGAAACGGAAACCAATTCCTTCTCATGGAAGGTACATAGACAACATTTTCTAGCTCCAAGCAAAAACCAAAATCTAATTTTAATCTAACAGTCCCTAGTGTCTTGACTTCAACTGTTCTTCCATTGCCAACTGAAACCTTGACTTCATCCTTATTTAGTGTTCTCTTTGTTATGAAGTCTTGCAATGAATTAGTAACGTGAATAGAAGAACTGGAGCCACCAAGCATTGCTAGGTATATCAATCAAATTTGACTTAAAACAAGCAAAAACATTTGAAATTTTATTTTTACCTTTCTTTGCCTCTTGTTTGACAAGCTATGACTTGTATTTAGGACAGTTTCTCTTCATATCACCTGTCTTTTTACAAAAATAACACTTACAAATTGATGAGTTATTAACCTTGAAGGTCTTTTTAGAGGGAGGAATGTTTCTGGCAGAATTCCTTTTGACAGTATCCGAATTGTAGTTATTGGCATTCTTTGCATAACCCTGAACAAAATTCACCGACTCACCCTTCTCCTTTTCAACCCTTTCCTTCTTAATCCTCACTTCCTCACCCACACATATAGATATTAATTCATTGACATCCCACTTTGCTTGCAGTGCATCATAGGATACTTTTAACTAAGTATAAGTATTAGGCAAGGAATTCATGATGACATGGACCAAAAATGTTTCAGAAATGGGTACCTCAAGTGTTCTAAGCTCCCAACAATGTTGATATCCTTGAGAATGTATTCACGGACACTCCCTTCACCATCGTATCTAATGGTTGTCAGTGAGTTCATAAAGTTCCCGGTTTTTGTCTGAAAAGACTCTTTGCACTTCTCTTTGATCTATTTCATGAACTTCTTTGCATTAGTTGCCTTTGAGAAGCCTCCAAGAACAATCATGGACCTTTTGATTATCATGAGGGATATTTTGTTCGATTTCTCCCATTTTTCATCTCAAAGTGCAGCCTTCATTTGGCATTGGTGGTTCTTCAGTTCTTAACACCAAACCATATCCAGGACACCCAAAACTATCTCCAAATCATGTTTCCACTTCTTATAGTTGACACCTTGAGAGGTTCATGGAACTTGGGTTCATGGCTGTATTGATATGGAATGAAAATATTAATCTTTAATCCCCATCTTTACTTCACAGACTCAACAATTTTAGATTGAGGATTATGCGAGTAATTCTCTTAATCATACCACCTTCATATCCAACAAATGAGTTTTATGTAGTTATGAATAGAAACCCTTATGATTTTTCAACTGACTTGATTCACACGTTGATATATGAAGTGTTATGCCACTTCGAATCCAAGACATGAACAACTGAACTTCTTTAGATGATCAATGTCTATGTTTCGAATCCTAGTGCCATTACTGATGTATATATATTGGTATTGATTACACTTTTGTCAACACAGACAACTTTAGCTGTCATTTGTTCACATACATCCTTCTCTGTACTATATATATATATATATATATATATATATCAGTTCTTTGATTTGAAACACAAAACAATTCTTGATGCTTTCTTCTTAGGGTTAATTGGTATGTGAAAGCTCTGATACCTAATGTAAGATCAATATAAATAAAGTCAGCGGAATAGAATAACTACAGTACCAAAAGTAACCACTAACCTAAAGAAGAAATCTCTTGGAAACTAGAGATCTTCTGCAGCTCTCCTCAACTGGATGCAATTGCTCAATGACTGAGATCTAATTATTCTTTAGTTTGCATGATTGAGAGAGCGCAAGGACCCCTTGTTTTCTGCTGCATACGATGATGGTTGATAAGGACTCTTCCCATTATACAATCCTAATCAATCTAAACTTATCACTGAGAAAATCTATCATTCACATCCATTCTAAGTGTTTCAACACTATAGTGATTGTTTTAGCTAAAACCCTTGTTATACAAATTCCTTATCAGCTTACAACCTTAGTTAATCCCAATCTCTTATATCCTCATGTCTCTAAACTAAAGATGATAAGTGTTCAGCTCTCATTAGAACTTACAAACTACTATTGCTACTTGCTGAGTTGCATGATTGGTCGATCGATGTCACTACGGAGAAATTTTTTTTTTTGTGACCAGAACACGAGTGGTATACCACATGTTTTTATATAAGTAGTGAAATTTTTTATTTTTTAAGTTATTAACTTTTTAACATACATATCCCACCATTTATATAGTGACATATAATGTATCACCCTGTGTTGCCATCACTGAAAAATCTCTTTTCACTATGTACCTACTTATACTGTCATAATTATGACCGATCACTGTGTACAGGAATGTAAATAATAAGTATTTAATGAAATCAGATATATGTTGCTCCTCGAGTACATTTCTTCATTAGCACCAAACCTATATATCTTGTTTAACTTTAGCTGCCTCAGCGAGCTTTGAAAATATTCAAGGGTCTAATTAGTCACTGGTCGGTCTTCCATGCAGTCATGCATCCGCATAATCGAGATTGTACATGTATTATTGAGAAAGGGTTTAACCATTATAACTACACAGAGAGAGAGAGAGAGAGAGAGAGAGAGAGAGAGTAAAAAGACACTAAAGTCTGAAGGATGATTCAGGAATGTACTACATCAAATTCAAGGAAAGGGTTAATTAATACTACTTCAGGACAGACGTTCAAATTCATAAACTTGACTTTTCACTGTCTTGTTTTTTAAGTGCTGAACAAACTAGTTGATATCTTCTTCTTCTTTTTCACAAACAAAAGTTCGCTTGTTATCTCGTTAAGGTATTCCTCTCTTCTAATCGTGTCTCCAAAAGTTCGCTTGTTATCTTGTTATCTCGTTATAGTACCTATGCGGTGGGGGTGGAGGGGTTAAAATGAAACGATTGAAACAGATGCGAAATTGTGAAAAACTTAATTAACATTCCTACTCCCACTATAATGAAAATCAATACAAGTCTGCAATTCAGTATATAACTTGTTACATATCACTATCAAGTTTTCAAATTATAGGCAAAAGAAACTGTAGACATGCTGTGAGAAATTTGAAATAGAAAACTAGATTTTAATCCCTAAATAAGATGAAGTTTAGAAAAATGTTTTATACAAGATTAAAAATTAATTTTAGTTCCTAGACTCTATTTAATGCCAACATATGTATTCAACGTTTCTTTTTTTATTTATAATTTTATGAATTTAAATTTTATGAAAATATTATAAATTTTAATTCTCATTATGGTAGGCATCTTATATAAGAAAATATTTTCGTAGAGATTTTTCGGTACACTTATGTTTTTGCATATTTTCTTATCTACCACTATTCATAAAAATATATTTAGGTACGAACATTTCGGTTCAATGGGTTAATATAATATGTTTAGGTATGGATATTTTGGTACACTAGTCTAGTATAATATATTTAGGTACCGACATTTCGGTACACTAGTTTAATATCATATAATTAGGTAAGGAATTTTGGTACACTTATGTTTTTACATATTTTCTTATTTGTCACTAATTCACTATAATATATTTAGATACGGGGATTTCGGTACACTAATTTAGTAAAATATATTATGATATGGATGTTTAGGTACATTAATTGGAGAAAGTTAAATAAAATTGTATAATAATAAATTTAAAATTTAATGTAATAACATTAAATAAGTTATCTATTAAATATAAAAACTTTGATGAAAAAAAATTCTATTAAACATAAAAACAAAAATATAATATGAATTTGAATTAAGTACACATTAAGGGTCTAAAATCAATAATCAATCTAACACCAGGTTTTTTTTTTTTTATTTTTATTTTTAATTTTAATCTTCTTGAAATACGACTAGCGTACAACGCATTGATACGGCCCTGAGACTTCCTGCTAAGTGCATCAGCCACTACGTTTGCACGACCAGGGTGATAATCAATCGTGCAGTCGTAATCGCTGAGCAACTCCATCCACCTCCGTTGACGAAGATTAAGTTCCTTCTGAGTAAAAAGATACTGAAGACTCTTGTGATCTGTAAAGATCTTACATTTCTCTCCATAAAGATAGTGTCTCCACAACTTCAACGCAAAGATATGGCAGCCAACTCCAAATCATGCGTAGGGTAATTCAACTCACGGGGTTTCAACTGCCGTGAAGCATAAGCAATCACCTTACCATACTGCATCAACACACATCCCAGACCGTTCAAGGAAGCATCGATGTAAACCTCGAAATCACCACTATCGTCCGGGAGTGCCAAAATAAGTGCATGAGTGAGACAATGCTTCAACTGCTGGAAACTCTGTTCACACTTATCATCCCACTCAAATTTAACATCCTTCCTCGTTAACCTCGTCAGTGGCAAGGCGATCACCGAAAAATCCTTAACGAATCTCCGATAATACTCCGCCAAACCAAGGAAACTTCTCACCTCAGTGACGGTTCGCGGTTGCTCCCAACTCTCCACAGCTGCAACCTTTTGAGGGTCCACCAAAATACCTTGAGCTGAAATGATGTGCCCCAAAAACGCCACTTGGTCTAACCAAAACTGGCACTTGCTAAACTTAGCATACAATTGGTGTTCCCTCAACCTCTTCAACACTAAAGTAAGATGTCGAACATGCTCCGCCTTCGACTTAGAATACACCAGAATATTGTCGATGAAGACAATAACAAATCTATCCAAGTATGGCTGGAATACCCGGTTCATTAAATCCATAAAAGCAGCTGGTGCATTCGTCAACCCAAATGGCATCACCAGAAACTCGTAATGACCGTAACGAGTCCTGAACGCCGTCTTAGGAACGTCATCCCTACTAATCTTCAGCTAATAATACCCAGACCTCAAGTCAATCTTGGAGAACACACAAGCACCTCGAAGCTGGTCAAACAAGTCATCAATACGTGGCAACGGATAACGGTTTTTAATCGTCACCCGGTTCAATTGCTTATAATCGATACACAGCCTCAAAGTTCTGTCTTTCTTTCTCACAAACAATACCGGAGCGCCCCAAGGCGAAGTACTAGGCTGAATGAACCCCTTATCCACTAATTCCTGCAACTGAACTTTCAATTCCCTTAACTCCGCGGGAGCCATACGATAAGGAGTCAAAGAAATAGGATTAGTACCTGGAAGCAACTCAATAGTGAACTCCACGTCTCGATCTGGGGGTAAACTAGGTAAATTCTCGGGGAAAATATCAGGAAAGTGTCTGACCACTCTCACATCCTCAACTCTACCAGGAGCTGCCTCATCTAACATCACATGAGCTAGATACCCCTGGCAACCTTTAGACAACAACTTTTTCGCTCGCAAAGCCGAAATAACGCCATGTCTCACCCCACTCTGCTCACCAACAAAAGTAACCACAGGTAGTCCAGGACGGTGAAACGTAACTATTTTCCCGTAACAATCAATATTGGCACGATAGAAATGCAACCAGTCTGTGCCCAGAATCACATCAAAGTCAACAATATCTAACGGGATAAGATCAGCTGACAAAACAACACCCTCAACTATCACTGGACATCCTAGGTACACACAATCTACAATACATCTCTCTCCTCTCGGCATAGCGAACTCTAAATCGTACCCTAGAGGTGTGGGGCGAGGTTGCGTCACTTGAGCAAATGTATGAGAAATCACAGAATGCGTAGCTCCGCAATCAATTAACACTCTAGCAAAATAACCAAGAATATTTAACGTACCCATAATCAAGTCCGAGTTGTTCTGAGCGTCCTGCAGAGAAATATTGTGAAGACGCCCCTGGCCCTGCTGTCGTCCTCCGCGACCTCTGCTCGCCTGAACACCGCGTCCTTGAGTACCACGCCCCTGACTGGGCTGACCCGACTGCCTCGAAGACCCTGCACTACTAGTGGCAATCTCTCCCTGCTGGAACTGTCCTCCCTGATACCACTGAGAACCGCCTACCGGCGCTGGAGGATACGGCATATAGCCGCCAGAATATGGAGGATAACCATCCTGGGAATACGGGTCCTGGGGATACTGATACTGTCCCGGGGCATAAGGAACAACATCACCCTGGTAGTGGTAGGCACATCCTCGACATGCCTGGCCATAACTACTCGGACCCTGAATCTGCTGGATCGGTGCAGGTGGTGGCATGAAAGTCTGCTGCGGCTTCTGCTGCTGACTCTGGGGACAATTCGCAGCCCGATGTCCCATCTGCCCACACGTGAAGCAACCACTGCTGCCACGCCTGCACTCGCCGAAATGCCGGTTGTTACATCTGTGGCAAACAGGAGCTCTGCCTCGACCACCATCACCCTGTCTCTGGCCTCGAGCGCCACCAGAAAATCTACCTCCTCTTCCCTGACTAGTGGCACTGAAACCACCACTAGAAGAACTCGAACTAGCTCCACCCCTCTTGAAGTTCTGAGTCCTACAAGGCCCGAGCGACGCTTGACCTTTACCCTTGTCATCCTTCCTCTGATCACCATCTTTTTCTTCTTCCTCATTTTCGCTCGACATGTTCTCAGAATCCTCAATCCTCAACAATATCTCATAAAAATCCTGGTAGGTCTCACAGTGGGTAGTGGTCGCCATCGAACACCACTTCTTTTTAGTACCTAGGCGGAAACGACGAAGCATCTCCGCCGGATTACCAGCAACGTCAGGATGGTAGCGAGACAGATCAGTAAACCTGCGATAGTACTCATTAGCTGTCATCTTCCGCTGTCTGAGTTCGGTGAACTCCTGCTTCTTACGGTCAATGTACTCAGGGGGCACAAATCTTCTCTTGAACAAATCCTTGAAAACGTCCCAATCAGTCTTCTCGGCTAGAGTCAAACGACGAAGCTCCTATTCCCACCAGGCTGCAGACTCCGTACCTAGAAACCATGAGGTCGTCTCGACCCACCTTTCAACAGGAAGGTTCCCCTGATTGTGCAACACACGGAAAGTCTTCTCAATGTGTTCTAACCATCGTTCTGCTCTCTCGTGACCCTCATTACCTTCAAACTTATCCAATTTCAGATTATACATAGTCTCCAGAGGAGTCCTCTGGGGAGGGCGCAATACTGACTGAAGGGTTGTAGCAAAAACTTCCCCCAACTGAGCAACATCGGGGAAGCTAGACTCAGAAGAGCGACGTGGTTCCCGATGAGGCGGCATAATTCTGAAAGAAGACACCAAAACCATTAGAATACTCACACAGACACAGGACTGCCAAACCTAGGCTCTGATACCAAACTGACACACCCTGACCGAGATCAGGGCGTGCTGGCCATCACACAGAGGTGACGTAACCATGTGCACGTGCGGAACCTAATAAAATAGTAATATAAAAGTACGAATAATTAAAAGCTAGCATACAAGGTACTACGAACAGTGCTAGCGTAAGTGAGACGCTAAGTTCAGAGCAATAAGTCTACCACAGTCCAAAAGACAAAGATGCGACAACAGTACACCCGAAGGTGACCCTACAATGGTGAGTGTCTGTCAGAAATGCCGGGACGCCCCCTGGGAAACCACCGAACTAGCTAGACCACTAGAACCTGGAGGGGCGCAAAACAAAAGCGTGAGTGGGCAAAAACAAAGCTTTCGAAAACCATTTATAAAAATACTTTCTAACCCCTCGCCGTAAAACCTGTATACTTCCCAGAAAATAAATATACGTATAGTATATATGCTAAACATGCTCAATAATATGCCATGTCGAAACCTTATAATGATATGCAAGTGCTCAGGTATAATCATATCAATATCATGTAATCTGGCAGCCGGAGTTATTTAACGTGACCTGTACGGCTGCATCTAGAGCTCAAATCTCAAACTCAATAACTGAACCTGCCCACGAGTCGGAACCACCTAAAGTGGTCTGTACGACAGGCCTGGGTGTAACATATATATATATACGCTCTAGTGCTACGATCACGTGAAGGCTGTGCGAATAATCGCGGGTCACCTACGAGTCGGAACCACCTAAAGTGGTCTGTACGACAGGACTGTGCACCTAACTTGGATCCAAGCTGAGCGTGTGGTGCGGGAGGTGAACATCACGTGAAGGACTGTGCCCTACTCTGGGCGGGAGCACTAACACCGGGGGTACAGGTTATGAGCTCTCTAAGCATCTCAAACCACTACTGAAAATAAACATGAATACCACTTACTTGGCACTTACCTGTGCGTCCACAGCACCAAATATGCATATGAATATGTATACCATTACTAATGTATGCAATGATGCATAAATTGAAGGAAAATTTGTGAAAAACAAGTTCATTTGAGCAACATCAACAACATGCAATTAACAATTAAAAGGCGGAATCATGTTTTTATGCACTCAAAAACAAAACTTAATTCATGAACTTCAAAGCCTAGTAGATAGGTGAACCAAGACTCAACTCAAAACAAAGTGAGTTGAGAAATCAATACCTTTGTAGATTCCTCTTTGCATAAGCAAAGGCTAATCACCCAAAGAGAGGGCCTTCATTCCTTGCATCTTAGATCCATGGATTTGGATGGATGAAAAGGTTTCTCCAAGTTCCCAAAATTGAAAACCTCTAAGTCTCCACACCAAGGCATATTGTAGAAGAAATGAGTGACCTTGGAGGAGTTTGATTGCTAGATGATCCCTCCAAGGTGGCTGAAATTTTAGAGAGAAAGGAGAGCTTGTGTTCTCATCCTTTCCCCAAAAATTACCCTTAATGAATTTTGGCTATTAAGTCATACTTATTCCTTAATTCATTTGAGTGGCAAACTTGTAAATAAGTCCAAAACCACTCCTTCTTTAACATGGGATTTATTGGGCTATTTGGGCCTTTGTGAATCATTATTCATTAAGTTGTCACACAACTTAAGTCAATGGACTTGACGTTCGAAGCCCATTGGGCCTTAAGGTCCAAAACTATCCCGAGGTCTTTTAACGAACTTATTCGTTTGATTAATAATCATATTAATTAATCCTTGCCATAAATAATTAAACCATTTAATTATTCTTACTCATCTCCGTTGAATCTTCAATCTCTACCTTACACGGTGTACGATCCATTAGGTTCCTTTTAGCGAGGCAGTGGGCGATTCAAACTCTTTCAAATCGATTGTGAATTGGAACTTACTTTCAATTCTCCCGTTAGTGATAATACACTTTTAGGGCTTCCACAAACCATGGTTGACGCCTAGCAGCATGTCATGGTTACCCAAGCTAATCAGAAAAGGTGGAGAACCTATTCAGTTTTAGGATTACAAATGCAATACGGTCTTTCTCTAATACAATACTCTTGACCACATTGTTTGGTTTGATAGTTTATTCATGTCTACTATCCAATGTGAGTCTTGTGCTTATATGATTACCTTGAATGTGATCTGGAACGCATTCCAACATCTCATTCATACTCTGGCTAGAGATTCTAAATCATATCATAGAGTATTCTCCCTCAAACAGTTTGAAGGTTAGAGATCCCTTGTTGCGCATTCACTTGCCTCCATGGCTAAGTGGCTTAACCCCAACGATGCCGTGGACACCCTCCTGATGGAGTGACTTTGACATAATCAAAGATTAAGGACCTAACCATAAGACAACTGTGATGCCTTAGGTCAAAAGACTAATTTGCATTATCCCAACCATGAGTTCTCATGTGACATGAATATGAGAACTCTTCGTTGATCGTGTTCAGTGAACTCATTCTCTATTGAGCACCTACGTACTTGTCTTGATGTCACACACACCAATGACTCGAGACTAGTCACTCTCCCTGAGAGAAGACATAGCACGTACTGATCTTAACGGACTGTCAATGCCCAATTGACAATCCTATGATCAGGAACGTTTAGGATGTGTCAACGAAAGAATGGTCTCATGAATCTAACTTCTTTAGATCGCATTCTTCCAATCACATATTCCTTGGACTTATCGTTTAAGCATATAACATTTATATGAAATGGCTCAAACAATAATCTTTGCCCTTTACATTTAAACTACATTAGTTTGAAATGTCCGTAAAGTATCATCATATGATTGGTTTTAGGGCACATTTCCAACAATCTCCCACTTGCACTAGAGCCAATCAGCTTAGTCATCAGTGATGATACCTCTTCTGTAATTCATTTCATAAATGGCTGAGTAGTAGGCCTAAACAATGGATATCTATATGTTATCCATAGAAGCAACCTTGAGAATAACGACGTCATCATTATACATGATTCTCAATCATGTGGTTCAGTCTCTCATTTGAGTTCGGACCTTGATGAGACCTTGATTCCTTGGCTTGAGCTATCGCCCCATTAGTGTCATACACTTTCTGGTTGGAACCGAATGGAGAGTTCATAAATGAACTTTCCCATCCAAACAACAATGTTGTAAGCTTCTATATGGCAATATATTTTGCATACATGATGGAACACATTAAAGTCATTACTTTTAACGTTTCCACCCAAATATCTCTTTAGTCATAATAAAGAGATATCTCATTATCACTTCATTCATAATGAAGAGATATTCTATGATGGATTAGATTCATAATCTAATACATTTACGCTTCCATTACGTTACTCTAATTCTTCCTCATTCTTGAGGAATCCATCCTTAGTATTTCTTAAATACCTAAGGATTCACTTGACAGGTGCCATGGTTCTGATCCTGGGCTTACACTGATATCATCTTGTACCGTTCTAGGTACAACTTATATCAATGTTTTCATACAATATGAAATACATAAATCACCTTTCTGCGTATGCATAAGGGATTCTATTTATTTCTTTGGGAGTCAAAGGGTACATTCCCTTTGAGAAGAACAACTTCCTAGTCTTACTAGAATTGTCATTCTAATTGAAGTTTATCATCATACGAGAAACTTCCTAGCATCTCTTGTCTATTTTAGGGATTGATATAATCCAATTATATCTTGAAATCTATCATTATAGATTTCCATCCCATGTATGTAGACTATGTCTCCCATATACATTCTATCATTATAGAATGTTTAAAGTCATAACTTTAACGATGAAGAATTCCTTTCATTTTCAAAATTAATATATATCATGTATATATATATATATATATATTCAAATTTAGGAATATGATTAACTCCCACTAATCTTTTGTAAACCTAGTAAACAAAAGATTCATTTACATCTTTATGAGAAATCAAACGATTTGATCCTTTTTCTCATAAGATGCTTATAGCTCCCACTAAGTGTAGTCATAAGGATTTTCATTCTTATTTCTTTCGAATGAAGAGGTGTAACTCTATGACATAGTCATAAAGTTCAAACCATTCAACTGAGACGATTTATAAATCTTTCTCGACTACCTTGGAGCTTGTGGTGTAGGAACTAGGTTGTTATATTTGTTGATCATATCAAACAAATATTGCTTATTAGCACACAACCCCAAATCTTAACATGTTTAAGATTTGTCTTTCTTTCCAACTACATCTTATGGAGTTATGAAAATTTTTGGAAGATCTTCTAATTGACAATCATATTGTTTTAGAAGTATATATATCCTATATATGGGTAATAGATAACATCCAACGAACTAAATTTTATTCAAGTTCGTTCTTCTCCTAATGGAGAAATTCATTATCTTATGATGCTATTTTCCTTGATATCTTTCAAGGAAACTCATCTAAAGTGTTATCTTTCCTTGGATCAAATCCAAGGAGGTAAATACTTTAGACGTCTTACTCATCAACTTATATTTCTTGAATTCTTTGAAACCTTTTGCAAAGTATTCGGACTTGTGTTTATTCAAAATAAACTATAGTCCAACCGAGAGTGATCTTCGGTGAATGTCATACAACATGAGTAGTATTATGTTGTGGACAAGTGCCACTAACATCTAAGTGAATTATCCTTAACAACTTTGTGATTCTTTCTTCTTTCCAAAAGAATAAAGATTCGAACATTTCGCCTCTATACAATATAACAAGAAGGTATTGGATCCGGGTCTAACGATCCAATGCATCCATCTATTACCAACTCGTAATTTATGTTTTAGAGGTATCACAACTCAGTTGGGATTAGTCACTACCTTGCAACCTTTTGGGTTTTAAGCATCATCGTATTCTAAACAGTTAAACTACCACATCATCTCTACTATAGAGACAACCAATTAAATTACAATAATCTAATTATTGATTAATAAAGAACAATGTTTTGTCAAACAAAACATTTATCCATCTCTACTATAGTGACGGATTTAAGTTCCTTAAAATTGGAATGTAAAGACAATCTTTAGTATTTTCCAATTTCTTTGGTAGTTCATATGAGGAAGTAAGCATAATCCGCTTTCGCAGATATCTATATTTTATTCACTTTCCGAATGTGAAGTACTTTCTCTTCTCTCATTAATCTTCTACTTTTTATTAGCACACTTTTACAACAATTGTAAAACATAGTTGCTAATATAGAATCATGTATTCAAGTAGAAGAACCAACTGTTTTGAATTATTCAAGAACATTTTACAACACCTTCGAAAGGTGTGTTCTTGACACTTGCAAGACATTTCTTGCAAATACCCCTTCCAATGTCCATCTTTTCATAAAGAAAGTTTGTTCCCTTGGAGTTATTTTGCCTTCTTCATTTGACTTCCCTTTTGACTACAATAGTCATGGTCCCTAAACTCCCACTATCTCTCTTGAAACTTATTTCAAATGTGTTATACACATCAAACGATTTGGAGAGCGTGCGGTTATTGTTTACTATATAGTTTACAATAAACTTAGTGAACCATTAGGATAGGGACACAAAGGTGAAGTCCTTGCCTAGTTTCCGTCTTGTTAAGTGTTTTGACACTTCAACATTCAATGATTCAAAATCATCATAAGTCCATGTTGATGGACTATTTTTGTCAACCAACCATTATGTTCTCAACATAATTACAAACTTTCAAGAGTTGTTCAAGGCAACTCTCATTTCTTCATACAACAATTTGTAAGTGAAGAATCATGGCACATAAAGTGTCCATGCCCTTGTGCTTACTTCTCAAGTTCCTTGTTCGTGTAACAAAGAGACAAGCACTAGAGGTTGCATTGTCCTCTTCATGGTAGACTTATCTAACATATCCTTCCTTTGATACATTATCAATAGGAAGATTGTGAGGATGAGACTACTTAGGCATTTTTACAATCCATTCAAGACAATCTATGGGATTGTGGTACCAAGTTCGGAAACTAAAGCGTTCGGTTTTTCTTTGTCAAGTTTTGGATAGCGTTTGCAAATATATTGGTAAACAAATACATAACGAATATAAATTGATTGATTTTAAGCTATTTGATCCGGGTCTTTAAATCAAAATAGCACCACCCACTATTTTTGGCATATTCCATATCCCTCATCGGAATTCGAGAGTTTTGTTGAACTCTTAGCGGGGTATGGGAGACTCACCATTACCAAGCCCACCTCAGAATTATATCATGTTGGTTAGCAAAAATAATGATGAGAGAATAACACTTTAGTCATTTACAACTCTTGTAATTACCCATCTAGTTTGGCCTCTAGAGAATGAATGCCTCAGAATTATATCATGTTGGCACCATTGCACTTAGTTAAGTTATTCCCACCATGCTTAGTTTATGTAGAGGTTCAAGCACAACCTCAGAATTATATCATGTTGGTCATACTCGTTGTCTACACTCACCTCATCATATGTTTATGGACTCCTCCTGGATGTAAGCACATACTTTGTACTTCCCCATTATAGGGTGAAGCCGGTGCATGAGTCACAAACGATTGGAGCCTACCACGGTGGAAGGCCACGAAGAGATATTCAAAGCATCTCTCGCTTATCAACTTAATAATGGTTTGTTGAGGGTTTTAGGTCTCATCACATATAAACATACATTTTAATCCAATTAAAACATTTTGGTCCTATTACAACTATTGGTCCATATGATTGATTTAGTAGTATATAATACTCCCACTATGCTTTTAAAATGGTTTTTAAAGCAAGACTATATGGTACTACTAACATAAGATTTGCATTCATTGATGGACTATATAGTTGCCTTAGGGCCTTAGGATGACTATGAACCTTTGATTCGATTCAACACGAGCCTAGTGTTGAATCTCGGTCTAGGGATGGTGATTGATTTTAGTTACGCGTTTAATCACATTAAGGCGTGTTGTCTTATTGGGCGTTGGACACAACTACTCCAATTTCATGCATATCGAATAAAACAAGAAAGGAGTACTTCAAAGTAAATAAGAGCTTATGCTTTTTTACAACAATTGATCAAATCAAATTACTTTAAAGTAAAGAAGAGCTTATGCTCTTTTACAACAATTGATCATATCAAATTACAACCAAAATTTAATCTACACATTCCCATGGTTCAAACAAATTTGAAACGGCTTTTCACATAGCTCAATTATAGTAGGCTTAGGTTCATAATCACCCTTTCCTTAATTAATTAACACTTTAACTAATTAAACTTGAATGCAACATTTTCATTTGGTTTTTGTATCCATAGAATTGATTTAAATGGAGCTAAATGAAATGAAAATCCAATTCTCATTTAAAGAGACAAAACAATTTTGTTCTCTACCTAATTTCGGCCAAAATGCTATGACCTCAACTTTTGGGCCATTTTGCAAAACTTAAACTTTTGGGGTCACTTTGTAAAAACACAAAAGTCCACTACTTCATGTAATTACAACTAGAACCCAAAAATTTCCACAAAAGCTAAAACTTCATTAAAGGAGCAAAACAATTTGTCCTTTTAGTGATTTTGGACCTTTACGTAAAAACGTAAACTTTTGGGTCAAAGTACAAATACACAAAAGTATCAAAACTTTATGTAATTGCATAAAAGCCCCACAAGGACCCTAATTGAGTAGGGTGGCCGGTTTTGAAGCAAAGTAATAAAAAAAAATTTCAAAGTTTTTGTAAGTGGGGTGGGTGAAATGGAATAAATCATTACACACCTACCCACTAAAATTTCTTTAACTTTTCAAAATAAATATCTAATATATTTAAACATAAGAAATATTTCAAAACAAAAACTTTATGAAATAAATCAAAACTTTGAATCAAAACACCAAACCTTTTGTTCTTGGCAAGAACATATCAAGAACAATGAAGAACATCCATGAAAACCCATAAGAGCTCCATGAACATTCTTCACCCAAAAACATACCAAAACCACTCAAACTTAAGGGAAATAACATACAACCATACTAGGGTACATAGGGGTTCCAAAAGTCACTTTAAAACACTTTTAACAAGTCAAACAAGAACCCAAAAATCCACCCTTTGGATTTGGCCGAATTTCCCCAAAACCATGGCACCAAATTTTAGCTCCAAAATTCATGCTCATATGAACTACATCTACAACATTTGAGATGGCAAATTTTCTAACAAAATTTACATTCAAAAAAGCAAGAATAAAGCTTGTAACAATTACAACATTCAAATCACAAACTATGAACTACAAAACCCAAAAGGATTCACCAACTACTAGACTTAGGCTCTTGATACCACTTCACAATGAAAATTTGTGAAAAACAAGTTCATTTGAGCAACATCAACAACATGCAATTAACAATTAAAAGGCGGAATCATGTTTTTATGCACTCAAAAACAAAACTTAACTCATGAACTTCAAAGCCTAGTAGATAGGTGAACCAAGACTCAACTCAAAACAAAGTGAGTTGAGAAATCAATACCTTTGTAGATTCCTCTTTGCATAAGCAAAGGCTAATCACCCAAAGAGAGGGCCTTCATTCCTTGCATCTTAGATCCATGAATTTGGATGGATGAAAAGGTTTCTCCAAGTTCCCAAAATTGAAAACCTCTAAGTCTCCACACCAAGGCATATTGTAGAAGAAATGAGTGACCTTGGAGGAGTTTGATTGCTAGATGATCCCTCCAAGGTGGCTGAAATTTTAGAGAGAAAGGAGAGCTTGTGTTCTCATCCTTTCCCCAAAAATTACCCTTAATGAATTTTGGCTATTAAGTCATACTTATTCCTTAATTCATTTGAGTGGCAAACTTGTAAATAAGTCCAAAACCACTCCTTCTTTAACATGGGATTTATTGGGCTATTTGGGCCTTTGTGAATCATTATTCATTAAGTTGTCACACAACTTAAGTCAATGGACTTGACGTTCGAAGCCCATTGGGCCTTAAGGTCCAAAACTATCCCGAGGTCTTTTAACGAACTTATTCGTTTGATTAATAATCATATTAATTAATCCTTGCCATAAATAATTAAACCATTTAATTATTCTTACTCATCTCCGTTGAATCTTCAATCTCTACCTTACACGGTGTACGATCCATTAGGTTCCTTTTAGCGAGGCAGTGGGCGATTCAAACTCTTTCAAATCGATTGTGAATTGGAACTTACTTTCAATTCTCCCGTTAGTGATAATACACTTTTAGGGCTTCCACAAACCATGGTTGACGCCTAGCAGCATGTCATGGTTACCCAAGCTAATCAGAAAAGGTGGAGAACCTATTCAGTTTTAGGATTACAAATGCAATACGGTCTTTCTCTAATACAATACTCTTGACCACATTGTTTGGTTTGATAGTTTATTCATGTCTACTATCCAATGTGAGTCTTGTGCTTATATGATTACCTTGAATGTGATCTGGAACGCATTCCAACATCTCATTCATACTCTGGCCAGAGATTCTAAATCATATCATAGAGTATTCTCCCTCAAACAGTTTGAAGGTTAGAGATCCCTTGTTGCGCATTCACTTGCCTCCATGGCTAAGTGGCTTAACCCCAACGATGCCGTGGACACCCTCCTGATGGAGTGACTTTGACATAATCAAAGATTAAGGACCTAACCACAAGACAACTGTGATGCCTCAGGTCAAAAGACTAATTTGCATTATCCCAACCATGAGTTCTCATGTGACATGAATATGAGAACTCTTCGTTGATCGTGTTCAGTGAACTCATTCTCTATTGAGCACCTACGTACTTGTCTTGATGTCACACACACCAATGACTCGAGACTAGTCACTCTCCCTGAGAGAAGACATAGCACGTACTGATCTTAACGGACTGTCAATGCCCAATTAACAATCCTATGATCAGGAACGTTTAGGATGTGTCAACGAAAGAATGGTCTCATGAATCTAACTTCTTTAGATCGCATTCTTCCAATCACATATTCCTTGGACTTATCGTTTAAGCATATAACATTTATATGAAACGGCTCAAACAATAATCTTTGCCCTTTACATTTAAACTACATTAGTTTGAAATGTCCGTAAAGTATCATCATATGATTGGTTTTAGGGCACATTTCCAACATAAACGATAATAATATGGTGCATGGCCTAAACAATTAACCCTTTTTCAAACAATTTCTGGGAAAATAAATGTATATAGGTATATACGGAAAACCAAAAGCCCACTCACTGGTATGTGGAAGGGTCGTAGCCCCCCTGCCTCGAGTGACCACGCTCATCCTCGGAATACGTATCACCTATATGCGAAATAACTATAAAAACGTTAATTTTAAAGCACATAACCAACTTCTCGTAATAACTTCTCATACATTGCTCAAATTGGACAAATGAATATACCAACGTGACCTACTCAACCTCAGGAACATCCCCATATTTTTAGAAAAATTTTCCACCGCCACACGTGCCCCCACGCGCCGGCCAAGGCACGGCCACACGCGCCGGCCACGCGCAGGCACGTGCCTGGCACGCTGACGGCGTCAACTGACGCCGTTAGGAATATTCCGTCAGTTTTGACAGATTCCGTCTCCTTCTCTGGCGAACCTCCAGCGACGTCGCCGGCACCGGAAACTGGAAAAATCTTCAAACTTCGTTTTCTCTCTCATTTTTCAACCATTTTCCATGATTTTAACACCAAATTGAAGCCTAGAACTAGGAGAACAACAATATACAAGTTTCAAGGGCTAAAATGAAGGAAGATTTGTGAAAAAACAAGTTCATTTGAGCAACATCAACAACATGCAATTAACAATTAAAAGGCGGAATCATGTTTATATGCACTCAAAAACAAAACTTAACCCATGAACTTTAATGCCTAGTAGATAGGTGAACCAAGACTCAACTCAAAACAAAGTGAGTTGAGAAATCAATACCTTTGTAGATTCCTCTTTGCATAAGCAAAGGCTAATCACCCAAAGAGAGGGCCTTCATTCCTTGCATCTTAGATCCATGGATTTGGATGGATGAAAAGGTTTCTCCAAGTTCCCAAAATTGAGAACCTCTAAGTCTCCACACCAAGGCATATTGTAGAAGAAATGAGTGACCTAGATGAAGTAAGATTGCTAGCTATTTTCCTCTAGGGTGGCCGGCCTCTTTGAGAGCAAAGAGAGGTTTGTCTTCTCATCTTTTTCTCCAAAAGAAACCCCTATATGAATTTTGGCTATAAAGTCATACTTATTCCTTAATTCATTTGAGTGGCAAACTTGTAAATAAGTCCAAAACCACTCATTCTCTAACATGGCCGGCCATATGGGATTTATTGGGCTATTTGGGCCTTTGTGAATCATTATTCATTAAGTTGTCACACAACTTAAGTCAATGGACTTGACGTTCGAAGCCCATTGGGCCTTAAGGTCCAAAACTATCCCGAGGTCTTTTAACGAACTTATTCGTTTGATTAATAATCATATTAATTAATCCTTGCCATAAATAATTAAACCATTTAATTATTCTTACTCATCTCCGTTGAATCTTCAATCTCTACCTTACACGGTGTACGATCCATTAGGTTCCTTTTAGCGAGGCAGTGGGCGATTCAAACTCTTTCAAATCGATTGTGAATTGAAACTTACTTTCAATTCTCCCGTTAGTGATAATACACTTTTAGGGCTTCCACAAACCATGGTTGACGCCTAGCAGCATGTCATGGTTACCCAAGCTAATCAGAAGAGGTGGAGAACCTATTCGGTTTTAGGATTACAAATGCAATACGGTCTTTCTCTAATACAATACTCTTGACCACATTGTTTGGTTTGATAGTTTATTCATGTCTACTATCCAATGTGAGTCTTGTGCTTATATGATTACCTTGAATGTGATTTGGAACACATTCCTAAATCTCATTCATACTTTGGCCAAAGATTCTTAATCATATCATAGAGTATTCTCCCTCAAACAGTTTGAAGGTTAGAGATCCCTTGTTGCGCATTCACTTGCCTCCATGGCTAAGTGGCTTAACCCCAACGATGCCGTGGATACCCTCCTAATGGAGTGACTTTGACATAATCAAAGATTAAGGACCTAACCACAAGACAGCTGTGATGCCTCAGGTCAAAAGACTAATTTGCATTATCCCAACCATGAGTTCTCATGTGACATGAATATGAGAACTCTTCGTTGATCGTGTTCAGTGAACTCATTCTCTATTGAGCACCTACGTACTTGTCTTGATGTCACACACACCAATGACTCGAGACTAGTCACTCTCCCTGAGAGAAGACATAGCACGTACTGATCTTAACGGACTGTCAATGCCCAATTGACAATCCTATGATCAGGAACGTTTAGGATGTGTCAACGAAAGAATGGTCTCATGAATCTAACTTCTTTAGATCGCATTCTTCCAATCACATATTCCTTGGACTTATCGTTTAAGCATATCACATTTATATGAGACGGCTCAAACAATAATCCTTGCCCCTTACATTTAAACTACATTAGTTTAACTTTGTGAAATGTCCGTAAAGTAACATCATATGATTGGTTTTAGGGCACATTTCCAACAATCTCCCACTTGCACTAGAGCCAATCAGCTTGGTTATCAGTGATGATACCTCTTCTGTAATTCATTTCATAAATGGCTGAGTAGTAGGCCTAAACAAGATGGATATCTATATGTTATCCATAGAAGCAACCTTGAGAATAACGACGTCACCATTATTCATGATTCCTAATCATGTGGTTCAGTTTCTCATTTGAGTTCGGACCTTGATGAGACCTTGATTCCCTGGCTTGAGCTATCGCCCCATTAGTGTCATACACTTTCTGGTTGGAACCGAATAGAGAGTTCATAAATGAACTCTCTTATCCAAACAACATTGTTGTAAACTTCTATATGGCAATATATTTTGCAATCATAATAGAACACACTAAAGTCATTACTTTAATGTTTCCATCCAAATATCCTTTTAGTCATAATAAAGAGATATCTGTTTATCTCTTCATTCATAATGAAGAAATATCCAATGATGGATTAGATTCATAATCTAATACATTTACGCTTCCATTACGTTACTCTAATTCTTTCTCAATTATTGAGTAATATATCCTTTAGTATTTCTCAAATACTTAAGGACTCACTTGACAGTTGCCATGGTTCTGATCCTGGGCTTGCACTGATATTGTCTTGTACCTTTCTAGGTACGTCTTATATCAATGTTTTTCATACAATATGAAATACATAAATCACCTTTCTGCTTATGCATAAAGGATTCTATTTACGCATTATTTCTTTGGGAGTCAAAAGGTACATTCCCTTTGAGAAGAACAAGTTCCTAGTCTTACTAGAATTGTCATTCTAATTTAAGTTTATCATCAAATGAGAAACTTCCTAGCATCTCTTGTCTATTTTAGGGATTGATATAATCCAATTATATCTTGAAATATATCATTATAGATTTCCATTCCATTATATAGACTATATCTCCCATATACATTCTATCGTTATAGAATAACTTTAATGAAGAAGTACTCTTTTCATTTCCAAAAATTAATATATCACATATATATTTTAAATTTAGGAATACGATTAACTCCCACTAATCTTTTGTAAACCTAGTAAACAAAAGATTCATTTACATCTTTATGAGAAATCAAACAATTGATCTTTTCTCATAAGACGCTTATAGCTCCCACTAGCTTGCTAAGATCCATGATGGATGGATCTCTACAACTAACCTGTCTTGTGATTTATAGTTTTAGACATATATTATCAAGACTATCTTAATAATGGTTTCGGAAACCCATATTATGTCCAAACATTAAATCACCATTTAGTTGTAGCTAGCAATCTTCGAATTAATTGAAACCAAAACTACGTCAAAAATGGTTTCTTCAAAGTCAACCATTCTCTTTGAGTGTAGTCACCTTAAGCTACCAATTAGCTGTGAAGGTTTCATTATTTCGGGTCAAATGGTACTTTACCATTTCCTTGAGTATATATCGTATATACACTCAATGTAGTCATAAGGATTTTCATTCTTATTTCTTTCGAATTAAGAGGTGCAACTCTATGACATAGTCATAAAGTTCAAACCATTCAACTGAGACGGTTTATAAATCCTTCTGGACTACCTTGGAGCTTGTGGTATAGGAACTAGGTTGTCTTTAGAAGTATATATCATATATATATGGGTAATTGATAATGTCCAACGAACTAAATCTTATTCATGTTCATTCTTCTCCTAATGGAGAAATTCATTATCTTACGATGCTACTTTCCTTGATATTTTTCAAGGAAATTAATCTAAAGTGTTACTTTTTCCTTGGATCAAATCTAAGGAGGTAAATACTTTAGACGTCTTACTCATCTACTTACATTTATTGAATTCTTTGAAACCTTTTGCAAAGTATTCGGACTTGTGTTTATTCAAAATAAACTATAGTCCAACCGAGAGTGATCTTCGGTGAATGTCATACAACATGAGCAGTATTATGTTGTGGACAAGTGCCACTAACATCTAAGTGAATTAACCTCAACAACTTTGTGATTCTTTCTTCTTTCCAAAAGAATAAAGATTCGAACATTTCGCCTCTATACAATTTTAACAAGAAGGTATTGGATCCGGATCTAACGATCCAAAGCATCCATCTATGACCAACTCGTAACTTATGTTTTAGAGGTATCACAACTCAGTTGGGATTAGTCACTACCTTGCAACCTTTTGGGTTTTAAGCATCATCGTATTCTAAACAGTTAAACTACCACATCATCTCTACTATAGAGACAACCAATTAAATTACAATAATCTAATTATTGATTAATAAAGAACAATGTTTTGTCAAACAAAACATTTATCCATCTCTACTATAGTGACGGATTTAAGTTCCTTAAAATTGGAATGTAAAGACAATCTTTAGTATTTTCCAATTTCTTTGGTAGTTCATATGAGGAAGTAAGTACAATCCGCTTTCGCAGAGATCTATATTTTATTCACTTTCCGAATGTGAAGTACTTTCTCTTCTCTCATTAATCTTCTACTTTTTATTAGCACACTTTTACAACAATTGTAAAACATAGTTACTAATACGGAATCAAGCATTCAAGTAGAAGAACCAACTGTTTTGAACTATTTCAAGAACATATTACAACACCTTCGAAAGGTGTGTTCTTGACACTTGCAAGACATTTCTTGCAAATACCCCTTCCAATGTCCATCATTTCATAAAGAAAGTTTGTTCCCTTGGAGTTATTTTGCCTTCTTCATTTGACTTCTCCTTTGACTACAATAGTCATGGTCCCTAAACTCCCACTATCTCTCTTGAAACTTATTTCAATTGTGTTATACACATCAAACAATTTGGAGAGTGTGTGGTTATTGTTCACTATATAGTTTACAATAAACTTAGTGAACCATTAGGATAGGGACACAAAGGTGAAGTCCTTGCCTAATTTTTGTCTCGTTAAGTGGTTTAACACTTCAACACTCAATGATTCAAAATCATCATAAGTCCATGTTGATGGACTATTTTTGTCAACCAACCATTATGTTCTAAACATAATTACAAACTTTCAAGAGTTGTTCAAGGCAACTCTCATTTCTTCATACAACAATTTGTAAGTGAAGAATCATGGCACATAAAGCGTCCATGCCCTTGTGCTTACTTCAAAAGTTCCTTGTTTATGTAACAAAGAAGCAAGCACTAAAGTTTGTGTTGATTAAGGGTTGTTCAAAGCAACTCTTATTTCTTCATACAACAATTTGTATTTGAAGAATTATGACATTAAAAGTGTTGTCCTTCTCATGTTAGACTTATCTAACATATTCTTCCAATGATACATTATCAATAGGAAGATTGTGAGGATGAGACTACTTAGTTACATCTACAAGCCATTAAAGACAATCTATGGGATTGTAGAACTAAGTCCGGAAATTAAAGCATTCGGCTTTTCTTTGTCAAGTTTTTGATAGCGTTTGCAAATATATTGGTAAACAAATACATAACGAATATAAATTGATTGATTTTAAGCCATTTGATTCGGGTCTTTAAATCAAATAGCACCACCCACTATTTTTGGCAAATTCCATATCCCTCATCGGAATTCGAGAGTTTTGTTGAACTCTTAGCGGGGTATGGGAGACTCACCATTACCAAGCCCACCTCAGAATTATATCATGTTGGTTAGCAAAAATAATGATGAGAGAATAACACTCTAGTCATTTACAACTCTTGTAATTACCCATCTAGTTTGGCCTCTAGAGAATGAATGCCTCAGAATTATATCATGTTGGCACCATTGCACTTAGTTAAGTTATTCCCACCATGCTTAGTTTATGTAGAGGTTCAAGCATAACCTCAGAATTATATCATGTTGGTCATACTCGTTGTCTACACTCACCTCATCATATGTTTATGGACTCCTCCTGGATGTAAGCACATACTTTGAACTTCCCCATTATAGGGTGAAGCCGGTGTACAAGTCACAAACGATTGGAGCCCACCACGGTGGAAGGCCTACGAAGAAATGTTCAAAGCATCTCTCGCTTATCAACTTAATAATAGTTTGGTTGAGGGTTTTAGGTCTCATCACATAAATATACATTTTAATCCAATTAAAACATTTTGGTCCTATTACAACTATTGGTCCATATGATTGATTTAGTAGTATATAATACTCCCACTATGCCTTTAAAACGGTTTTTAAAGCAAGACTATATGGTACTACTAACATAAGATTTGCATTCATTGATGGACTATATAGTTGCCTTAGGGCCTTAGGATGACTATGAACCTTTGATTCGATTCAACACGAGCCTAGTGTTGAATCTCGGTCTAGGGATGGTGATTGATTTTAGTTACGCGTTTAATCACATTAAGGCGTGTTGTCTTATTGGGCGTTGGACCCAACTACTCCAATTTCATGCATATCGAATAAAACAAGAAAGAAGTACTTCAAAGTAAATAAGAGCTTATGCTCTTTTACAAGAATTGATCAAATCAAATTACTTTAAAATAAAGAAGAGCTTATGCTCTTTTACAACAATTGATCATATCAAATTACAACCAAAATTTAATCTACACATTCCCATGGTTCAAACAAATTTGAAACAGCCTTTCACATAGCTCAATTATAGTAGGCTTAGGTTCATAATCACCCTTTCTTTAATTAATTAACGCTTTAACTAATTAAACTTGAATGCAACATTTTCATTTGGTTTTTGTATCCATAGAATTGATTTAAATGGAGCTAAATGAAATGAAAATCCAATTCTCATTTAAAGAGACAAAACAATTTTGTTCTCTACCTAATTTGGGCCAAAATGCTATGACCTCAACTTGTTTGGGCCATAGTGCAATTAACCTCAACTTTTGGGCTATTTTGCAAAAACTTAAACTTTTGGGGTCACTTTGTAAAAACACAAAAGTCCACTACTTCATGTAATTACAACTAGAACCCAAAAATTTCCACAAAAGCTAAAACTTCATTAAAGGAGCAAAACAATTTGTCCTTTTAGTGATTTTGGACCTTTACGTAAAAACGTAAACTTTTGGGTCAAAGTACAAATACACAAAAGTATCAAAACTTTATGTAATTGCATAAAAGCCCCACAAGGACCCTAATTGAGTAGGGTGGCCGGTTTTGAAGCAAAGTAATAAAAAAAATTTCAAAGTTTTTGTAAGTGGGGTGTGTGAAATGGAATAAATCATTACACACGTACCCACTAAAATTTCTTTAATTTTTCAAAATAAATATCTAATATATTTAAACATAAGAAATATTTCAAAACAAAAACTTTATGAAATAAATCAAAACTTTGAATCAAAATACCAAACCTTTTGTTCTTGGCAAGAACATATCAAGAACAATGAAGAACATTCATGAAAAACCCATAAGAGCTCCATGAACATTCTTCACCCAAAAACATCCCAAAACCACTCAAACTTAAGGGAAATAACATACAACCATACTAGGGTATATAGGGGTTCCATAAGTCACTTTAAAACACTTTTAACAAGTCAAACAAGAACCCAAAAATCCACCCTTTGGATTTGGCCGAATTTCCCCAAAAACATGGCACCAAAATTTAGCTCCAAAATTCATGCTCATATGAACTACATCTACAACATTTGAGATGGCAAATTTTCTAACAAAATTTACATTCAAAGAAGCAAGAATAAAGCTTGTAACAATTACAACATTCAAATCACAAACTATGAACTACAAAACCTAAAAGGATTCACCAACTACTAGACTTAGGCTCTTGATACCACTTGAAGGAAGATTTGTGAAAAAACAAGTTCATTTGAGCAACATCAACAACATGCAATTAACAATTAAAAGGCGGAATCATGTTTATATGCACTCAAAAACAAAACTTAACCCATGAACTTTAAAGCCTAGTAGATAGGTGAACCAAGACTCAACTCAAAACAAAGTGAGTTGAGAAATCAATACCTTTGTAGATTCCTCTTTGCATAAGCAAAGGCTAATCACCCAAAGAGAGGGCCTTCATTCCTTGCATCTTAGATCCATGGATTTGGATGGATGAAAAGGTTTCTCCAAGTTCCCAAAATTGAGAACCTCTAAGTCTCCACACCAAGGCATATTGTAGAAGAAATGAGTGACCTAGATGAAGTAAGATTGCTAGCTATTTTCCTCTAGGGTGGCCGGCCTCTTTGAGAGCAAAGAGAGGTTTGTCTTCTCATCTTTTTCTCCAAAAGAAACCCCTATATGAATTTTGGCTATAAAGTCATACTTATTCCTTAATTCATTTGAGTGGCAAACTTGTAAATAAGTCCAAAACCACTCATTCTCTAACATGGCCGGCCATATGGGATTTATTGGGCTATTTGGGCCTTTGTGAATCATTATTCATTAAGTTGTCACACAACTTAAGTCAATGGACTTGACGTTCGAAGCCCATTGGGCCTTAAGGTCCAAAACTATCCCGAGGTCTTTTAACGAACTTATTCGTTTGATTAATAATCATATTAATTAATCCTTGCCATAAATAATTAAACCATTTAATTATTCTTACTCATCTCCGTTGAATCTTCAATCTCTACCTTACACGGTGTACGATCCATTAGGTTCCTTTTAGCGAGGCAGTGGGCGATTCAAACTCTTTCAAATCGATTGTGAATTGAAACTTACTTTCATGTCTACTATACAATGTGAGTCTTGTGCTTATATGATTACCTTGAATGTGATTTGGAACACATTCCTAAATCTCATTCATACTTTGGCCAAAGATTCTTAATCATATCATAGAGTATTCTCCCTCAAACAGTTTGAAGGTTAGAGATCCCTTGTTGCGCATTCACTTGCCTCCATGGCTAAGTGGCTTAACCCCAACGATGCCGTGGATACCCTCCTAATGGAGTGACTTTGACATAATCAAAGATTAAGGACCTAACCACAAGACAATTGTGATGCCTCAGGTCAAAAAACTAATTTGCATTATCCCAACCATGAGTTCTCATGTGACATGAATATGAGAACTCTTCGTTGATCGTGTTCAGTGAACTCATTCTCTATTGAGCACCTACGTACTTGTCTTGATGTCACACACACCAATGACTCGAGACTAGTCACTCTCCCTGAGAGAAGACATAGCACGTACTGATCTTAACGGACTGTCAATGCCCAATTGACAATCCTATGATCAGGAACGTTTAGGATGTGTCAACGAAAGAATGGTCTCATGAATCTAACTTCTTTAGATCGCATTCTTCCAATCACATATTCCTTGGACTTATCGTTTAAGCATATAACATTTATATGAGACGGCTCAAACAATAATCTTTGCCCTTTACATTTAAACTACATTAGTTTAACTTTGTGAAATGTCCGTAAAGTATCATCATATGATTGGTTTTAGGGCACATTTCCAACATAAAAATCACGCGATCTTACCTGTGCAAACTGTCCAAAACCGACCAACTTCGAACCAGGCGATTCCGACGTCCAAATTCTTCCAACGAAGCACTCCGAGGCTCCTGGGGACTCCACCAAGCTAGCTGTGAGCTTCAAAATCCCAAAAAACTAACTAAAACACGTTTGCATGAATAGTACCCCAAACGGAGCTCCACGAATCGATGTGAAAACGTTAGGGTTCTCACCTGAAAATGGTATGGTTGCACTTGCACGAGCCTCACGAGTTCAAAAATGTAATTGGTTCCTTCGATCTGTGATGATTTGAGTGAGTTGTGTGTGTGTCCGTACGTATGTGTTTGGAAAGGGAAAGGGAAGGGAGCACGGGAGAGAGACAGGGAGAAAGACAGAGAGACAGTGAGAGTGAGAGGGTGTGTGTGTGGCCCAACACATGCCAACACAACCTAAAACAGCCAAACAACATGACGAAAACAAACTAGGGGTAAAAATGTCATTTCACATGCACGTTTTAGATAATTTCGGGACGGGATGTCACAATATTACTCTAAAATTGATTTTTAAGTATTTATTATAGTTTAAAAATATTATTTAAATTTCATAATTTGGAGGACATTAAATGCATAAATGCATGAGTTAAATCTCTTAAATGAGGCTAAAGACCTCGATCAAAATATTTAAACAAGCAAGGTTTCAATCTAACAATTAGGTTGATTAGGAATTGGAACCAAAATAACCCTTGATTTTATGATGGAATCCCAACTTTCTTCTTTGGTTTCGACTTAGACTTAGTGCATGGAGAAAAACAAAATCATGGAATTTTATGATTGAGTTTTATAGAGCATTAAAGTAATGATTCCACATATTAATATTCTGGTTAAATAGCTTTAATGTGGGTTTCCTTTTGTTTCTCATTGATTGAGTTACTATTATTATTTTTTTTGTCTACGGAGTTTTATGCCGATTAATGTTGATATTTATAATAGAGAGTTAACGCGCTTATGAATTTTGTGTTAAATAAGAATTAATCTTGAGCATTTAATATGCAAATTAATTTGAGAAATTATTGTTATATCATGATATTATGTTTTAAAGAGATTCCAATACCTATGTGGGGGTATGTGTGAAGTTACAAATTGTTAGAAATATTACGTCAAAATATTACTTCAAAAGATAATATAATGTCTGGTTGATTGTGATTACGTGTTTCTTCTCTGGTGGTGGAATGATACAATGGAAGTGAACATAGAAAATTAAAATGACGGTCCACCATGAACGATGAATTCATTGAGAAGGACGCATATGTCTTGAGAGAAAAGTTACACAAGATCATTGCCGAGGCATATTTTGAATACTAAACATATTTGAAGTACTATTACTTAGAAATTGACGTCTGGTGAGTTTTACATTATACTTTTTACATATGGCAATGCATATTAATTGCAACTCTTTATTTGCCATGACATTTTAATGTGATGTATCGGAGAGAGTCTAATTTGACATGCATGTTGAAGAGTAGAGGCTAAGTGGCTTAAAACCCGTCCAATTACATCCAAATACATGAGAGACGAATTTTGTCTATTAATGAGATTTTCAATTCGTTTAAAGCGTGCAACTAATTGATATATGAATGTCTCTGTACTGTATTTATATAATCAAAAGATTATTTTCATGTATCTTTTGATGCTTGAAATTAATTTTAAATTTGTATGTTTGTGATGCTTAAATCAAAGCTACTATAAATTAAGGAAAAGGTGTTAGAATTTTTAATGACCCTTTTGATAAGTGAGATAAAGGACACGAACTGTGTGCTAATGACATTTACAAGAGTTGAATATCAAAGTGCGCCATGAACAAGACTAACAAAATAAGAATATTATTAAACAAACGAGAATGCCGAAACGGCTACAAAATCCTAAAGGCTACATTGTGAATGACTTGCTTGTTCTACGAACTACAAAGCATCACATATATAGAGAACTAACCTAACCCTAATACGCAAGAAAACGAAACCCTAATACTAACGAGCTAAGCCCAAATTCTAACAATAAAATAATCCTAAATTCCAACCACCCCCCCCCCCAGGTCAAACTCATGGCGGTGAGTTTGCCAACAAACAGATGCGGATGCAAACTCCGTTAGGTGGACAAGACAAGACAAGCTCCATTAGGCGGACACGACAAGACGAGTTCCGTTAGGCGGACAAGACAAGACAAGCTTAGTTAGGTGCAACGGCGAAGTTAGTAACAGGGCTAGAGTGGGCTCTAGCATAAAGAGAGTTTTAGTTGTTTAAGGTTAAAAATACTAATAATTTAGATTATTTTATTAATTTTAATTGTTATAGCCCACCTAATAAGTAAAAGTTCTGAACAATATGACTAATTTTAGAAAAAGTAATAGTTAAAAAATATTAAATAAATTATTTACTTTAATCAATATCAAATTTTATTATTATTATATTTCAAATCGTACACACACACTGGCAGACACGTCCCATTAAGTCTTTTTATTTGATTAGTTTCTAGGGAGTACTATAGTGATTAGTTTAGGAGTAGAGTAATCATCTCATCCGGTTTTAAAAAGTAAATTTAATATTTTATTAATTTAGGTTTCCTAGGAGTAGACTAGTTTATTATTTTATTTCAACTTTTGGGGTACAACACAGTGACCCTCTTTCGCTTTCTGACCTTCAAAAAAGCCTTTGTCCCATCTCGACCTCTCGTCTCTACACTGCAGTTCACAGAAACCAAGCATACAATACAAGTGAGAAAACTTGTTGGTTTTTCTGGCTTATTAAAACAAGACGTAGCAAGATTTTTCTGGCTTACTAAAACAAGACGTCGCAACAAGATGGAGAGTGAATTTATGGCATATTCAATGGTTGTGTACATGGAAAAAGAGCTTGCCGAAAAGATTGATTCAGAAGAAATAACAAAAGATTTTAATTCCATTAAGGATCGAAGGGCACAACTTGAATAGGTACTTTTTCTTCTATTTGTTAAGTTGTTATGACAAGATTGATGATGTATGTCTCTTTCTACTATAAGTTGCAACTTCAAATGTTTTTTTTTTGTTAAATCTAGTTGAAACTGGTTTTATTCATAGTTTAATTTCTTACTTTAAATTATTGCTTTCAGGTTTGTCATTGTGTCACTTTACATAAGTAACAAAAAAAATTTAATCATTTGATCTCCTAGTAATAATTTTAGTTTAGCTCACCCACCAAATAATTCATGGCTCCTCTATTGATTAGGCGGACAAGACAAGACAAGGGGACGGGCAATCAAGCAAGCAAATGAACAATCTAGGCTTCAATCAACAAGGCCCAACTAAAGGCCTTCAAACAAATCATAATAGCCCAACAGATTGTGGGCTCCATACCTTTTTTCTTTTTGCCTTTTTCCTGCTTTCTTTTTCTATTTTTTTCCTTTCTTTTCCTTCTTCTTTCTTCGGTTCCGGTAGCAAAATGGGCGCAAAACATGTGCAGACGAACATTCTGAATCCAGACTCCGAGGTGTGGTTGCATCTTTTCAGACGAGGAAGCAATGGGCAGCTGCGATATTTCAGGGGTGGAGGCGTGACTGGGTGGCTTGGCGGCGGGGTGGATTCGAACGGCAGATGTGCTGGGTTTCTGGTTGCAGCGGCAGCGTGCAGATGGGGTTCGTGGGTCTGGGTGAGAATGAGAACGAGCAGTGCGGTGGTGGGCTGACGGGTTTACAGGTTCAGGGCTGATTTGCAGCGTCAGATGCGAACAATAATAGGATCGTACAGGTCCGAGTTCGGATAGCAGGGTGGTGTGGCGTGGCTGGTGGTGCGACTTATGGTTCTGATGCAGATTCCACAAAGGCGGTGAGATGGATGGATGGGTCTCCACGCAGCATGCGGCGCCGGGACTCTAGTTTTGCTTTCATTTTTTTTTTTTTTTTTAAACTACCCACAAATAAACAGTCTAAACCAATCAAGGCAAAAACAAGATCCCAAAACCAAACCAGAAAACCAAAAAAAAAAACAAAAAAAAAAAAAAAAAAAAAAAAAATTCACGAACCTAAACTAGACAGGACAACAAAATGATATCAAACAAGAGCAGATTAAATCCCGAAGGATTGTACCTGCTCTGATACTAAGTTAAATATATAAAAAAGCCATGAACAAGACTAACAAAATAAGAATATTATTAAACAAACGAGAATGCTGAACAGCTACAAAACCCTAAAGGCTACATTATGAATGACTTGCTTCTACGAGCTATAAAGCATCACATATACAGAGAACTAACCTAACCCTAATAAGCAAGAAAATGAAACCCTAATACTAACGGGCTAAGTCCAAATTCAAACAATAAAATAATCTTAAATTCCAACATCAAGGAGTTTAGATGACATTTACACTTGAAAATGTGGAGGTATTGCTATGTTTCTGTAAGTTCATCTATAACGTGATCATCTTATGTGAATATATATGCAATTTTGAAAATAATTTCTTAGTCACTTATTTTATACGAAAATGAGTGTGTATATATTACCCTTTTGATATTGAAATTTTTTTTGTTTGGTGGAGGTATATTGATATATATATATATATATATGCACATATATATACTAGAAGTATTATACTAAGAACCGAGCAGATACCTAAAGTATTTTAGTTTGCAGTCATGATCTGGTGCCAACAATACACAGAGTCTAACACTCATGTGAATTATGGAATGAGTGTGCGTATCCTTGATATGCAAATTATGAATAGAGCTTGATTTATTTGATCAATTGCACAAGAGTTTGCAGATAATATATATGAGCAGGTTCACTAGCTATGAAACAACCGGCTGGTAATCTTTTAAAGAAGACAATGTGAACGACAAGAGACGATTTCTTTCTATATCTATTATTGAGATATCCGATTATTTGTGGAAGAGACCACTTTGTTTGGTTTGAGATATCTCACTATTTGGGAAGAGACCAGTTGGTTTATTGTGTGTGATATCATAGCTATGAGGGCATTAAGCTAAATGACTTATGCATATGTACTTGATATAATTGTTTTGACGTCAGAATTGGATTTAGCTAATCATCTAACAAATCCACTAAGCTAAATGCTAGTGATGTTTATGACATCAAAGGGATGAGACGTATGCCTATAACATTGATCAAGAGTGATGGTAACCCAACCTATGTGAAAGGAGATGCCATGAACTAGGTTCATATGGGTAAGAATAAGTCACTTGTTGATTGGGCGTGCATTATCAATTTATATCTAATGTTATTATTGTTGAGAGTCTATCTCTATGGTATAGATAATGCAACTACTGCAACGTCTAAGGTTGAACTTATGTTCTTAATGAATACCAAAGCCTATATATGGGTGGTGTGCTTGACTACAGTGCACACTTCATGAATTCACCTATTTGAGTGTGGGAGTGGGGCCGCCACTCATGAATTTCCAGGTGGGCGCATGGCCTATTTGCGCCAACCCGCTAGAACATGCTGGATCCGAGGATTCAATGTAGATGGTTAGTTCTATGATTTAGGCAAAGAAATATTGGTTCATTGAAAATTCAATTTTTACCAAATTTCTATGAGTTACTGCTAACTCATCATGAGGTTGGTTCATAGTCCAAAAAACACTAGTGTTCATGCGTTGGATTCTTATTTTCCTTTCATATTTCGTTGTCCTCTTTAAACTTGTTTTACTCAAATTCCTTTTGTGATTCAATTTGTATTTTGAAATATGTGGGGAATTGTTGGCATTTTTTTATTGGGTATTTCAAAATACAACTCCTCATTGATCATGTGAATATCATTCTTAATGATTTTTTCTAATCTCAATTTCATTTTTTTTTTTTTTTTTTTTTTTTTTTTTTGCAAACCAAAAACTGAAGCATTAAAGCGGTTATAATATTGGGGCTATAAATTAAGTACATTTTCTCTTTGAATATGCCATCTTGATTAACCCATTAATTGGGCAATTATATTTTTTGAAGAAAAATTGGGCAATTATATAGTCTAACGTTTCTAGACCATGCTTAATCATGTTTACTTTTCTCATGTTCTATATCAAAACAACTCGTCAAGCCGTGAGTATTATGGTTGATCTTTACCTAGACTACTCCTTTGCTATTGAACTTGAAAATTTTTCTTTCCTACAAACCTCGCCTAGTTGAATCTCACCTTCCTCTCCTCTTTTGATTTCTTGTATTCTCTCAAATGCTATTATAATTTCACCTCTCATATGCCTAATGAAGGATCATAGGTTGTTATATCCTGGGGGTAGGGCACCATAACCCATTACACTAAGACATTGTCTTAGAGCGGCAAAATCTATTTCTAAGGACAATGATTGCACACCTCAACCTAAAATCTTATTCAAATCGAGGATTGACGAAGAGTTGTTCTCTACCTACAAAAGATAAATATGTTATCTTATTTGGTTTATTTTATTTAATAAATTGTGTTGATAAAATTATGATATACTATTATTAATTTTGTGGTTTGTTGTAGGAGAAGTAGCATACGTATCGCAAATATTTCCAACAGTAGTTAAAGTTCTCACCATGCCAAATTTCAATACATACGATTCCTCCATATATGGTACAACAACAAAAACAATAAACTCAAAATTCAAACCAAACAATACAAAACCAAAATAATATATACAATAATGACAAATGAAATATGAAAAATATATATATATATTGCATGGTTTCCATGCGTTGCTTGCAAATGGTAAAAACAGATGAGGAAAAAAAATACTCTAACCTAAAAATTAGCTTACTCATCAATGGAAAGTAAATTCGGGGTAGCATTGTACTCAACGAGTTTAAAATTGAAGAAATAAAATATTAAACAAATGCTTATGGTTTTGGATCTTTTATCTAACTTTCTATTGAGGGGAAACAACACATGTGAATAAAGAAAATGTTAGTCAATGGTTTTGGGTCTTTTATCTAACTTTCTATTGAGGGGAAACAACATATGTGATTAAAGCAAGTCATTTAAATATTTATATCTTAGGGAAGAGGATTCTCTTCGGAGCCGGTTCAACCGGATCCTCCTCCTTCCTCTTCTTTCTTTGCAGGTTTTCGACCCTCGAAGTCGGCATCATAGCCTCTTTGAAGCTAATTATCGGAAAACTTCAAAACCACACAGTTGGCGACGATTACTACGACGTTACCGATAACTAGCTCCAGGGAGGCCATGACGCTGACTTCAACCAACTCCGACCTCGGCCGACTCCCACTCTGAGGGGCGAAAAAGTGTAGAGAAATAAGATGAAGGAGGAGGATCCAGAGGCTCCGGTGGAACCAGCTCCGGAGAGGATCCTCTCCCATATCTTAGGGCCTAGGCTAGTCTTACAATAGTATCCTTTAAATAATATCGTTAATATTACTGATATAGGATGGGTGTAACCGTGTAATACGACAATCTTAAATTCTTACTAAAAAACAAAGCTGGTTGATAAGATGCATATATACCTTCCACCAAATGTAGAAAAAGAAACAGAGATGCAATGTATGCACATCTCGATACGCTAAAATGGACATGATTCAGTTATATTCCATAAAGAATGTAAATATTCCACCTTTTTCGAGTAACGTATCTTCACAATATGACTCAGGCTAAAATGAAGTCATGTCTAATCCACGTTCGTCATGTGCACATGATGTGACAAAATAAAATGAACTTGAGCTAAAATCAAATAACATGAGACCCACAAACAAATAATGAAGAATATCGAGCCGGCCCAACTGTAAGGTTGTGGGATCGAATAACACATCTCACACTTGGTCATATCCATCCAACCTAAGACGATGTTCCATCACGGTTGGAGGTTGTAGGCCCGAACAATGCAACTCTCACTCTTGGTCCATCATTTTATAAAATTAAGACGTTTTCTAAGATGCAGACTTTGAGTGGGACCTTGCATTAGAAACTCCCATAAATTAAAGAGTTGAACTTGAAACAAATCCCTCCCAGTTGCATTGCACCTTTCACAGTCATAAAGCAGAACAGAACGCCAGCCGGCACGGCCTCCATCGACTCCTCTTCCTGCGGGGGTTTCTTTCATCTCTGGTAATTTCTGCAACAATTAATTAAATCTTTACATACTAATCTAAATCAGTTTCTATGATGATGATGATACACACACACACACACACACACACACACACACATCACCATGTATAATTGAACCTTGCTTCCGAAAATTAATCAAAGTTCTCAGTTTCCTGTGTTAGAAATTTAATAATTTAAATATTAGTATTATTAATATTTAAATATTAAATATTCAAATGAATGAAAATTAAAATGGAAAAGTGGGTTAGTCTTGGACTGCCTATATATTGCAGTCTGCAATTGTTCCTTTTTAATTTTATTTTATTATGAAAAATGGTCATGGAAACATTTGACCGGCAAGGGTTATGCATGTTTGAACAAAGGTTGCAGCTTTTTGTCATTTGGAAACAGATGTAATATTCAACAAAGGTTTGCATCCCTTGACTTGGAAGCAGACGCAACCTTTGTCCTTTGCAAGGAGATGCATCCTTTGAAAATGGGGCATATCAATGCCTATAAATAGACCACCAAGTTAAGCATTTTAGATATAGTTTTGCATCCAGAAATCATATAGAAATTAGAGTAGTTTAGTGTTCAAGAAAGAGAGTTTTAAACAATTTTGGTTCGCTGTTCTTTGTGGATTGGAGTGCTACTTCCGCAAAGAGAAAGATCGTTGTATACTGGGAGACATTTGCCAATGCAAACCTTGAGGCACCGCTGAGGGGAAATCTTGTCTTAAGGCTAAAGAATCAAATTCTAGCCTCGATCTCTAAAGGTTCTTCTATTCCTTGTTTTTCTTGCATTTATAGAGATTCTATTGTGTGTTATTTAATAGTTTTAATAAAATATATAACAGTTTTTCCATACTTTTTTCCAACATCCTGTATATGATTTTTTTTTCTTCTTAGAAATCTTAATTAAAAAGCTTAATCAGTTTTATGTATAATCCACCACTAGCGATCCACAACAATTTTCAGGATATGGTCTTCAACTCTGACTCTCTGGAGCTCATCAGCAACATCAAGGGTTCGGAATCTCTCCAATCGTTTTCATTTGATCAATTGGCGGTGCTTCCTCGTCAAGCGAATTGTGCAATCGATTGGGTTGCTTCGCAATGTAAAAGAGGGATGCACTCTGATGTTTGGGTCATAAGGCCCCCATCCTCTCTGGTTCACATTTTATCCAAAGATGGTCTCTCTTGCCCCCATAAAACTTTGGAAACTGCGTTTGGGAAGGATAGCAGATTGGACCTCAGCCTCGCTTTTGTGTTGTGCTCTGGCTTCATCACAGGCTCAGCTTTGGGCGAAACCTCTTTTGGCTTTCTTTGTTTTGTATTTCTTTACTTTTATTCTGCCTTGTTTTGTCTTTCTTCCTTGTATTGCTATTTGGCTTCTGGGCTCTACCCTTAATGAAATGCTACCTCTTGTCCAAAAAAAGAAAAAAAATCGTTAGATGGAGAGCGTGAGTGGTGTTGCAGCAAAATGGAACAAGATATGTTGATGAAAATTCTACTATGTCTGCCTCCCAAAACTCTGATGCGATTCAAATGTGTCTCTAATATGGAAAGTAAATTGGTAGACCTTTCAAGTTGGTGGGCACTTTAGTAATTTGACCACAGTTCTATAAATGGAGGTGCAGCTTCTGAAAGACTCCAGAGGCTTTCCATAACTGGAAGGGACTTGCTGACCCATTTTTAGGGCGATCGGGTCATCGACCTGCCAACTTGACTTGCTCATATCTCCTTCATTAGATAGATAAGATGCATGCATACCTTTCACCAAATTACTTCAATCTAAAATAGAGGTTCAATTGCTACCAAAGGCCCAATTGCTAGTGTAGAACAAAAATATAGGGGTAAATATCAGTTTACTACCCTCAAGTTTCGTGGTTTTCAACATTTGGTACATGGAGTTTTTTTTCGTCCTAGAGTCATACCTAAAGTGTTAATTTTGGGACAGTCTCACACATCTATTAGTTAAACTGTTAACTCTGTTGTTAACTGATGATGTGGCGCCTATGCTGGACAATAAGTAGACGTCATGTGTCATTAAATGATCCACGTGGAAATTAAAAATTCAAAAAAAATAATTATTTAAAGAAAAGTTATAATTTTTTTTAAAATAATAATAATAAAGCAAAAGCAAAACCCAAATCATCTTCCCCAAATCCCCCGTCCCCACCCTCCCTCCCTTACTTTTCCCTTGTCAAAATCTCGAGCATCTTGACCTCTCCCAGAACCTTCTCACCAACACCCTCCCCGCCACCCTTCCTAACCTCAAATACCTCGACTCATCAGAAACACTTTCTCCGGACCAATTCCCGATTTCTTCGGTCGCTTCCAAAAACTCGAGGTCCTCTATCTCATCTACAATCTCATCAAAAGCACCATCATTCCGTTTCTCGACAACATTTCCACCCTAAAAATGCTCAACCTTTCCTACAACCCGTTTCACCCCGGTCGGATCCTGGCGAAGCTCGGCAATTTGACGAATCTTGAGGTGCTCTGGCTCACCGAGTGAAACTTAGTTGCGAGATTCCTGACTCGTTGGGTCGTCTAAAAAACCTCAAGGATTTAGACCTCGCCATCAACGGCTTCAAAGGGATTGTGGGACGGGAGAAGGAGGGCGACGACGGGATTTTTGGGAGGGATGATGGGGGATGAGAGAAGGTGGGATGGAGGCGCAATGGGGAGGGAAGTGGTTGCGGGTGATGGGGGTAGGAAGGTGGGCACATTGGGATTTGGGGAAGAGAATCTGGGTTTTGCTTTTGTTGTTGTTGTTTTTTTTTTTTTTCTTTGAATTTTGAATTTTCACGTGGATCCCTTAATGACACGTGTCGTCCAATTGTTGTCCACATAGGCGCCACATCATCAGTTAAAGGCAGAGTTAACAGTTTGACTAACGGATGTATGAGACTATCCCAAAATTAACACTTTAGATATGACTCTCGGACAAAAAAAGCTTCATGTACCAAATGTTGAGAATCATGAAACTTGAGGGTAGTAAACTAATATTTACTCAAAATATAGATACAATGAATGCATATCTCAATACATTAAAATTGACATAATTCATATCTACTCTAAGAAATGCAAATACTATACTTTTTTTTTTCTTCCAAATAATGTATCTTTACAGTATAATGCAGGCTAAAATCAAGGCATAATCCACATTATGCCATGTTGACACGATGTGACAGAAGAACTAACATGTTCCATGAGGCCCACAAAAAAAGCAATGGATGATATTAGGTGGGCCCAACTTTTGAGTTAGAGGGTTCAAGAAACGCATCTCTAACACTCGGTCTATCATCACGGTTGTAGAGCAGAACACAAAACCAGCAGTGCGGCCTCCATCGACTCCTTCTCCGGCGGGGGTCTCTTTCGTCTCCGGTAATTTCTGCAACAATTAATGAAAATCTTTACTTACTAATCCTAATCAGTTTCTGTGGTGATGATAGGCACACACGCAGATCAGGACGTATGTAATTGGACCTTGCTTCCGAGAATTAATCAAAGATTTGATCTAAAATCTGAATCAGTTTACTGTTTGTGATTTTTTCTTCTTAGAAATCTTAATTAAAAAGTCTTCATAATTTGTTGTTTATCGTTAGAGGGAGAGCGCGAGGAGTGTTGCAGCGGCAAAATGAAAATGGGACAAGATATGTTGGTGAAAATCCTACTAACTCTGCCTCCCAAAACTCTGATGCGATTCAAATGTGTCTCTAAATGGTGGTCTGCTCTCATCAACAATCCGGGTTTCGTGTCAAATCACCTCTCCAACTCCGCGAACAACAATCTCACCACTCTCCACGTCTTTTTGGCGCGATTAGTAGTGCAGCGGCAGCATGAGGAGGAGGAGGAGGAGAACCCCAAGTGTAACAGCACCACTAAGAAGGGGGAGACTGAAGAAGTATTATCAATTCTTGAGTTTTGCAGAGACGATGATAATACTGATGACGAGCATAGCAATAGCTGCTCTCTTGTTGGTGTCCAGGACATCATTATTCCTCAATCTTTGATTCAAAATATCGGAGTGCCGGAACAACAATTTCGTATCCACGGCCACTGCAATGGCATTGTTTTACTATCTAGTGAGAGTGGCCTAGTTTTATGCAATCCCGGAATTGGGGAATTCAATCGTATTCCTGATGAGCCATGCCTTCCAATGTGGCCCTTGCACCAGCCGGATGATTACGATGGGCAAGACCATCTCGAAACTGGTTTTCATACTGGATTTGGCTATGATCCCATGTCTAACGAGTACAAAGTTGTGACCTTTACCACTTATTTTCAAGAGGGAGATGAAAACCGCCGGAGATTTCTTAGTCGGCACAGAGCAGTAGTATACACCATGGGTTGTGATTTTTGGGAAGAGATCAACACAGATTCTTTAGAAACCGAAACTACTTTGTTTTGGCCTAAGGATTTCCAGATGTCCTTCAAGCGAATGTGTTATTGGCTGGGAATTGAGCAAGATAAGGAATTATTTCCATTTGACGCAGTTGAGCATCGATTCCATGCGAATGGGAGATCGATCATTTCCTTCGATACAAGTCGTGAGGTATTTCACGGTATACCCTTACCATCTGAGCTCCAACAGTTTGTCCGGTCGAATCACCTCTATTTGAAGCTTACTGTTTGGAATGAATCAGTTGCTTTTTTTGCCCTTAGTGTGGACCATCGTCGATATCCTGAACCTTATGAAATGTGGGTGATGGATGATGGCTTTAAGGGTGCTTGGACAAAACACTTGACCATTGAGGGCACAGATGATCAGATACGTAGGTCTGGACCTGTGGCGTTGTGGGGCGATGAGTGGCTTATGGTTGACAGTGATGGACACGTAGTTTTCTTTAATCTTTGTACCAAAAAGCTTAAGCATATTCCCATTGAAACAGAAGATAAAGATAGTATTATTGTTTATGTGAATAGCATAGTTTCGGTCATGGGACGCAGCCACAAGCTTAAGAGCATAGAGAATACTTGCTCAGATAAAGATGAAGATGCGATAGTGGTGGTAGAGGGGAAGAGGGAAAGTTGCCGGAGGTTGTACTCGTATTCGGTTTGGGCCATTCCACCGGCTGATGTTTCCCATAGAATCAAGAAGGTGATCGAGGGCCTCCAGGCAGAGTTTGGTGGGCCGGAGATCGAACCTCACATCCCCATCCTGGGATCCATCCAGATGATGAGTCGTGAGGATGCCCTTAACAAGTTTAGATTTGCTCCTATGGATGACATAGTTGCTAAAGTTGATAGGGTGGTGACTAAGAATTACTATCACCAGTGTGTTTCATTATTGATGGATCGAGAGGTATATATTTTCTCGATCACTTGTTAATACATATTCATTTTCTTGATGTTTTGTTTTGTTCTGTTTTGTTTCCTTTTCATCTTTCTCGTTTTGGTTTGAGCTTGAATGGACTCACTTATCATTACACCTTTTCTTAGTTGTTTGAAAATGCCCAAAGTTGGAGCTACCATTTCGGTTTCTACAACAGTAAGTTGTTGTTTACAGTGACTTAATTTCTTAAAGTGTTGACGGGAATGTACGTATGTAATCTGCGTGTCTGCAATATTTGATGCAGGTTCTATGCCATATTTGAGTCTCCTCTACGGGAAGTTGACTGAAGAAGAAAGGAAAAAAGCTGGAGAAATTGTTAATATTCTCTCTGATGTGTTGCAGCATGGGCAGCAAGCACGCCACCTTTACAACTGTAGTTTATTGCATGCGTGTGTGTAAGATGTATATAAAACCATTGCAGCAGAGAATGAATATGAGAACCAAAAATATTAAACTCACAATTCAAGATGGTATCAGAGCACCGATCCCGGTGACTCTTTCATGCTTCCGCCACCACAAACACAATAACCACCATAGCCTTTCCGTAATCTCTACAGCTCTCCCACAAATACCATTGACCACAACATGACAGAACCAGTCAAACCCAAAAACAATAAATCAGATGAGAATCTCATGGAGTTCTCAGACCCATACATCATTCATCACTCAAATCACACTGGACTTGTCCTGGTTTCCAAAACTCTTGATGGAAACAACTACGGGCAATGGAGCCGTGCCATGCGCATGGGTCTCAGCGCAAAGAACAAGATTGGGTTCATTGATGGAACCATCAAGGCTCCCTCATCACTGGACGCAAATTATGCGGCCTGGAAAAGATGCAATGACATGGTTACATTATGGATTGTGAATTCAGTCCACTCAGACATAGCCGGCAACATCATGTACACCGAAACTGCTGCTGCAGTTTGGAGCGACCTCAGAGACAGATTCTCACAGAGTAGTGACTCGAGGATCTACCAGATTCGACAAGAAATTGTTGAAAATCATCAAGGGCAGCTCTCTGTTTCTGCATATTACACAAAGATGAAGGCCTTATGGGATGAGTTAGCGTCATATCATGATCCATTAGATTGCACTTGCACAGGTTTGAGAGGACTTGCTGAACGGGAAGAGAAAGAAAGAGTTATGCAGTTTCTGATGGGATTGAACGAATCCTATGCAACTGTACGAGGCTCGATTCTGATGATGAGTCCACTACCTAATACACGCAGAGTCCATGGCCTTATTCTTCAACATGAACGGCAGATGGATGTGGCTAGTCGTCGCGATATGGGGACATCCTCGCATGCGATGCAAGTCCAGCGAACTTATGCATCATCCTCATCCAATAGCAAGACCTCCAACACATTTTAACGTAAGTCACTCAAATGCACTTACTGTGATGGAGATGGACACTTGGTGGATCGTTGCTATTACATCATTGGGTTCCCAGAAGGACACAAATGGCATGGAAAAAATGTGAAGCCCAAGAATAAGAGAGGAGCAGCCAACAATGCCGAGGTTATCACCCCTACCACAACCACCAAGACCAATGCTTCTGATGGTCCTACATTCACTACCGAGCAGTATAATCAAATCATTGCCATGCTTCGTAACGGTAATGGACAGCCACTTGCCAATGCAACAGGTATTTTCTTGCCTAAATGCAATATAGCACAAATAGATCCACATTCGAATCTATGTTGGATTGTTGATAGCGGAGCCACTGATCATATTTCTCATTCGCCACCAACACACAACATCATGGATGCTCAACATGACTATGTTGGCTTACCAAATGGGGGGCAAGCGGAAATAAAAAGAATTGGTTCAATGAAATTGTCACATGAGTTATCTCTTGATAAAGTTCTTTATGTACCAAAGTTCCGCGTCAATTTATTGTCTGTTAGTAAATTGACAAGAGCTTTGCGATGTATAGTGACGTTCTATCCTGATTTTTGTGTTGTGCAGGACATGGATACGAAGAGGATGATTGGCCTGGGCAAGCATTTTGATGGGCTCTACTACCTCACCCCGACACAAAATCCTCACCTTGCCAACCACATTTCCCACACCACAAGTCTATGGCATCGGCGCCTTGGGCACCCATCATCCGCACCTTTACATTCCTTAGCCAAAACTAATGCTGAAATAATGTTTGATTCCAAACACATTTGTGAAGTTTGCCCTTTAGCAAAGCAAACCCGTTTACCTTTTCCTACTAGTGAAATAAAATCTTCCGCACCTTTTGATTTAATTCATTGTGATATTTGGGGTCCTCACAAACATCAAACACACTATGGGGCACGATATTTTCTCACTATTGTGGATGATTTTACTCGTTTTACTTGGGTACATATTATGCATTTCAAATCCGACACACAACCATTACTAAAATCCTTTTTCTCTTAGGTCAAAACCCAATTTCATCATAACATTAAAGCTCTTCGTGCGGATAATGGGAGTGAATTTCTTTCCATGCGTTCTTACCTAGACTCATGTGGAACCTCCTTCCAACATTCTTGTTCTTACACACCACAACAAAATGGGGTAGTTGAACGTAAACATAGGCATATTTTAAATGTTGGTCGTGCTCTTAGATTTCAAGCTTACTTACCTTTAAAATTTTGGGGGGAAAGTATCCAAACCGCTTGTTATCTCATCAATCGTCTACCTACACCCTTGCTCTCTCATAAGTCTCCATATGAACTTTTGCATCATACACCACCTACTTATTCCCACTTACGAGTTTTTGGGTGCCTTAGTTATGCCACCAACCTCACACCCATCACTAAGTTTGACGCCCGTGCTCGTCGTTGTGTTTTCCTTGGTTACCCACTTGGTCAAAAGGGTTATCAGGTATATGATCTTCTCACCCATAAAATATTCACCTCCGGTGATGTCATCTTTCATGAACATATATTCCCTTACACCACCTCACCAACCCTTGACCAAAATGACCTGCCTATTACTCCCCTTATCCATCCACCTCACGATATGATCCACGACACAAATACCCATATTACCACCACCTCCCATCCCACGGACCATACGCCTATCTCAACTTCCCCTCCACCTTTGTCAAATCTCCCCCCTACCAACCTCGAGACTCCCTCCACTTCTCCCTCACCCATTATCTCTGCCACCCACGAATCTTCCCCATCATACTTCAACCCTCCCGCGTTACCTACCACCACCGACAATCACCCACCATCTGACCCCGTCTCTCCTCGCCTCTCCCTTCCAGTGTCTCTCCAACCACCTCCACCCCGTCACTCTACTCGCCCCGCCAAACCACCGGCTCATTTCAAAGATTATGTGGCTCATCATTCCACCTTGCTCACACCAACCGAGTCCCTCTCGCGGTCCATGTCCAGCACGCGCTATCCGCTACATCGGTATGTTTCCTATTTTTGCTTATCTCCTGGGTATCAACGGTTTGTTTCTCACATTTCCCACTTGGTGGAGCCTGCCACCTATGAACAGGCTTGTCAAAATCCCCACTGGGTTGCAGCCATGCAGGCCGAACTCACAGCTCTAGATGACAACAAAACATGGAGTCTCGTTCCTCTTCCGTCCGGCCACCGTCCTATCGGATGCAAATGGGCTTTCAAACTCAAGTACCACTCCGACGGCACTCTTGATCGCTACAAAGCGCGTCTCGTTGCCCAAGGCTTCAGCCAACGTGAAGGTATCGACTACAAGGAAACTTTTTCCCCGGTTGCCAAACTCATCACAGTGCGTTGCTTACTGACCATCGCTGCTGTCCGGCATTGGCCATTACATCAAATGGACGTCCAAAACGCCTTCCTTCACGGCGAACTTCAGGAGGAAGTATACATGTTGCCTCCTCCGGGGTGTCGTCGACAGGGGGAGAACATTGTGTGTCGACTCCACAAATCTTTATATGGTCTTAAACAGGCGTCCAGAAGTTGGTTTCGAGAATTTTTTTCGGCTATCAGTGACATCGGTTTCTGCCAATCTAAGGCAGATTACTCTCTGTTCACCCAAGTCAAGGGTACTTCACTCACTATTGTATTGTTGTATGTTGATGATATGGTGATTACAGGCAACGACGAGACAGAAATCAAGAACCTAAAGACTTTCCTTAGAAGTCGATTTCGAATTAAAGACCTTGGACCTCTAAAATATTTCCTTGGAGTCGAGGTTGCACGTTCGAAAGCCGGAGTCACAATTTGTCAACGGAAATATACACTGGACATACTGGAGGAGGCTGGGTTACTTGGTGCTAAACCCATGAAAGTTCCAATGGAGGCTGATTTAGTGCTAACACCCACAGGAAGCACTTCACTTCATGAACCTGCGAGGTATAGGCGCTTAATTGGCAAGTTGATTTATTTGACCATCACAAGACCGGAAATAGCATACACTGTCAACACGTTGAGTCAGTTTATGCAAGATCCGCAACGACACCACCTTGATGCAGCATATCGACTCCTTCGATATCTTAAAGGAGCTCCTGGGCAAGGTTTGATGTTTTCTTCCCAAAGTGAATTATCTTTAACTGGTTATTGCGACGCAGATTGGGCTCGTTGCCCCATTTCACGTCGGTCAGTGACTGGTTATTGTATTTTTCTTGGAAAATCACTGGTGTCTTGGAAAAGCAAGAAACAAGTTACAGTAGCTCGTTCATCCGCGGAAGCGAAGTATCGGTCCATGGCTACTGCCACTTGTGAATTAAGTTGGTTGAGGTATTTATTGGAAGATTTACATGTTAACCATCCTCAGCCAGCAAGATTGTTTTGTGACAATCAAGCCGCTTTGCACATAGCTGCAAATCCGGTGTATCACGAACGTACAAAGCATATCGAGATCGATTGCCACACAGTCCGTGAGCGAGTTCAAAAAGGAGAAATCAAAACTTCTTATGTCAAGACGGGGGAGCAAGTCGCAGACTTATTTACTAAGCCATTACGTGCACCCATCTTCCATGCACATCTGGGCAAGTTGGGTGTGATTGACATTCACACTCCAACTTGAGGGGGAGTGTTAAAGGAAAAGTATTGACAGACAGCAAGCATCTGGACAGAAGGAATATTGCAGCAGACTAGCACATGGTGTCAGCTCATGTGCTCTGATGTGTTGCAGCATGGGCAGCAAGCACGCCACCTTTACAACTGTAGTTTATTGCATGCGTGTGTGTAAGATGTATATAAAACCATTGCAGCAGAGAATGAATATGAGAACCAAAAATATTAAACTCACAATTCAAGACATTTTTCTGGGTTTTTCATTTATTTTAATGGTGTGGTTTAACTGAATACGCCTTGGATTTTTCTTTTTTATTTAAAAAATTTGCAGTGCAACTCAGGCATTGGAATGCTTGGGCTTCATGATATATCATCCGTCTATCGTTGCCGAAATCGCAGGTACATGTAGCCACTCAAAATTCTGATTCGTTTGAAATTAAAAATTTTGAACTTTTTATGCGGCTGAGCTTAAACTGATAACCAAATTTCTGTCACCAATTTCTTTGTTTCGCAGCGGATGATGTCAAATTTGTTTTAGATTCACTGGCAAAGCTCATTACAACCACAAAAATGAAGGTTATTTCTTTATATTGACGGGAATTTATTACTACAAGCGATGATCATTTTGTGTTTTTAGTTTTTGTTTTTTCGCGTGTCCGAATAGTAATCTGCTGATTTCATAACTGCAGTCTGTTTGCAATTTAGGGGTGTGGTGCATATCTATCCAACAATTGAGTACACCACTTTTAGCTGCCCCTTTCCATTCTCTTTTGCTTGCAATTGTTCATGCCATTGACAATCCTATCAGTTCTTTGTCGACTACTTTTGAGGCTATTCAGGTAATACATCGCAAGTATCATGCGTTTTAAATAGTGTTGTTTTCATACTAATTCTTCTGAATATGCCTTATGTTATTGTGACAGGCTGTTATCGCATATATGGGCTCCTTCAGTATATAGAAGACTCCTTAGCTCTGCTAAGAGGGAGAGGGATATGTCAGAGTGGTGTTTATTGAACACTAGGTCTACAATATTAACCACCCCCCCCCCCCACAAAACCCCACAAAAAGCTAAATCTTTCCTAGGTACTCACTTGCTCATGTCATTTTCTTGAAATATGACTTCTAGTATGGGTAGCTCATGCCGTGTCGTGTCATGGAAAAATTAACCATATGATTATTAGCATCCCTTCCATTGGCTTCACGGGTCTCACATAGAACCATGAGGTGGCTTTGCATGATCCTGTCTTGCTGGTTATTCTGTAATTTATATTGACATGTACATTTCCTTTTTCTTCATTTTCTTCCACAAACAGGCAGTTGTCAAAGATTTGAAGCCAAGGTTGCTTACTGGGATGCACCACATGCTAACCAGTGGCTTGAAGGTTCAAACTATTCAAGCATGGGGATGGTTTATCCGCTTACTGGGATCTCGTGCCTTGAAGAACAGGCAGTTAATTAATCAGATGCTAAAAATTCCTGAGCAGACATTTTCAGATCATGACTCACAAGTTCAAATTGCTTAACAAGTAAGTATAATTCCAAAGAATAGATGATGTGTTTTTCTTAATGATTTCATTTATGTTATGCTCCTTGGAAGCTAGATCCAAGTCCCTAATCCTTGTCAGCGTTAAAACTTAATCGAGTCTCGGAATATCCAGACTTTCAGATTCCATGTCTTAAGCTAAGATTATTATGTACTCCAATTTTGCAGGTTGCCTGGGAAGGTCTTATTGATGCCCTTGTTCACCCTACCATGATATTACCCTTTGAGACAAATGTGACAAAAAAAGGACAATGGTATGGAACAAATAGGAACATGCAAAGGAAACGGTAGTGAAATTCAAAAAAAGGGATACTTGAAAAGCACAAAGCTCATTATGACGCCACTGATAGGCATCATGCCGACTAAATGTGATGTATCTGTTCACTTAGCTTGCTTGAACACGTGGTGTTATTTATTGCATAAACTTGATACCTCTCTCAGTGATTCTTCTATCATCAGAATGGTACTAGAGCCAGTTGTTGAGGCAGTTTTTCAAGTTGATCCTGATAGTAAGAGCACCTGGGCCAGGAATCTGTGCATAGATTTGCTTAATGTTTTCATATTGGCAAAATGTAAAGATATAGATTATGACTCACTTAATCAAGTGAACCATCAGTTATTGGGCAAAACCTCTAGAATTGCTCCCTTTGTATCTGGAAGTTTCTCTTGGAAGCAGTGTGCCATCAAATGGTTTCCATGGGATCTGAGTCTTTTAGACTTCCATTTAAAGATGATCTACATTCTTATCTGTCAAGCGTCAAGGGAAACTGTCTCCCACGATAACAGGATTTCAGCTGCGGATGCCTCCTTAAGGTTATTTAGATCTGTTTTCAAAGGAGTTCAGTTGGAGTTGAAAAGGTCGTCTATCAGTTATGATGATATTATGTTTTGTTTGAATGCAATATTGAAGTTTGTAAAAAACACTTGTGAAAAAGTTATTTCAGATTGTAGTGACAGAAATGACTTACATCACATATCGCTTCAGTTGGTGGAGGCTGTCTGTGCGGAGATTGAACATACTATAGTGGGGTTCCCTATTCACAGGGTGCCATTTCACCAATGGTTTATTTAAGTGTACTTTACTTCTGCTTGGTGGTTCAGTCAACAATGACCGAACCCAAAACAGACATCAATCTTCAGAGAATGCAGAATTATTTCAAATATCTGTTATCAATGTTTGATCCCCTGGAAAGCCTAGTTGTCACTACTGGATTATTGTACAAGCACAGTGGTCCTAGCTGCTTAAGGATGTGGATTGCAGTGGCAGAAGGTTTGAATTTCTACATTGATGATATGAAGGATTTTTCGTCATTGAAAATGGAGTCTGACTGCAAATGTTGTTTTGCCATGTGCGATCTGTTGTCCTATCCACTAGTTGTATGCTCCTGTACTCCGAAATACTTTATGTCTGCAGAGCTTGGAAGCCCCTCAAAAGAATCTCATGCTTCACATCACATACAGGTTGAGCTTGAACAAGTTATCACACTCTGGATGTCCCTCTATTGTTCTCTCTGCACCTCAATATCTGGGTGTTTCATTGGCGGCAGTTTCTTTGAGGATCTATTTTCAATATTGGATATGTGCCTTGAAAAGTTTGCTAGCATGCTGTTGTGTGCTGATGAGTATGTCATAAAATTCAATGATCTGGCTCTTCATCGCATTTCCTCATATGGCGATGTGTTGATATGTATTTGATCAATTGTACAAGAGTTTGTTGATAGTATATTTGAGCAGTTTCACTATGAAACACCGGCTAGTAATCTTATAAAGAAGACAATGTGAACGACAAGAGACGACTTCTTTCTATATCTATTATTGAGCTATCCAACTATTTGTGGAAGAGACCATTTGTTTGGTTTGAGATATCCCATTGTCTGGGAAGAGACTAGTTGGTTTATTGTGTGTGATATCATAGCTATGAGGGCATTAAGCTAAATGACTTATGCATATGTACTTGACATAATTGTTTTGACGTCAGAATTGGATTTAGCTAATCATCTGACAAATCCACTAAGCTAAATGCTAGTGATGATTATGACATCAAGGGGATGAGACGTATGCCTATAATATCGATCAAGAGTGATGGTAACCCAACCTATGTGAATGGAGATGCCATGAAGTAGGTTCATATGGGTAAGAACAAGTCACTTGTTGATTGGGCGTGCATTAATTTATATCTAATGTTATTATTGTTGAGAGTCTATCTCTATGGTGCAGATAATGCAACTACTTTGACGTCTAAGGTTGAACTTATGTTCTTAATGAATACCATAGCCTATATATGGGTGGTGTGCTTGACTGCAATGCACACTTGATGGATTCACCTATTTGAGTGTGGGAGCGGGGCTGCCACTCATGAATTTCTAGGTGGGTGCATGGTCTGTTCGCGCCAACCCGCTGGAATATGCTCAACCCGAGGATTCAATGTGGATTGTTAGTCCTATGATTCAAGCAAAGAAATATTGGCTCATTGAAAATTCAATTTTTTACAAATTTTTGTGAGTTACTACTAACTCATCCTAAGGTTGGTTCATAGTCCAAAAAACACCAGTGTTGATGCGTTGGATTCTCATTTTCCTTTCGTATTTCCTTGTCCTCTTTAAACTTGTTTTACTCAAATTCCTTTTGTGATTCAATTTGTATTTTGAAATATGTGGGGAATTGTTGGCATTTTTGATTGGGTATTTCAAAATACAACTCCTCATTGATCATGTTAATATAATTCTTGTTGATTTTTTCTAATCTCAATTTCAGTTTTTCTTGCAAACCAAAAACTGAAGCATTAAAGCGGTTATAATATTGGGGCTATAAATTACATTCTCTCTTTGAATATGCCATCTTGATTAACCCATTAATTGGGCAATTTTATTTTTTGAAGAAAAATTGGGCAATTATATGGTCTAACGTTTCTAGACCATGCTTAATCATGTTTACTTTTCTCATGTTCTATATAAAAACAACTCTTCAAGCCGTGAGTATTATGGTTGATCTTTACCTAGACTACTCCTTTGCTATTGAACTTCAAATATTTTCTTTCCTACAAACCTCACCTAGTTGAATCTCACCTTCCTCTCCTCTTTTGATTTCCTGTATTCTCTCAAATGCTATTATAATTTCACCTCTCATATGCCTAATGAAGAATCATAGGTTGTTGTATCTTGAGGGTAAGGCACCATAACTCATTACACCAAGACATTGTCTTAGAGGGGCGAAATCTATTCTTAAGGACAGTGACTGCACACCTCAACCTAAAATCTTATTCAAATCGAGGATCGACGAAGAGTGTTCTCTACCTACAAAAGATAAATATTTTATCTTATTTGATTTATAACCAAAATAATAAACTCAAAATTCAAACCAAACAATACAAAACCAAAATAATATATACAATAATGACAAATGAAATATGAAAAAAAAAAAAAAAAAAAAAAATTGCGTGGTTTCCATTCGTTGCTCACAAATGGTAAAAATAGATGTAAAAAAAAAAAAAAAAGAATTACTCTAACCTAAAAATTAGCTTACTCATTAATGGAAAGTAAATTCAGGGTAGCAATGTACTCAACGGGTTTAAAATCGAGGAAATAAAATATTAAACAAATGCTTATGATTTTGGATATTTTATCTTTCTATTGAGGGTATACAACACATGTGAATAATGCAAATGTTAGTCAATGATTTTAAGTCTTTTGTCTAACTTTCTATTGAGGGTAAACAGCATATGTGATTAAAGCAAGTGATTTAATGATTTATATCTTAGGGAAGAAGATCCTTCCACCGGAGCCTCTGGATCCTCCTCCTTCCTCTTCTTTCTTTGTAGGTTTTTGGGCCTCTCTGGAGCTAGTTATCGGAAAGCCTTTCAATCCATCCATAGTAAAACACACTGGTGATAGTAATTCTTAGTAACCACCCGATCAACTTTAGCAACGATGTCATCCATAGTAAAACACACTGGTTATACGTTATTCGGGGAAGGTAGAATGTTTACGATCATGTCCATTTTAGTGTTATAAGATATGCATACATAGTCTCTATTTCTTGTTCTATTTCGGTGAAGGTATGCATGCATCTTATCTGCCACTCTTTCTATTAGAAAATTAAGATGGTCTTATTACACAGTTACACCCACCCTAAACCATTAGTATTATGGATATTAATTAAATTACACCATCATAAGATTTAGCCTAGGATTTAAATCATTAATATCAGCTGCTTTAATCACAAGTATTATCCTATTATTCACAAGTGTTACAAGTCTGGTCCATATGATGATCACATACTATAATAGCGTATCCATTCAACTCTAATGGAATGTCGTCTTAGGTTGGATGGATACGACCAAGTGTGAGACGTGTTATTCGACCCAATAACCTTACAGCTAGGTTGGCTCAATATAATTCATTATTTGTTTGTGGGTGTCGTGTTATTTGATTTTAGCCCAAGTTCATTTTATTCCGTCATGTGATACCCACATGGCGAATGTGGATTAGGCAAGACTTAACTTTAGTTCAAATCATACTATGAAGATACGTTATTTGAGAAATTAATGTAGAATATTTGCATTCCATATGGAATAGATATGAATAATATCCATTTTAGTGTATTGAGATATGCATTCATTGTATCTATATTTCTTATTTTAAATTTGGTAAAAAGTATTTATGCATCTTATCTACCAACCCTACTTTCTATTAAGAATGTAAGATTATCTTATTACATGGTTACACCCTTCCTTTACCATTATTATTAAGGATATTATTTGAAGTATACTATTATAAGATTAGCCTAGGCCTAGGATTTAAAAACGATAAGCATTTTTTTTCTAAATTTTATTTCTTCAATTTAAACCCATTGACTACATTGCTACCCCCAATTTACTTTCCATATTTAGATTGATGAGTAAGCTAATTTTTAGGTTGAGTCATTCATTTTTTTTTTTTACATCTATTTTTCCCATTTTGTGAGCAACGCATGTAAACCACGCAATATTAATACCATTTTTTTTTCATATTTTATTTGTCATTATTGTACATATTATTTTGGTTTTGTATTGTTTGGTTTGAATTTTGAATTTTGAGTTTGTTGTTTTTGTTATTGTACCATATATGGAGGAATCATTTGTATTGAAATTTGGCATGGTGAGAACCTTAACTACATGTAGTACATATTCTTTTTGCTTCTACATGTTTTAGAACTTGTTATGGTGATAACTCAAAATCGTGTTTATATCTTTGCTTTAGGTATATAATTGTCTTGGTATCTTCATTGAAGATAGATCGATGGCTACCTAGCTATCTTATAGGTAATTAAATGAAGATGTTAAGTAAATATTTTTCATAGAAATAGCCTCTACAATTCAACAAAAAAAAAAAAGTAAAAAAAAGAGAAGAAAAGATAGTGTTTTAAACATCAATATCATAGGCAAATGATTTGTATATAATTAAGAATTTTTCAATTTAATTCCATATTTACCATAAAGGGAAGAAAAGCCATAAAACTAAGTGGGTTTCTTATTGATTGATATTCATGACATTCAGGTCGAATGAAGGTTCCTCTCGTGAGCAACCTTGGCTTGATTAGAAATTAACTTATTCTTTAGATGGGGAAGGTGGCATGTGTAATGGTCATGATGGAGTACTTGAAAATGTATATGTGTTATTTGTTGTTGAATTCTTGAAATGGAAACAAAACAATAATCTGTGTTGGATACAAATTTCTCACAGCATGTCCACACATGCATGCAGTTTCTTTTGCCTATAAATTGAAAACTTGATAGTGATATGTAACAAGTTATATACTGAATTGCAGACTTGTATTGATTTTCATTTGTAGTGGGAGTAGGAATGGTACTTAATTAAGTTTTTCGCAATTTCGCATCTGTTTCGATCGTTTCATTTTAACCCCTTCACCACCTCCACCTCCACCTCCACCCCATAGGTACTATAAATACATGCAACTTCGTCTTCAAAACATCAGGTAGAAATAGAAATGGAGTCAAAGTTAGTGCAAATCATATTTTTCTTCTTGTTTGTCACAGTTTCATCCGCTTACACACCATTCCAATACTTTATGCATGTTCAGTTCTGGCCAGCTGCTGAATGCCAAGCTATAGGGGGGGTGAATAAATGCCACATCATGCAACCATCTCATCTTCAGTTCACTATTCATGGTCTCTGGCCTGCGAATAAATCATCCTCTTCATCCCTTACCTGCATGGGGGATGCCTTTAATGTGAATGGGGTAATTATTCACAAATTAACTCTCAATAGTTAATATTCATGTGTGTCCCTACGTATGTGTATGTATGTATATATGTATATGTGTATATATGTATCATTATATATCTCCCTACATGTGTACCGTATATGTACGTGTGTTTCCGTGTATGTACGTGTATTCTTAACTAGTTTTCTTCTTATGTTTTAATTAAATAATATATGTAGATGGATGATGCACTGAAAAAGGAGCTACTCAGTTCGTGGTGGGATTGGAAAAAAGGGAAGCATGTCGAATTCTGGCAAGGAGAGTATGATAAGCACGGAAAGTGCTCCGACAACGTGTTCCCGAAGACCGAGTACTTCCGGAAGACCCTAGCGACGTACCATGATTTTGATATAGCTCAAATCCTGCAGAAGGCTAATATTGTACCCCAACCACTTCAGCCAAAGATGTCGTTATACAAATTGTACTCCATCGATCAGATAACAAAGGCCATTGAGTCCGAAACCGGCGGACATTCCGTCAATATCAGATGCTATCAACAAATCCAGAAGCAGAGCAAGAAATTAATATATTTGGCCCAAGTCGCCCTCTGCTATGATGAATCTGGCAATAACAGAATTGACTGTGATCCAGGCGAAACAACCAGTTGCAAGTTTGACGACAAACTCCCGGAAACTGTACCAAGTATAGCCCACATAAAGCTATGGTAACAACTGTAAGATCAATATAAATAAAGTAAGAGGAATACAATAATCACAGTACCAAAAGTAACCATTAAACTGAAGAAGACATCTCTTGGAAACTAGGGATCTTCTGCAGCTCTCCTCAACTTGATGCAATCGCTCAATGAATGGGATTTGAGTATTATTTATTTTGAGTGATTGAGAGAGCGCAGGGACCCCTTGTTTTATACTACATACGATGATGATTGATAAGGACTCTTCCAATTATACAATCCTAATCAATAACCTAATCAATAATCTATCATTCACATCCATTATAAGTGTTTCAACACTATCGTGACTGTATTAGCTGAATATACAAATTCCTTATCAGCTTACAACCTTAGTTAATTCCAATATCTTATATCCTCACGTCTCCAAACTAAAGATGATCAAGTGTTCAGCTCTCATTAGAACTTACATTATCCCACTAGAGCTAACACTTGATTCACGAGATCAGCACCAACTTGAATCACGGATACAAGTTCAGGTAATTAATTAGTATTCATGAAGAACTAAGGGGTAACCTGTTCAATTCGTCGAACAAAATCCCCATAATTACATTCACAAAACTGACTAACACATTGAACTCCCACAAGATTTTGTGTAAAATGTGTCTGTAGATGTATAGTTTCTCACATCCTGCACTTGGTCCCCTTAAGAATCGATAGATCAATTTATCTTAATGTTTCATATTGAAACTCTTGGTTGTTTGTCCTACTGACCAATCATAATTTTGTCAAAACCATTATGCATAATAAAATATACATGCACTGTCATAACTAAAGCTGTGCATCTAAAGGGAAAACTTCGAAACCACCACACAACTTTTAAGACTTCGTTAGTGTGGAAACCTTATCAATGAAGAAAATTTATTATTACTTATTCATAAATACCTATCATATGAGCTAGTAACTGATAACAAAACACGTTCCAGGATTTACTTGCTTCCACTAATTAACATCATCAAAACTAGCTAACAGACCCATCTTTGCAAAATGCTTCTTGAAAACCACAACCGGAACTGCTTTGTTTAAAGGATCTGCAACCATAGAACCGGTCTCCAAGTAATCAATCTTCACCAAACTTGCCGTCACTTTCTCTCGATCAATCAAATATTTGATATCTAAATTACTTGTTGCAAATGATTTTTGTTGTTCTTGCTGAAGAAAATAGCTGCATTGTTATCACAATAAATTTGAATTGGTCTCGAAATAGAATCCACTACACTAAGTTCTGCAATGAAAATTTTCAACCATATAGCTTGATTGACAGTTTCACAACATGAGAGATATTCAGCCACCATGGTAGAGCCACTGTTGCCTGCTTCACACTTCTCTACGAACCTGCACCACATGCCATAGTGAAAATATAACCCGAAGTAGAATTAAGGTCCTCTGGACATCCAGCAAAATATGAATCACTATACTCTTCTAACACAAGCTCATCAGTTTTCCTGTAAATAAGCATATGTTCCTTGGTTCTTTGAAGGTACCTCAATACCCTCTTGGCTCCATTCCAGTGAGCCTCCCCTGCGTCAGATTGAAACCTGCCAAGAACACTGATAGTGAAAGCAAGATCAAGTCTTGTGCACACTTGTGCATACATCAGGCTTCCAACAAGAGAGGCACGTGGTTTGCCTTCGATGTTTCTTCTTTTCAACTCACTCTTGGGACACTGCTCTTTGCTTTATCTGTTATCCATTGAAATTGGCATTTCAATAATGCCACAAGAAGCCATGTCAAATATTTTTAAAACCTTGTCCAACTAACCCTTTTGTGATAACCCCATCAATCCATTATTCCTATCTCTTTTAATTTCAATACCAAGAATATACGAAGCTTCTCCAAGGTCTTTCATTTCAAAGTTTTCTTGCAGCAATTTCTTGGTTTCTTCCAATAAGCTACATGTGTTCATTGCAAGTCGTATGTCATCCACATAAAGAACCAATATTATGAAGCTACTCCCACTGATCCTCAAGTATATGCAGTTATGAGAAGGATTCTCAGCAAAGCCATTCTCTTTAACAACTCTATGAAGCTTGAGATACCATTGTCTTGATGCTTGTTTTAACAATTACTGGGGTTTTCAATCTACAAACTGAATTTTGATTCCATTCTTCTAAGAATCCCTCTGGTTACTTCATGTAGATGCATTCTTCAAAGTCACCATTTAAGAATGCCGTCTTGACGTCCATTTGCTGCAAGACTGGATCTAAATGTGCAACGATGTCCATAATAACTCTAAATGCATCTTTTGTTGAAAAAGGACTGAAGGTCTTTTTATAATCCACTCCCCTTCTTTGAGTAAGCCCTTTTGCTACAAGTCTCGCTTTGTGCCTCTCTATGTTTCCCTTCGAATCTCTTTTGGTCTTGAATACCTATTTGCAGCCTATTGGCTTCATGTTTTCTGTTTTCTCTACAAGCTCCTAGACTTCGTTATTTTTCATCGATTCCAGTTCACTTTCCATTGCTTCTATCCATTTGGTAGCATTTATACTTGATACTGCTTCTTTAAAAGTTTTGGGATCATCGAATTCTGACAAATCAATGTTGTTGGCTGCTGCTTCAATCATGTACACAAAATTTTCTAAGGCGGTTGATCTCCTTAACCTAGTTGATTTCCTCAGGAATTTTCAACTATGCCACCCTCTTGCCCTTGCTGTGTTTGCATGTGTAATGCTTCAGTGTCCATAAGCTCATTGACACGGTTGATATTGACATCATTATCAATCGGTGGTCTGGCTCCCAATTTATTTCCTTGCTCAGAATTCACGTACCCTTCAACTTCATTTGTATCATTATGCATGTGCCTTGGAAATTCAATTGCCTCTGCGTCATCATGCATGTACCTTGGAAATTCAGTTGCCACTATTGATGCCTTGAGAGAAGAAATCTTTGCATGTTCTATAGTAGTGCTAGTGTTTATTTCCTCTTCAAACACAAAATCATTATCATTTGTCCCAGACTCATCGTCTAGATTGTGCTCCATAAATATTGTTTTCTCTATCTCAACAATTTAGGACCTTGATTGCTAGAAGGGTCGAATTTAAACCCTTTTGATCTCTCGGCATAACCAACGAAGCAACAACTAATTGTCTTGGGATCAAGTTTAACACTACTGGGGTTGTAAATTTTGGCTTCTGCTTTACATCTCCAGACGTGAAAATGATTCAAGCTCGGTCTCTTTCCAGTCCATAATTCAAATGGAGTGTTTTCTACTGCTTTTGAAGGAACTATATTCAACAAATAATTTGCAGTTTTTACTGCATCTCCCCATAAATATTTAGGCAAGAAAACCCTACAAATCATGCTTCTTACCATATCCATTAGGGTTCTATTCCTTCTCTCTATCACCCCATTTTGCTCGGGTGTGCCTAGGTTGGTGTATTGAGCCACTATTCCATTGTCTTGTAAAAACAAGGCAAATGGTCCTGGAGGCCTGCCATTTTGTGTATATCTACCATAATATTCTCCATCTCTATTAGACCTTATGATTTTAATTTTCTTTTCCAATTGATTTTCAACTTCAGTTTTATAAATTTTAAGCACTTCCAAGGCTTTTGATTTTTCTAGGATCAAATATATGTAGCAATCTCTAGAATAATCGTCAAGGAAAGTAATAAAATATTTATTTTCTTCAATTGTTTATGTAGGAAATGGACCACAAATGTCTATATGTATTATTTCTAGGAGTTGCTTACTCCTAGTTGAACCCTCTTTACGTTTATTAACCAAATTCCCCTTAACACATTCAATGCAAAAATCAAAATCATTGAAATTCAATGGAGGCAAGATGTCATTTTTAACCAAAAGTTCCACTCTTCATTTTGGTATGTGGCCGAGTCTCCTACGCCAAAGATTTGAAGAATTTTTGGAATTTTTTACTTCTTTTTCAACATGAAAGATACTTTCAATCAAATTGGTTTTGAATTTAAACATCCCATCACATAGAAATCTAGTGCCAATATGAGAAGATTTATAAAAAAACATTGAAGCCAATATTATTTAAAGTAAAATAAAATCCCAATAGTATTAACTTAGAAACGGAAACCAATTCCTTCTCATGGAAGGTACATAGACAACATTTTCTAGCTCCAAGCAAAAACCAAAATCTAATTTTAATCTAACAGTCCCTAGTGTCTTGACTTCAACTGTTCTTCCATTGCCAACTGAAACCTTGACTTCATCCTTATTTAGTGTTCTCTTTGTCATGAAGTCTTGCAATGAATTAGTAACGTGAATAGAAGAACTGGAGCCATCAAGCATTGCTAGGTATATCAATCAAATTGGACTTAAAACAAGCAAAAACATTTGAAATTTTATTTTTACCTTTCTTTGCCTCTTGTTTGGCAAGCTATGACTTGTATTTAGGACAGTTTCTCTTCATATCACCTGTCTTTTTGCAAAAATAACACTTACAAATTGATGAGTTATTAACCTTGAAGGTCTTTTTAGAGGGAGGAATGTTTCTGGCAGAATTCCTTTTGGCAGTATCCGAATTGTAGTTATTGGCATTCTTTGCATAACCCTGAACAAAATTCACCGACTTACCCTTCTCCTTTTAAACCCTTTCCTTCTTAATCCTCACTTCCTCACCCCACACATATAGATATTAATTCATTAACATCCCACTTTGCTTGCAGTGCATCATACGATACTTTTAACTAAGTATAAGTATTAGGCAAGGAATTCATGATGACATAGACCAAAAATGTTTCAGAAATGGGTACCTCAAGTGTTCTAAGCTCCCAACAATGTTGATATCCTTGAGAATGTATTCATGAACACTCCCTTCACCATCGTATCTAATGGTTGTCAGTGAGTTCATAAAGTTCGCAGTTTTTGTCTGAAAAGACTCTTTGCACTTCTCTTTGATTGATTTCATGAACTTCTTTGCAATAGTTGCCTTTGGGAAGCCTCCAAGAACAATCATGGACCTTTTGATTATCATGAGGGATATTTTGTTCGATTTCTCCCATTTTTCATCTCAAAGTGCATCCTTCATTTGGCATTGGTGGTTCTTCAGTTCTTAACACCAAACCATATCCAGGACACCCAAAACTATCTCCAAATCATGTTTCCACTTCTTATAGTTGACACCTTGAGAGGTTCAACTGTGTTGAGGTTCATGGAACTTGGGTTCATGGCTGTATTGATATGGAATGAAAATATTAATCTTTAATCCCCATCTTTACTTCACAGACTCAACAATTTTAGATTGAGGAGCATGCGAGTAATTCTCTTAATCATACCACCTTCATATCCAACATATGAGTTTTATGTAGTCATGAATAGAAACCCTTATGATTTTTCAACTGACTTGATTCACACGTTGATATATGAAGGGTTATGCCACTTCGAATCCAAGACATGAACAACTGAACTTCTTTAGATGATCAATGTCTATGTTTCGAATCCTAGTGCCATTACTGATGTATATATATTGGTATTGATTACACTTTTGTCAACACAGACAACTCTAGCTGTCATTTGTTCACATACATCCTTCTCTGTACTATATATATATATATATATATATATATATATATATATATCAGTTCTTTGATTTGAAACACAAAACAATTCTTGATGCTTTCTACTTAGGGTTAATTGGTATGTGAAAGCTCTGATACCAAATGTAAGATCAATATAAATAAAGTCAGCGGAATAAAATAACTACAGTACCAAAAGTAACCACTAACCTGAAGAAGAAATCTCTTGGAAACTAGGGATCTTCTGCAGCTCTCCTCAACTGGATGCAATTGCTCAATGACTGGGATCTAATTATTCTTTAGTTTGCATGATTGAGAGAGCGCAAGGACCCCTTGTTTTCTACTGCATACGATGATGGTTGATAAGGACTCTTCCCATTATACAATCCTAATCAATCTAACCTCATTCACATTCATTTATATAGTGACATATAATGTATCACCCTGTGTTTCCATCACTGAAAAATCTCTTTTCACTACGTACCTACTTATACTGTCATAATTATGACCGATCACTGTGTACGGGAATGTAAATAATAAGTATTTAATGAAATCAGATATATGTTGCTCCTCGAGTACATTTCTTCATTAGCACCAAACCTATATATCTTGTTTAACTTTAGCTGCCTCAGCGAGCTTTGAAAATATTCAATGGTCTAATTAGTCACTGGTCGGTCTTCCATGCAGTCATGCATCCGCATAATCGAGATTGTACATGTATTATTGAGAAAGGGTTTAACCATTATAACTACACACAGAGAGAGAGAGAGAGAGAGAGAGAGAGTAAAAAGACACAAAGTCTGAAGGATGATTCAGGAATGTACTACATCAAATTCAAGGAAAGGGTTAATTAATACTACTTCAAGACAGACGTTCAAATTCATAAACTTGACTTTTCACTATCTTGTTTTTTAAGTGCTGAACAAACTAGTTGATATCTTCTTCTTTTTCTTCTTCTTCACAAACAAAAGTTCGCTTGTTATCTCGTTAAGGTATTCCTCTCTTCTAATCGTGTCTCCAAAAGTTCGCTTGTTATCTTGTTATCTCGTTATGGTACCTATGGGGTGGGGGTGCAGGTGGTGGAGGGGTTAAAATGAAACGATTGAAACAGATGCGAAATTGTGAAAAACTTAATTAACATTCCTACTCCCACTCTAATGAAAATCAATACAAGTCTGCAATTAAGTATATAACTTGTTACATATCACTATCAAGTTTTCAAATTATAGGCAAAAGAAACTGTAGACATGCTGTGAGAAATTTGAAACCAAAATATGCTGTGAGAAATTTGAAATAGAAAACTAGATTCTAATCCCTAAATAAGATGAAGTTTAGAAAAATGTCTTATACAAGATTAAAAATTAATTTTAGTTCCTAGACTCTATTTAATGCCAGCATATGTCACATCCCGGCCCGGGCGGGACCACTTCCCGGGCCCGACTCCACCGTAGCATGATATTGTCCACTTTGGGCCCCGACCACGCCCTCACGGTTTTGTTTTTGGGAACTCACGAGCAACTTCCCAGTGGGTCACCTATCATGGGATTGCTCTAACCCCCTTCTCGCTTAACTTCGGAGTTCCCACGGAACCCAAAGCCAGTGAGCTCCCAAAAGGCCTCGTGCTAGGTAGAGATAGGAATATACATATAAGGATCACTCCCCTGGGTGATGTGGGATGTCACAGCAATTGTATTCAACGTTTCTTTTTTTATTTATAATTTTATGAATTTAAATTTTATGAAAATCTTATAAATTTTAATTCTCATTATGGTAGGCATCTTATATAAGAAAATATTTTCGTAGAGATTTTTCAGTACACTTATGTTTTTGCATATTTTCTTATCTACCACTAGTCATAAAAATATATTTAGGTACGAACATTTCGGTTCAATGGGTTAATATAATATGTTTAGGTACAGATATTTTGGTACACTAGTTTAGTATAATATATTTAGGTACCGACATTTCGGTACACTAGTTTAATATCATATAATTAGGTACGGAATTTTGGTACACTTATGTTTTTACATATTTTCTTATTTGTCACTAATTTACTATAATATATTTAGATACGGGGATTTCGGTACACTATTTTAGTAAAATATATTATGATATGGATGTTTAGGTACACTAATTGGAGAAAGTTAAATAAAATTGTATAATAATAAATTTAAAATTTAATGTAATAACATTAAATAAGTTATCTATTAAATATAAAAACTTTGATGAAAAAAAATTCTATTAAATATAAAAACAAAAATATAATATGAATTTGAATTAAGTACACATTAAGGGTCTAAAATCAATAATCAATCTAACACCAGGTTTTTTTTTTATTAATTTTAATCTTCTTGAAAGATTAAAATTCAAAAACCCCAATTTGAAACCCTACACGGATTATTGTTTTGTTTCCATTTCAAGAAGTCACCAACAAATCACATATATAAATTTTCAAGTACTCTATCACGACCATTACACATGCCACCTTCCCCCGTCTAAATAATAAGCTAATTTCCAATCAAGCCAAGGCTGCTTACGTGAGGAACCTTCATTCGACATGAATGTCATGAATATCAATCAATAAGAAACCCACTTAGTATTATGACTATTTTTCCCTTTATGGTAAATATGGAATTAAATTGAAGAATTCCTAATTATATACAAATGATTTACCTATGATATTGATGTTTAAAACCTTTTCTTTTTTTTTTTTTTTGGTTGAATTGGAGAGTCTATATCTATGAAAAATATTTACTTAACATCTTCATCTAATTGCCTATAAGATAGATAGCTATCGATCTATCCTCAATAAAGATACCAATACAATTATATACCTAAAGCAAAGATATATAAACACGATTATGAGTTATCACCATAACAAGTTCTAAGACATGTAGAAGCAAAAAGATTATATACTACATGCAGTTGTTGGCATTTTTGATTGGGTATTTCAATATATAACCCCTCATTGATTATGTTATTCTTAATGATTTCTTCTGATCTCAATTTCAGTTTTGTTTGCAAACCAAAAACTAATGCATTAAAGCGGGTTATAATATTGGGGCTATAGATTAGACTTTCTCTTTAAATATGTCATCTTGATTAACCCATTAATTGGGCAATTATATAGTCTAACGTTTTCAGACCATGCTTGATCATGTTTACTTTTCTCATGTTCTATGTAAAACCAATTCTTCAAGCCGTGAGGATTATGGTTGACCTTTACCTAGACTACTCCTTTGCTTCTTTTCTTTTTTTTTAGTACAATATATTTTTGCTATTGAACTTCAAATATTTTCTTTCCTACAAACCTCACCTAGTTGAAAGGCATCCCACCTTCCTCTCCTCTTGTGATTTCTTGCATTCTCCTCAAATGCTATTATAATTTAACCTCTCATATGCCAAAGGAAGGATTATAGGTTATTGCAACTTGGAGGGTAGGGTGTCACAGTCTGTTACACCAAGACATTGTCTTAGAGGGGCAAAATATACTCTTTAGAGCAGTGACTACACGCCTCAACTTAAAAGCTTATTCAAATCGAGGATCAACGGAGAGTGTTACCTACAAAAGATAAGTATTATCTTACTTGGTTTATTTTATTTAATAAATTGTGGTGATAAAATTGTGATATACTACTATTAATTTTGTGATTTGTTGTAGGAGAAGTAACGTTACTTCATTGTAGGAGGACACTACAAAAGTCGGTCCAATTTGTTGATTGGCTCTGATTGCTTGATGACTATGATTAAATTGATCACATTATATAATATATAATATAATTATATATTTATATCATTGACTTTGTTTTACTTCTATTAATGGGTCGATAGCTAGAAAGAAGCCTTGATAAGTAAGATCCATTTTGTACCTTAATTCTCTTCGAATTATATTGATAGCTAAATGTCACATCCCGACCCGGGGGGGGACCACTTCCCGGACCCGCTCCACCACCGTAGCACGATATTGTCCGCTTTGGGCTTACCATTCCCTCACGGTTTTGTTTTTGGGAACTCACGAGCAACTTCCTAGTGGGTCACCCATCATGGGATTGCTCTAGCCCTCTTCTCGCTTAACTTCGGAGTTCCTACGGAACCCGAAGCCAGTGAGCTCCCAAAAGGCCTCGTGCTAGGTAAGGATGGGAATATACATTTAAGGATCACTCCCTTAGGCGATGTGGGATGTCATAATCCACCCCCCTTAGGGGCCCGACGTCCTCGTCGGCACACCACGGCCAGGGTTAGGCTCTGATACCAATTTGTCACATCCCGACCCGGGGGGACCACTTCCCGGGCCCGCTCCACCACCGTAGCACGATATTGTCGGCTTTGAGCTTACCATTCCCTCACGGTTTTGTTTTTGGGAACTCACGAGCAACTTCCCAGTGGGTCACCCATCATGGGATTGCTCTAGCCCTCTTCTCGCTTAACTTCGGAGTTCCTACGGAACCCGAAGCCAGTGAGCTCCCAAAAGGCCTCGTGCTAGGTAAGGATGGGAATATACATTTAAGGATCACTCCCCTGGGCGATGTGGGATGTCATATAAAGCCTATCGTTTAGCAAATGTACAATTGATTTGATTTCCTTCTCTCTTATTTACTGGTTTTGAGGCTAAGAGATAAAACAGTCGTTCCCTATCATTTTTATTAACCTATGTTTTATCACCCATTGGTCTTTATATTAATCCTTTTGGTTGCTGTAATATTTCCTTGCTTCTCTATCCCAATATAATTTAGTTGGACCTTTTTTTGCAGAGAGTTGAAATAAGAAACGCTTTTGGCATATAAATTTTTATAGCATCTTTAAACTGTGGGGGTCACTCCATCTCATTTGGTTTGGAGGAATTAAATTAGATGCATTGTGCCAAGTGATTACGAGTATCATATAATTTGAGTTTTACTTTACATCTTTTTCATGCATCACTAAGAGTTTGGTCGAGTGAACTCTAGGAGATCATTCAAATTGTGGGGGTTATAGGAGAGCCCTTTGTGAGGAATATTCATATTAAAATTAGAACATTACTTGGCTACTCAAAGATGAGTAGGAACTCCTATTAAAAAAGTTTTAAAATTGTTGGCTATCAATTTATAGAATTTCGTGTTTATAATTAAAACCTTTCATATTATAAATCGCCCTATAAAGATCGCCTCTACAAAAAATCAATTAAAACTAAAGTCGTTTAATCATCAAACTGTTTAAAAACAAATGAACGGAATTGGTAAAAGTATTACGAACCATCTATGTATTTGGCACAATAGATTGACTAAATAACCTTAGTTTTAATTTATTTTTTGCAGAGATGATCTTTACAATGTGATTCATAGTATGAACCGGTTCTTATTATATGGACCAAACTCTGTGATTAAAACACTAAGAGTTTTGAGTAGGAATTCCTACATATCTTTAAGTAGCCAAGTATTGTTCTTAAAATTAATGACATTTTAAATTGTGGGGCTTTCTTTTATTCATTAAGTTACATTAACTTGTGTATTATTTATTAATTTTTAGCTATATCTGATATTGTGTAAATTTTAACATGATCACAATCTGTTCATGGCAATGACATTTTTGTTATATATATTGAGAGCTACTAGACCCACCTCATTGTCTTATTTTCTCACCCACGTTATAATGTCACCCACCTTAAAAAAGTTAAAAAAATTAAAATGTTATTTCCCCACCCACTATTATTTCCAAAATAACCTTTAATATATACATAAATATGAACTTATAAAATTCTCTTAGAAAATATAACAAATAATATGTAAATGAAAACTACTAAGGTCTGCAAATTCAAATGGAAACGACAGAGATATCCAAATTCAAAAGAATTCGACAACAACAAATTCAAAAATGTGATGGACAAATTCAAATGACGTACACACAAATTATTCTTCTACATATTCAATGGAAACATAATCTTCTACCCATTCTGTAGAAGCGTCATCTTCCACATGTTCAATAAAAAAGTCATCTTCTAAGTCCATTGATATTTTTTTACTTTCTCTGAATGAAAGGAGATGAAAATGTGAGTTAGGGTTTAAGGTAGACAAATAATCTTCCACTCCTAACTTCTTTTTATTTTTTTAAAATTAAGCAAAACAAGATAAGTAATGTCTTTATCAGTCTTTTTGCAAATGGAAAAATTTGTAATTAAAAAATTCATTAAAAGGTGGGTGGGAAGATAAGACATTCGGGGTGAGAATAACATCACTCTAAATATTTTGGTAGAGTTATATTGCTTTCAACTAAATTATTAGTTATATGAATTTATCCTTAATCTAGTAGACGTCATCACTGATGAATTTTTTCCAAATGAACTTCGGAACATCATTCAAATTGTGGGGTTTAGAAAAATCTCGTGTACAGAGGTCTATTTGCAGATGATGACAAAGAATTATGGATATATGACAAGGAAGTATGAAGATGAGATGATAAGAATTGTGAATTGGAATTGTGAGACATACAGGGAAATACTCTTTAGCTGTTTTGGTAAAAGAAAATTATGTCATTTGATTATTGAGTACTCTCATAATTTTATGGTTTTCACTTATCTAATTTACTTAGCATATGAACTTTATTAATAGGGCATGCAATTTCTGCTTAGTTAATTTCTAAGTAGTTGTCATTTGATAAAAAAACAAAATGAAATTTTGCTCTAACTTTCCTTGTGCATGTAAACACAATATCAGAAATACATGTTGTCCTTAATCAGATGCTTAATTCTAAGTGCTTGCATGTCTCCTTATGAGAATGTTAAATGAGCTCATGTAGGACAATATTTTAGTATAAAAATGAATTGAATTAATTTGGTAAGGAGATATGTCGTTTGCTTGTTGAGAATGAGTCCCACATTGATGGGAGGAGGGACTTTGCATGGACTTATAAGAGGTTGGGCTACTCCCCATATTGTCAATTGATTTTATGGTGGAACCCCAAATTTCTTCATGATATCAGAGCAAGGTTGTTGATAGGAGCATATTTAGGCAACTTAGTTAGCTTGTTCTTGTGCATTTGCGTTGTTATTTCTTAGTTCTTTAAGTCTTTTAAGTTATTTTCGTATGTTTTCAGGTTCTAAGGGCTTAAGGAGCAAAGAAGTGCATTTTGGAGCACTTTTGGGCTAAGGATGGATAGCTTATGTTTGGAGCCAAGGTGTTGGACGAAATTGAGGCACTTTAGGACACAAAACCAAGGCCCTAACCCAATTACATAGCCCTTCCCGTGGGCTTAACCCTATTTCCCTTCCCTTGCCATGCAAGGGGGAGCAATATGGGTCCATTTTATGCACTTAAACCCTAGCCCAATTACACACCATTGCAGCCATTTTCTCTCCAATGCCGTGCACTCCCATCCTTTAATCCATTGCAGCCATCCCACTTCAATCATTCACTCTAGTTGGCAGCCACATGCTTTCTCATTTCAATATCATTCTTCCAAAATCATTGCAGCCACATATTCACCAACATGCACATTCAATCAATCACTCCCCTTGCCGTGCACATTCACCTTGCATTTCCAGGATGTCCACTTAATCATTGCAGCCACATATTCACCAACATTCAATCATTCAAACCCCTTGGTGCCGTGCAAAACACATTCATTCCAGCCATTGCACATGCATCTTCAAATAAATCAGCACATGCACATTCACCCATTCCTACCACACCTTGTCGTGCTTCCCCTTCATTTCCAGCTGCTCCACATGCATTTCCAACCTAGCAGCCCCTTTAATCATTCATCCTAGCTGCCATTAACATGCTCTCCTATCCATTCTCTCCCTATAAAACCATGCAATTCATTCATACACAATACACCAACACAAAAAACTTCCCTTGGCCGTGGCTTCCCATCCCTCCAAAACACTATCCTACCACCACACATCCATTCCTCCATACACCTAAAGCCCTAAACATTTCCTTAGACCTTGTGCCACAACAAAGAGGAAGAGAAGAGGGCCTAAACGTTCATACAATTCAAGTTTGAGTTGTTGGAATGTTTAGGTGTTTCTTTGATTTCAATGTTTAATTTCAATTCTCTTTGTCTTGTACGTATGAGGAACTAAACCTCCTTTGGCTAAGGGTGTATTCAAAACCATGATTATATATGTGAAATAAGTTGATTACTTCCAGTTATCGTTGCATAAGTCGTGAACGCAATTTACTTAACCGTTTGACGGATAACTTATTCTTGTATGTTTATTAGGGAGGCCTACTTAATTTGCATGCTTGAATTTGGAGCTAGAATATTAGGGTGTTTCACATAATCGTCACAAACTAATATTCACAAGTAGTTAAGGTTGTTTTCACAATCATGTTAAGTAAATTCCTGGCAAGAGTATCATGCTTTTCATAGTTACAAATGCCTTGTCGATGCTTATGATTTCCAAAGAACGTAATGATTCTAACTTGTATCTTTATCATGTTGTTCATATAGAGAACTTGTTAGGAATAATTTGATTGCGATGCATATTCATCCAATTCAATGATTCTAGGGAAATCTGAAGGTTAATTTAAGCGGACCTAATTAACTTGGAGCGTCGAGGTTCATAACTTATTGAATTGATAACTGGAAATCGATTTATGTTGCATATATTTCATGTGTGGAGAAGAACCCCTTAGCTATTCCATTATCTTGTTTTCAACAAATTCGTTTAACAATCTGCCTAGTTTCACAACTTGTTTTGTTAATTCAATTCTCGTCAAATCAAAACCCCCCCTTTACTTTCTTGTTCTTTAGTGCTTAGAATCTGTTTAGTTTATGTTTTAAAGTGTTTTGAATCAAGCCATAATCTTAAATTCGTCCAAAATTGGGTTTAAGGTCAGAAACTGCCTAGTTAGTGTTTTTAGGCAGTTTTGAGTCTTTTGAACTTGTTTTGAGTCCTTTGAGTCTTTTGAACTTGTTTTGAGTCCTTTGAGTCTTTGTGAACATTTTTAACTTTGTTTTTATGTTTTTGAGTCAGTTTAGAGGTTTTAGCAAGCCCTCCTAATCCCCGGTCTAGAACGATCCCTACTTGCATCCTTACTACAATTTGACAACAAGAGGGTTAATTTGTGTGCGTTTAATTTTCGCATCAAATTTTGGTGCCGTTGCCGGGGATTAGCAACTTTGCTAATCCCCCGTTGTTTCCCTTTGTTTCTATTTATGTATTTTAGTTTTAAGTTTATGATTTGTTTTTTGTTTTGTTTTGTTGATTTTAGGTACTAGAGAAGCACAACATGGCACTTGATAATGCTTCCCTTTTATCACAGCTCATGGAAAGGTCCCAAATGCAAAGAGTTGGTACATGTGATCATAATCAATCAAGGAACGACGTGTTTTCCAATACTTACGATTTGGATTGGAGTGATCATTCAAACTCTATGTTGTGGGAACCTCAACATGTGCAACAAGAAGGATATTGGCAGCCATATGAGAAGTTCTATTCAAGACCTATGCAGCCACCACAACCTCATATTCAATATGCCCAACCAAACTCAGGTTCGTCAATAGATTATAATCAAATTCTTAATGAATTAATTTCCTTGGTGCAGGGCTCACAAAATCAAGCCAACGAGGCTCAAGAAGGAGAATATTGGCAGCCATATGAGGAGTTCTATACAACACCTATGCAACCACCACAACCACCTCCTCAAACACAATCATCCCAAACCAACTCAGGTACGTCTATGAATGACGATGAAACATATCAGTTACTAACCACAATGGCGCAGGGAATGCAAAACCAAGCAAATGAGGTTAATGAGCTAAAGAAGCAAATGGGCCAAATGGCCGAATTTTTGGGACAACTTCATGAAAATGGTAAGTTACCAAGCACTACCGTGGTCAATCCAAAGGGTGGCTTTGAAACCGCCAATGCAATCACCTTAAGAAGTGCCAAGGAGGTTGGAACGGACCCTCAACCATCAAAATCAAATCACAAGGAAGATGAAAGATTGCAAGAAGAGGAAGAGGAATACACCCAAGCCACGGAAAGGGTGGAAACACCTTTGCCAGAGGCACCTATTGCTCCTACGCCATCTAATTCAAGTAAGGTTGTTCCAAATTTAATTAGTTCTAACCCCATTCCACCTAATATCCCTATTCCTTGCAGGTTCATGAATTCCAAGGAAGAAGAAAGTGAAAAAGACATCTTGGAAGCCCTTCCAAAGGTGCAAAGTATGGAATATCAAGAATTCGTTAAAGAGGATATACTTGAGACAACAATTCCCAAAGAAGTTGGATTTTATGACACGGGACAAGTCATAACTCTCAAAACACCAAATCTAGCTGAATTTTCTGGTCCTACAACTTTCGAAGGGGTGTTTATTCTTGAGTTCATATCGGAGCACACAGGTAAGCCGCCTCCCCGAATTTCAATTTTCTTTTATACTAATATGTTGTTAATGATTCAGGCATCCACTCTTGAATTTAAACTATTACCGGATCATTTCAAGTATCACCTTCCATTCAAAGATCAATTCCATGTCGTTTGATTCAAAAAAAAAAAAAAAAAAAAAAAACAGAATGTAACTTTCACAAAGGTTGTTTGCTTGAAGCCCCACTACTTGGCAAAACTCTAGGAGCGGGAGGCATCAAAGAAGAGGCCTCAATACTTGGTGGAACGCTAGATGACGCAGGAAAAAGGTGCCTCTGGACGTAAGCCGCAAGCCTTTGACGGTCACTTTGAAGTCGACCTTCAGATTCTTGCAGCTGATCAAGCTTCCTCTTCATGCTGGTTGAATAGTTATTTGCAAGCACATGCAAACTTCTATTCTCGTGCTTAAGCTGTTTGATCTCTTGCTTAAGATTTTCCACCTCCACCATCAATGATTCAACTTGGCGGGATCGAGCAAGTAGGCGTTGGCCCATGTTGGACACAGAGCCCGCACACTGAACACTGAGAGCTAGGAACTCTTGAACGGCCACTTCATCGGACCGTTCTGAAAGCAGCCTACTATCTTTTGGAGTGAGGAGGTTCCTAGCTACTATCGTAGCTGTTGTTGCATCCTTCATCACAGAGTCTTCACCTGTAAGAGGGTCATTAGAAGATAAGAAAGACGGGCACCATACATTTACCTGACGCGGCGCACCCGAATCACTGCTGAGACTCAAATCTAAGCAAATGTTAGAAGGGTTAGCCATTGTCAAAAATGTTAAAAGAGAAGGGTCGGATGTAGCAAAATCTCAAAGGGCCGGAGACGATTTTCACGAATGAGCAACCTTCAAAGTGTGCATGTTGGAGGTGATCGATACCTCTACAAAAAGGAGAGGCGACACGACCACCGATTCAAAAAGCCAGATTTTCCTGCGTGAAGTTTGGCGACGCTCTCTCGGCTTTTCAGAAAACGCGTTCAACTTTGTCAAAAGATCTCTGACAAAGTTGAAAACACGTGGAGGTCATCATCGCAACTACACACTTTTACCGACAAGCGTAAAGTTCGGCGACGCTTTCTCTGCTTTTCAGAAAACGCGTGCAACTTTGTCAAAAGATCTCTGACAAAGCCGCATCCGCACGACTACTTGCCATTCAGAAATCAAAGAGGCGTTTGTTCAGAAATCGAAGAGACGCTTGCTCAAAAATCGAAGAAGCGTTTGTCGACAAGGGTAAAAGAACAGTACCACCACTTGCTATTGGGAAATCCCTATATATGTCGACCTTCATCTTTTATGGCAAGGCAGACCTGAAGAAAATGCCTAACTTTTCCTCACCTCTGAGGGCGCACTCCCAGCAAAGCCTCTCGAAATACTCAATTTTTTCTCCCCCAAAGAAGATACCAGATGCTTGGAATACAGATAAGCCAGGAGGAAACGGTAGATCGAAGCATGTGGAGACAACCACAACAAATACATGTGCTGATTCATTCGCCGCTTCTTCAAAAGCAAAGGTATCTCATATCATCAAGGTCCAAAGCAAAAGTATCTCATATCATGCTCTTTCCCTGTCTTTTCCTTTGTCCTTGTTCTTACTCGCATAGCAAAGTGAAAGAAAGCAATCAGCCGGCACTTGGAGTCAGTCTTCCGATCTGGAACCGACTGCCTGGAATCTATTCCCTGGTTGCTTACCTAGCATTGCTCTCGAGTAGTCATCTTCAACGGTTGATACACTTCCAGAGAAGGGACCACTTCTGCAAGGGGAGCAAGTAAGGCAAGTGAAAATGATACATTGAAGCATGCGGAGACAAGCGCAACAACTGCATAGGCTGAGTTATCCTCTAACCCTCTTCAATACGAATTGGAAAGATTGAACAAAGAAACAGATAAAAGGAGTAAGCTCAGACCTTCAGGGGAGACCAAAATAATCATCCAGCCTAGTTCAAGATTAAGCATGTGGAATCACCAAGATCAAGCATCAATGCAATCACCAAGGAGAAGATGGAATTTACATTCCACAACCAGATTTGTGTCCCTAAACTCTTCTCTTTGTTAGTTACATTATGCCATGTTTAGTATGTTTAGTTGCTGTTTTTATGTTTACTTTTGTTTGGTGTGATTTTAAGCTTAAAACATTGAGGACAATGTTTGATTCAAGTATGGGGGGGTAACTAATGTTGTTGATGCAAATTCGTGAGATTTTATCACCCATAACTTCCAATGTTGTTCCTTGCTATTTTTAAGTGTTTTTTAAGCCATTTCAGAATGTTTGAGAGTGTGTTGACTTATAAACTCCGAAAATCACATAAAAATTTGAAAAACATGTTTTGAAAAGCCTAAAAAGAGTGTTTTGAGTCGTTTTTGTGTGTTTGTGTCTTAGGATACCTTCCAACACAATGATGAGGATTTGGTTTGTAATTGCATGACTGTTAAAAAGAGTTATAAACATGGAGAAAAGTTTGATTTACTCTTGGTATATGCTTGGTTATGGTTTTAATGTATGACTTCACATGCAATCATAAAAGAAAAATTCGTTTCTGTAACATGCTTGAAGGAAGGAACTCATAATAACGCTACATCCCTGTGAGACTCGAGCCATTACCTTCTTTGGAGAGTTATAATCTGTGATTCTTTGTTTTCTAAAGTTGTTGCATGATCTCAGTATTCCTTGCTTGGTTGCTACTTAGAATGCAATTGTATCATGATAGAACTAAATGCTAGAACTTATATCCGTTTCATTCAAAGCATGACATTGAATTGCATAACATATATCAAGATGAAGTTGTGTAGTTGCCACCATAGCCAAATAGCCTTACTTCCCATATTTCGTATATGTTGTAAGTTTTAACCCCGTTGAGCATTGTTTAGCCTTTATTCTTTGTTCACCCACATTATCCTTACCTAGCCTAGTTTAGGACAGTCCACACCCTTGTTCTTAAAAGATAGTGAGCATGACTTAAAAGAATTTCTTTTGAGTTACATTATTGCAGAAAATAAGTGTGGGGGAAGGATTATTGATGAAAGCTGTTGTGCCATAGGCACGGCTAGAAAAGAAAAGAAAAGAAAAATAAGTGAGAATGAACTCACAAGTGTTGGTTGTTAAAGAAAGGGTCCAAAAAGTTGAATATGACCCTAAGTTTTGTGTGACTTCCCCTTGGGTGTTCAAAGTTGATTTTTTGCGTTCTAAAGGGAATTCTAAATGTCTAATTCATTACTTTGCTCACTATTGCTTAAAGAACCTTTGTTTTCCATATCCCTTCTTTGTTATCCAAACACCCCAAGCCCCATTACAACCCGTGACTTCAATCTTGAGTGTTATGTGTTTCAATTTGTGGAGTTTGAACTTGGTATGAGCATATGGTGTCACGGGTTCTCGCATCTAAGTAGTAGCATTCCATTCATGAGATCATACCTAAACATGCTTATTAACTCCAGAAATTGCTTCCTTTGTGATACATATATGTGAGTGTTCGTTTTCATGCTTACATCAATCTTCTCACATATAACTAGATTAGGGTGTGTAGTCAGAAAATTGGAGTAAAAATTGAGTGCATATCTTGTAAGGAATTGAGCAAATTCTCTAAGGCATGTTACTACATTCAAAACATGGTTTTAAATGCTTAATTGTGAACTAGTATGTGGTGACTATGATTAAGAATGTACTTAAGTGTAAAGATGGCTAAAATCTGTGGGAATAATGATTTTTAACATGTCATGTGCATTGGAAATCCCTGAGACGATTGTTGGAAGGTTTAGGTTGTGTTTTACTTGTTTAGTGTCGTTTTATTTGTTTGTTATCGTTTTGTTTTGCTCGAGGACTAGCAAAAGCTAAGTGTGGGGGAATTTGATAGGAGCATATTTAGGCAACTTAGTTAGCTTGTTCTTGTGCATTTGCGTTGTTATTTCTTAGTTCCTTAAGTCTTTTAAGTTATTTTCGTATGTTTTCAGGTTCTAAGGGCTTAAGGAGCAAAGAAGTGCATTTTGGAGCACTTTTGGGCTAAGGATGGATAGCTTATGTTTGGAGCCAAGGTGTTGGACGAAATTGAGGCACTTTAGGACACAAAACCAAGGCCCTAGCCCAATTACATAGCCCTTGTCGTGGGCTTAACCCTATTTCCCTTCCCTTGCCATGCAAGGGGGAGCAATATGGGTCCATTTTATGCACTTAAACCCTAGCCCAATTACACATCATTGCAGCCATTTTCTCTCCAATGCCGTGCACTCCCATCCTTTAATCCATTGCAGCCACATGCACTCTCATCCTTTAATCCATTGCAGCCATCCCACTTCAATCATTCACTCTAGTTGGCAGCCACATGCTTTCTCATTTCAATATCATTCTTCCAAAATCATTGCAGCCACATATTCACCAACATGCACATTCAATCAATCACTCCCCTTGCCGTGCACATTCACCTTGCATTTCCAGGATGTCCACTTAATCATTGCAGCCACATATTCACCAACATTCAATCATTCAAACCCCTTGGTGCCGTGCAAAACACATTCATTCCAGCCATTGCACATGCATCTTCAAATAAATCAGCACATGCACATTCACCCATTCCTACCACACCTTGCCGTGCTTCCCCTTCATTTCCAGCTGCTCCACATGCATTTCCAACCTAGCAGCCCCTTTAATCATTCATCCTAGCTGCCATTAACATGCTCTCCAATCCATTCTCTCCCTATAAAACCATGCAATTCATTCATACACAATACACCAACACAAAAAACTTCCCTTGGCCGTGGCTTCCCATCCCTCCAAAACACTATCCTACCACCACACATCCATTCCTCCATACACCTAAAGCCCTAAACATTTCCTTAGACCTTGTGCCACAACAAAGAGGAAGAGAAGAGGGCCTAAACGTTCATACAATTCAAGTTTGAGTTGTTGGAATGTTTAGGTGTTTCTTTGATTTCAATGTTTAATTTCAATTCTCTTTGTCTTGTACGTATGAGGAACTAAACTTCCTTTGGCTAAGGGTGTATTCGAAACCATGATTATATATGTGAAATAAGTTGATTACTTCCAGTTATCATTGCATAAGTCGTGAACGCAATTTACTTAACCGTTTGACGGATAACTTATTCTTGTATGTTTATTAGGGAGGCCTACTTAATTTGCATGCTTGAATTTGGAGCTAGAATATTAGGGTGTTTCACATAATCGTCACAAACTAATATTCACAAGTAGTTAAGGTTGTTTTCACAATCATGTTAAGTAAATTCCTGGCAAGAGTATCATGCTTTTCATAGTTACAAATGCCTTGTCGATGCTTATGATTTCCAAAGAACGTAATGATTCTAACTTGTATCTTTATCATGCTGTTCATATAGAGAACTTGTTAGGAATAATTTGATTGCGATGCATATTCATCCAATTCAATGATTCTAGGGAAATCTGAAGGTTAATTTAAGCGGACCTAATTAACTTGGAGCGTCGAGGTTCATAACTTATTGAATTGATAACTGGAAATCGATTTATGTTGCATATATTTCATGTGTGGAGAAGAACCCCTTAGCTATTCCATTATCTTGTTTTCAACAAATTCATTTAACAATCTGCCTAGTTTCACAACTTGTTTTGTTAATTCAATTCTCGTCAAATCAAAACCCCCCTTTACTTTCTTGTTCTTTAGTGCTTAGAATCTGTTTAGTTTATGTTTTAAAGTGTTTTGAATCAAGCCATAATCTTAAATTCGTCCAAAATTGGGTTTAAGGTCAGAAACTGCCTAGTTAGTGTTTTTAGGCAATTTTGAGTCTTTTGAACTTGTTTTGAGTCCTTTGAGTCTTTTGAACTTGTTTTGAGTCCTTTGAGTCTTTGTGAACATTTTTAACTTTGTTTTTATGTTTTTGAGTCAGTTTAGAGGTTTTAGCAAGCCCTCCTAATCCCCGGTCTAGAACGATCCCTACTTGCATCCTTACTACAATTCGACAACAAGAGGGTTAATTTGTGTGCGTTTAATTTTCGCATCAGTTGTCCCATGTGTGAAGCCAAACGGCCACATGTGTTTCACATCAACCCCATTGTGTTGTCCACTTGTTAGGCTCGTAAATTCGCCACATGTGAGGGGGCATTTTGAGAATGAGTGCCACATTGATGGGATGAGGGACATTGCATGAGCTTATAAGAGGTTGGGCTACTGTCCATATAGCTAATTGATTTTAGGAAAAATTAGTTTCTCATCCCTATTTTTCCTACTCCATTGATTAAAACCTTATTCCTTTTCAATTTTTTATCAATATCCTTATATTTTAATAAACGTCATTAATTATTTTAATAACATAATATTTTTATTTCTAAATATATTCATTTAGTGTTAGAAACGTTATATTTGTTATATTTATATTTATGGCTAAATTTTTTATCATATATTTTTATTTTTAGTTTGTACCCATTTTTTAATTTGCAATGCCTTTTTTTTTTTTTAATTTGTACCAATTTTCTTTTCAATTTTAATATGTACCCATATATTAATTCATTTTTGTGCCCAAATTTTTTATACTTGTATTTGTATTTCTACCCATTTTTAATTTTGCTAAATGTACCCATGCTAATTATATGTATTTATTTTATGTTTTAAAATATATCAATAGTTATCTTTTAAAATATGTAAATAATTATGTTGGTACATTATTTTTTTGCTATAATTTTTGTGAAGAACAATATTACTCTAAAATTGATTTTTAAGTATTTATTATAGTTTAAAAATATTATTTAAATTTCATAATTTGGAGGACATTAAATGCATAAATGCATGAGTTAAATCTCTTAAATGAGGCTAAAGACCTCGATCAAAATATTTAAACAAGCAAGGTTGATTAGGAATTGGAACCAAAATAACCCTTGATTTTATGATGGAATTCCAACTTTCTTCTTTGGTTTCGACTTAGACTTAGTGCATGGAGAAAAACAAAATCATGGAATTTTATGATTGAGTTTTAAAGAGCATTAAAGTAATGATTCCACATATTAATATTCTGGTTAAATAGCTTTAATGTGGGTTTCCTTTTATTTCTCATTGATTGAGTTATTGTTATTATTATTTTTGTCTAGGGAGTTTTATGCCGATTAATGTTGATATTTATAATAGAGAGTTAACGCGCTTATGAATTTTGTGTTAAATAAGAATTAATCTTGAGCATTTAATATGCAAATTAATTTGAGAAATTATTGTTATATCATGATATTATGTTTTAAAGAGATTCCAATACCTATGTGGGGGTATGTGTGAAGTTACAAATTGTTAGAAATATTACGTCAAAATATTACTTCAAAAGATAATATAATGTCTGGCTGATTGTGATTACGTGTTTCTTCTCTAGTGGTGGAATGATACCATGGAAGTGAACATAGAAAATTAAAATGACGGTCCACCATGAACGATGAATTCATTGAGAAGGACGCATATGTCTTGAGAGAAAAGTTACACAAGATCATTGCCGAGGCATATTTTGAATACTAAACATATTTGAAGTACTATTACTTAGAAATTGACGTCTGGTGAGTTTTACATTATACTTTTTACATATGGCAATGCATATTAATTGCAACTCTTTATTTGCCATGACATTTTAATGTGATGTATCGGAGAGAGTCTAATTTGACATGCATGTTGAAGAGTAGAGGCTAAGTGGCTTAAAACCCGTCCAATTACATCCAAATACATGAGAGACGAATTTTGTCTATTAATGAGATTTTCAATTCGTTTAAAGCGTGCAACTAATTGATATATGAATGTCTCTGTACTGTATTTATATAATCAAAAGTATATTTTCATGTATCTTTTGATGCTTGAAATTAATTTTAAATTTGTATGTTTGTGATGCTTAAATCAAAGCTACTATAAATTAAGGAAAAGGTGTTAGAATTTTTAATGACCCCTTTGATAAGTGAGATACAAGGACACGAACTGTGTGCTAATGACATTTACAAGAGTTGAATATCAAAGTGCGTCATGAACAAGACCAACAAAATAAGAATATTATTAAATAAACGAGAATGCCGAAACGGCTACAAAACCCTAAAGGCTACATTGTGAATGACTTGCTTGTTCTACGAACTACAAAGCATCACATATATAGAGAACTAACCTAACCCTAATAAGCAAGAAAACGAAACCCTAATACTAACGGGCTAAGCCCAAATTCTAACAATAAAATAATCCTAAATTCCAACACCCCCCCGTCAAACTCATGGCGGTACACGTCATGAGTTTGCCAGCAAGCAGATGAGGATGTAAGCTCCGTTAGGTGGACAAGACAAGACAAGCTCCACTAGGCGGACACGACAAGGCAAGCTCCGCTAGGCGGACACGACAAGGCAAGCTCCGTTAGGCGCAACGGCGAAGCTAGTAATAGGGCTAGAGTGGGCTCTAGCATAGGGAGAGTTTTAGTTGTTTAAGGTTAAAAATACTGCTAATTTAGATTATTTTATTAATTTTAATTGTTATAGCCCACCTAATAAGTAAAGTTCTGAACAATAAGACTACTTTTAGAAAAAGTAAGAGTTAATAAATATTAAATAAATTATTTACTTTAATCAATATCAAAATTTATTATTATTATATTTCAAATCGTACACACACACTGGCAGTCACGTCCGATTAAGTTTTTTTATTTGATTAGTTTCTAGGGAGTAGTATAGTCATTAGTTTAGGAGTAGAGTAGTCATCTCATCAGGTTTTAAAAAGTAAATTTAATATTTTATTAATTTAGGTTTCCTAGGAGTAGACTAGTTTATTATTTTATTTCGACTTTTGGGGTACAACACAGTGACCTTCTTTCACTTTCTGACTTTCAGAAAAGCCTTTGTCCCGTCTCGACCTCTCGTCTTTGCACTGTAGTTCACAGAAACCAAGCATACAATACAAGTGAGAAAACTTGTTGATTTTTCTGGCTTATTAAAACAAGACGTTGCAACAAGATGGAGAGTGAATTTCTAGCATATTCAATGGTTGTGTACATTGAAAAAGAGCTTGCCGAAAAGATTGATTCAGAAGAAATAACAAAAGATTTCAATTCCATTAAGGATCGAAGGGCACAACTTGAATAGGTACTTTTTCTTTTATTTGTTAAGTTGTTATGACAAGATTGATGATGTATGTTTCTTTCTACTATAAGTTGCAACTTCAAATGTTTTCTTTGTTAAATATAGTTGAAACTGACTTTATTCATAGTTAAATTTCTTACTTTAAATTATTGTTTTCAGGTTTGTCATTGTGTCACTTTACGTAAGTAACAAAAAAATTTAACCATTTGATCTCCTAGTAATAATTTAAGTTTAGCCCACCCACCAAATAATTCTCGGCTCCCCTATCAGTTAGACAGACAAGACAAGACAAGCGAGCAAGCAATCAAGCAAACAAACGAACAATCCAGGCTTCAATCAACAAGGCCCAACTAAAGGCCTTCAAACAAATCATAATAGCCCAACAGATTGTGGGCTCCATACCTTTTTTTTTTTTTTTTACTTTTTCCTGTTTTCTTTTTCTATTTTTTTCCCTTTCTTTTACTTCTTCTTTCTTCGGTTCCGGTGGCAAAATGGGCGCAAAACATGTGCAGACGAACATTCTGAATCCAGACTCCGAGTTGTGGTTGCATCTTTTCAGGCGAGGAAGCAATGGGCAGCTGCGAGATTTCAGGCAATGGTGGAGGCGTGACTGGGTGGCTTGGCGGCGGGGTGGATTCAAACGGCAGATGTGCTGGGTTTCTGGTTGCAGCGGCAGCGTGCAGATGGGTTTCGTGGGTCTGGGTGAGAATGAGAACGAGCAGTGCGGTGGTGGGCTGACGGGATTACAGGTTCAGGGCTGATTTGCAGCGTCAGATGCGAACAATAATAGGATCGTACAGGTCCGAGTTCTGGACAGCAGGGCGGTGTGGCGTGGCTGGTGGTGCGACTTATGGTTCTGATGCAGATTCCACACAGGCGGTGAGACGGATGGGTCTCCATGCAGCATGCGGCGGCGGGACTCTAGTTTTGCTTTCATTTTTTTTTTTCAAACTACCACAAATAAACAGTCTAAACCAATCAATGCAAAAACAAGATCCCAGAACCAAACCCGAAAACCAAAAAAAACAAAAAAACAAAAAACAAAAAAAAAAAAAAAAAAAAAATTCACGAACCTAAACTAGACAGGACAACAAAATTGTATCAAACAAGAGCAAATTAAATCACGAAGGATTGTACCTGCTCTGATACTAAGTTAAATATCAAAATGCGCCATGAATAAGACTAACAAAATAAGAATATTATTAAACAAACAAGAATACCGAAATGGTTACAAAACCCTAAAGGCTACATTGTGAATGACTTACTTGTTCTACGAGCTACAAAGCATCACATATATAGAGAACTAACCTAACCCTAATAAGCAAGAAAATGAAACCCTAATACTAACGGGCTAAGTCCAAATTCAAACAATAAAATAATCTTAAATTCCAACAACAAGGAGTTCAGATGACATATATACTTGAAAATGTGGTGGTATTGCTATGTTTCTGTAAGTTCATCTGTAACCTGATCATCTTATGTGAATATCAATGTATTAAAAGCGTGAGGCGTGGACGAGGCGTCGGAGGCGAAGCCCGGCCTAGGCGTGAGGCGTGAGGCGTGAGGCGAAGCCTTATAGGATTAAATTTTTTTTTATATATATTATACATATAATTGTATAAAAAATAATACTATGTAAAATAAACATCCATTCTCAATTTTATCATTCAAATCCATAATCATTCAAAAGATAATATCATCTAAATTCATTATTCAAAGGTAATGTCATCCAAATTCGTTTAAAATTGGAAACCTTGCTATAAATCTGAAACGAAAAGACCTATATCCCATTTTCCATTAAATAGGCAACGTCATTTGTCAGTTTCATCTCCTCTCCCTCGTTGGACAACTTTCCAAACAAGTCCCGACTCTTTGACAAAAAAAAAAAAAAAAAAAAAAAAAAAAACAAGTCCCGACTCAGGTCCCACATTCCAACATCAAACCCACGTTAAATTGGTATCCTTCTCCCATGCCCGGCCCTCCTCTCTGTTTTTCTGCTTTCCCCAGAGCCTTTAGCCTCTTCCCTCCTCTCTGTTTTTCTGCTTTCCCCAGAAAAGCTTATCGCCCAGATTTATTTCCTACTCCAGAAAAGCTTCCCCAGTCCACTGCTCCAGATTTATCTCTCACCCAGCCCTATCCCAGAATGCTCCACAGTTCACACCAGTTTAAAAAAAATCAAATCCCTAACTTTTTTCAGAATTTCAGAAACTCTAACCTTTAAAATTGGGGATTTGTGGGCTTGCTGATGGCACTGGGGTGACGGTGGTAGGGTGATGACGGCGGCGTGGCGACTGGGAGAGGACGATCGACTGGGGTGACGGCGGCTGTGTGTTCTGGCGCACGGGAGAAGTGGGTGAAGAAGGCAGAGGATCGAAGGTATGGTGGAATGTGGATTAAAAGTGGAATCTGGACTAAAAACCCTTACCCAAACAACGTTTTTTTCAAAAAAAAAAAAAAAAAAAAAAGGGCAGACAAGGCGCCTGGGACGCCTTGAGGCGCGCCTCCGCCGCCTCGGCGTCTCCGGCAAAGCCTTTCGCCCACTCCAGCAAAACAGAGGCGTTAGCCTTAGCGCCCAGCCTCAAAGGCGCCCTAGGCGTGCCCCGAGGCTAGTTTTTTAAAACATTGGTGAATATATATGCAGTTTTGAAAATAATTTCTTTGTCACTTATTTTATACGAAAATGAGTGTGTATATTACCCTTTTGATATTGAAATTTATTTTTTGGTGGAGGTATATTGATATATATATATATATATATATATATATTTATATATATATGCACATATATATACTAGTAGCATTATACTAAGAACCGAGCAGATACCTAAAGTATTTTAGTTTGCAGTCATGATCTGGTGCCAACAATACACAGAGTCTAACACTCATGTGAATTATGGAATGAGTGTGCGTATCCTTGATATGCAAATTATGAATAGAGCTCGATTTATTTGATCAATTGTACAAGAGTTTGCAGATAATATATTTGAGCAGGTTCACTAGCTTTGAAACAACCGGCTGGTAATCTTATAAAGAAGACAATGTGAACGACAAGAGACGAGTTCTTTCTATATCTATTATTGAGCTATCCGACTATTTGTGGAAGAGGCCACTTTGTTTGGTTTGAGATATCCCACTATTTGGGAAGAGACTAGTTGGTTTATTGTGTGTGATATCATAGCTATGAGGGCATTAAGCTAAATGACTTATGCATATGTACTTGATATAATTGTTTTGACGTCAGAATTGGATTTAGCTAATCATCTGACAAATCCACTAAGCTAAGTGCTAGTGATGATTATGACATCAAGGGGATGAGACGTATGCCTATAACATCGATCAAGAGTGATGGTAACCCAACCTATGTGAATGGAGATGCGATGAAGTAGATTCATATGGGTAAGAACAAGTCACTTGTTGATTGGGCGTGTATTATCAATTTATATCTAATATTATTATTGTTGAGAGTCTATCTCTATGGTATAGATAATGCAACTACTGCAACGTCTAAGGTTGAACTTATGTTCTTAATGAATACCATAACCTATATATGGGTGGTGTGCTCGACTACAATGCACACTTGATGCATTCACCTATTTGAGTGTGGGAGTGGGGCCGCCACTCAAGAATTTTCAGGTGGGTGCATGGCCTATTTGCGCCAACCCGCTACAACATGCTCGATCCGAGGATTCAATGTGGATGGTTAGTCCTATGATTCAGGCAAAGAAATATTGGTTCATTGAAAATTCAATTTTTACCAAATTTCTGTGAGTTACTGCTAACTCATCCTAAGGTTGGTTCATAGTCCCAAAAACACCAGTGTTGATGCGTTGGATTCTCATTTTCCTTTCATATTTCCTTGTCCTCTTTAAACTTGTTTTACTCAAATTCCTTTTGTGATTCAATTTGTATTTTGAAATATGTGGGGAATTGTTGGCATTTTTTTATTGGGTATTTCAAAATACTACTCCTCGTTGATCATGTTAATATCATTCTGTTTGGACCCGATTTTACACTATCGGCCCGAGTAATCTAGATCGTTGAATGAGCATAGCTCTTAACCGTTGGATGAAAAATGAAGATATATTTGTTACAATTAAAGGATAATATTATGGTTTTTATCATAATAGTTATCTTTTAATTTGAATCATTTTGGCATTATATCTTCGAACAAGTACAGTTCAAGTGGACTTGGGATTCCTGTTATCAGATTGGAGCAGCATGGTAAATGGAGTTTGAAAAGTCAGGATGCGTAGTTTGAGATAATGATGAAGTCATACAAATTGGAATGTCATTGGTGCATGGAAGTTGGACCATAGAGATTCACGGCTTGCGAGTCATTCAAACATCATCAAAATCAATCTTTGGTTTAAATTGGTGTCATACAAAAGATAAGGAAGGAGCACGTGGCATTGAGGGAAGGATATGCAGGGTAAGATACCATCAAATATTAGAATTGTTCCCTGGGGCCATTACCACAAATGCATGTGGTCTACACTAGCTCATTTGGGATTTTGGATATCGCAAATTATATGAAGAAGGTGGCAAAACCCCGATCGAACTCTACACAATTATCTAGCTGTGTCAAGCAAATATCAACCATATAAATACAAGGCACTGTGCAACGTAAAAGGGACCTCCAATTCAACACACAATTGCCCTATGCAAAACCTCTCAAACATCTTGAGATTTTTTTTATTTTCTTTTTTTCCGCCCACATATCTTCAGTTTGGATAAACAGCACTATGAAGGCAACCGGCGAACACCTTTAGTTTGGATAAACAGCATTGTTGCTGTAGAATCAGCCAACCAAGGAGCACCTTCAGTTTGGATAAACAGTACAGTGTCGAGGCCCATTGGTTACCTATCCAAGTCTCGGTCGAGAAGGGTTTTCGAACCTTTATTGGCAAAGGTCATCTTATTAGCCTTCTCGACGAAGTAAGGTGTTACGAGGTACGGCGTTCAGCGTATTGACCGCCGAGTGATTTTATGATTGGATACTCACAAATGACTTTTAGAGTTCGGCATTCTGACAGCCGAACTATATTCACCATCAAGACATACGTTACCTTTGAATACTTGTGTCCATACAGTCTAGTGTCAATTCGTCGTGCTTATACTCTTACGAATATAATCACTGTGACCGAATCTGGCACCGACGATTTGTGAACTTCGCAGAACTAGCAGCCTTGTCTTCAAGCTCGAGAATCCAAAGGCCGGGATTTGTTCCTTCCTCGGCCGCAGTCGCAAGATAAAGAAGTCAGCAACGCGCTCAACGCAACATCAACAAATTTTACTCCTTGGTCGAGCTCGACCGACGAGTTGGCATGCCCTGCATTCAACCGAAGGACATAGTTAGCTTATTAGTTACTTGGCCTGCGCGCCACGTAGGCTTTGTAATTTTTTAAGGTCAACATTTTGGCACACTCGGTAGGACGCAGTGCTAAAACTACAAAGTTCACATGATATATCAAGATTCCAATCTGGCTCAACGTAGCCGATTGTACAAGCGCCTAGAGGAATTGAAAAAATACAATGATGAACGAAAAAGATCTTTGGAAGTGGAAAAAGTTCTTCGTGGCCATAGAGAGATGCAAAAGTCATTCACTTACATGTTGAGAATAAAAGCTCCTGTTACCCTGCAAGAGCAATGGGTAAATGAAGATAGGGCTCGATTTAATGCATGGCTAGATGGAGAATATTTTCCTTACGTTTTCAACTACAAATTGATTCCATTTGAGGAATGGTTGGTTGAAAAGACTGAGGGGCAATTTTCCGCTCCAGCCATAATCAGACATCGACCTAAGAAAATTGTTAATTTGGCCGAAGAACAAAGGCCACCTATTTTTTCGGTCGAGACTGAAAGTGTGGTAGGCCTGGAAGAAAATGTTCAAGTTTCTGAGCCAAAAATTGACTCAGAAAATGATTCATCAAAGGAGTGTTCCAATGACGAACAAGACCAATACACGACTTCAGGCCATAAAACCACATCAATTGATATGGTAATTGGAGACATGGTTTTAGATGTCGAAACTACGCCAATTGACATGGTTATTGGTGATAAAGCCAATATAGAGAAATCCCATTCGGCTAAGTTGTTTGAATTAAAAGCCGAAATTATGCCTGTGGGGCATAATAATTGTTCAACACATTCGGCGGCCGAAAATGAAAAAATTTTCACCAAGTTACAAATATTTGGAGAAAATTCGTCATTTGGCCTAGAGAGAAATCAATTTGAAAATTTTGATATTAAAAGATCTCAGCTTGGAATAAAACATCGTTGGCCTCCTCCTATTTATGGTTCGGCCACTTTTATTTCCGTATGCTAAAAATATATATATAATAAATAAATTATTTTCTTAAACATACGGCTATGCAAGCCGATGTAAAGAAAATGGGGGGCAGACATTATGGGCTTGCTCTCAATAAGCTTCTCCTCAGTGAAATTTAAGCGGTGATGGCCTGATGCTTAGTGCAGTGTGCAATTTGTTTGAAATTTCAAGCCTAGCCTTGGTTTTAAAGTTAGCTTACATCAGGATGCCGTATATATATATATATATATATGCCACTTTTATATATAAATATGTATATATAGGCAGGCCACTTTTATATATAAATATGTATATATAGGCAGGCCGAGCTCCAGGAATGGTTTTCATCGTCTTCGACCCTAGTTCTACTTGGTCTCGGCCCCACTTTATCCTCGACCCCAGTTCTTCTTGGTCTCGTACCAATATACTTTCCAAGTGATGTAACCAAGTCTATGGAACTTTTGAAGGCAAAGAAACTGGAGAAAGGAATGGAATTTTAAACATTAGTTTGCTGAATAAATTTTGTTCGGCGGTGGTTTCTTAGTAGTTCTCGGCTATATGTTTTTCTTGGTCATTCGGCAGAATTAGGATTTCAAGGCCATCTAGCTGAAGCTGGGGAAAATTTTGATATGCGTTGACGAATAATTTTCTTGACCATTCGGCTCATCGGCCGATGCTTAAGAAGATAAAGAAGGCCGATGAACATTCCATGCAGCATCGAATCATTCAATTATATTCAAGACAAGCCTCTCATGATATGGTGCTTGGCAATCCTGTGCTCTATCTATAATATATATCACACATGCCGAGCTCAGCGAGCTGATGCTCGGCACACGCTCATTCTATATACATATGTGTGTGCTCGCCATAGAAACGTTATATATATATATATATATATATATATATATATATATATTCTTCGGTCGTCGTCGAGTTCAGCAAGACGTTATTCCTTTCCTTCTGATTATGTCGTCTTCCATAAACTTTTCTTGAAGAAATTGATATCCAGTGAGAGCTTCGGTGTTTTTCTGGAAAATTTTCTCGACAAGCAGCTAAGAGAGCTTGGAGTTGATGTTGATCGAATGAGGCTCTGATAACAAATAAAGTTAGTGGGACAAAGTCGAATCCAATATGGATTATGCTTCATGCCAGTGTAATTTTTGGCATGCCACAATGTGCCAATTCTTCTTCATTTCCCTAGGTGGCATTCATGAGAGGCCCTATTTAAAATAAAAAATAAAAAAAAATAAAAATAAAAAACCTTTTGGCTGAATGGTTTGTGTTCGCAGTTCCAAGACAAGAATAGTGAGATGCTCATTCGGTTAATAAGTGGAGGCCACTGACTCTGGCGTGGCCCATTTGGTGAAAAATAATGAATTTCCTTAAGGCCGAATGATGGTTATTCGGTGGTGGTTTTGATGATATTACCTCGGTCTAATGTTTCTCGACCTCGCCCGACCTCATTTTTTCTCGACCCCTTTGCAAGTTTTGGGTTTTTCGACCGTATGAGTTGGATGGTCGAACATGGGTGTTATTGCCAAAGAGCAAAGTTTCTTTTTCAGTGATACGATGAGATTTTGTTGGCTACGAACAATTAATTTCCTTAACCATTCGGCTTACGAGCTGCAGCTCAAGGAAACTGGGGGGCAATGTTTGGACCCGATTTTACACTATAGGCCCGAGTAATCTAGACCGTTGAATGAGCATAGCTCTTAACCGTTAGATGAAAAATGAAGATATATTTGTTACAATTAAAGGATAATATTATGGTTTTTATCATAATAGTTATCTTTTAATTTGAATCATTTTGGCATTATATCTTCGAACAAGTACAATTCAAATGGACTTGGGATTCATGTTATTAGATTGGAGTAGCATGGTAAATAGGGTTTGAAAAGTCAAGATGCGTAGTTTGGAGTAATGATGAAGTCATACAAATTGGAATGTCATTGGTGCATGGAAGTTGGACCATAGAGATTCACGGCTTGCGAGGCATTCAAACCATCAATACCAATCTTTGGTTTAAATTGGTGCCATGCAAAAGATAAGGAAGGAGCACGTGGCATTGAGGGAAGGATATGCAGGGTAAGATACCATCAAATATCAGAATTGTTCCCTGGGGCCATTACCACAAATGCACGTGGTCTACATTAGCTCATTTGGGATTTTGGATATCGCAGATTATATGGAGAAGGTGGCAGAATCCCGATTGAACTCTACACAATTATCTAGCCGTGTCAAGCAAATATTAACCATATAAATACAAGGCGTTGTGCAACGAAAAAGGGACCTCCAATTCAACACACAATTGCCTTGCGCAAAACCTCTCAAATATCTTGAGATTTTTTTTATTTTCTTTTTTTTCGCCGACATATCTTCAGTTTGGATAAATAGCACTGTGAAGGCAACCAGCGAACACCTTCAGTTTGCATAAACAACACTGTTGCCGTAGAATTAGCCGACCAATGAGCACCTTCAGTTTGGATAAACAGCACTGCGTTGAGGCCGACTGGTTACCTATCCAAGTCTCGGTCGAGAAGGGTTTTCGAACCCTTATTGGTAGAGGTCATCTTATTAGCCTTCTCGGCGAAGTAAGGTGTTACAAGGTCCGACATTCGGCGTATTGATCGCCGAGTGATTTTATGATTGGATACTCACAAGTGAGTTTCAGAGTTTGGCATTCTGACGGCCGAACCACATTCATCATCAAGACATACATTACCTTTGAATACTTGCATCCGTACAGTCTGGTGTCAATTCGACGTGCTTATACTTTTATGATTATAATCACTGTGACCGAATCTGGCGCCGACGATTTGTGAACTTCGTAGAACTAGCAGCCTTGTCTTCAGGCTCGAGAATTCAAAGGTCGGGATTTGTTCCTTCCTCGGCTGCAGTCGCAAGATAAAGAAGTTAGCAACGCGCTCAACGCAACATCAACAAATTTTACTCCTCAGTCGAGCTCGGCTGACGAGTTGGCACGCCCCGCATTCAACCGAAGGACATAGTTAGCTTATTAGTTACCCGATCTGCGCGCCACGTAGGCTTTGTAATTTTTTAAGGTCAACACATTCTTAATGAATTTTTCTAATCTCAATTTCATTTTTTGGTTTTTTGCAAACCAAAAACTGAAGCATTAAAGCGGTTATAATATTGGGGCTATAAATTACGTACATTCTCTTTGAATATGCCATCTTGATTAACCCATTAATTGGGCAATTATATTTTTTTGGAGAAAAATTGGGCAATTATATAGTCTAACGTTTCTAGACCATGCTTAATCATGTTTACTTTTCTCATGTTCTATATAAAAACAACTCTTCAAGCCGTGAGTATTATGGTTGATCTTTACCTAGATTACTCCTTTGCTATTGAACTTCAAAAATTTTCTTTCCTACAAACCTGACCTAGTTGAATCTCACCTTCCTCTCCTCTTTTGATTTCTTGTATTCTCTCAAATGCTATTATAATTTCACCTCTCATATGCCTAATGAAGGATCATAGGTTGTTGTATCCTGGGGGTAGGGCACCATAACCCATTACACTAAGAAATTGTCTTAGAGGGGCGAAATCTATTCCTAAGGACACTGATTGCACACCTCAACCTAAAATCTTATTCAAATCGAGGACTGACAAAGAGTTGTTCTCTACCTACAAACGATAAATATTTTATCTTATTTGGTTTATTTTATTTAATAAATTGTGGTGATAAAATTATGATATACTATTATTAATTTTATGGTTTGTTGTAGGAGAAGTAGCATACGTATCGCAAATATTTCCAACAGTAGTTAAGGTTCTTACCATGCCAAATTTCAATACATACGATTCCTCCATATATGGTACAATAACAAAAATAATAAACTCAAAATTCAAACCAAACAATACAAAACCAAAATAATATATACAATAATGACAAATGAAATATGAAAAAAAAAAAAAATATTGCGTGGTTTCCATGCGTTGCTCACAAATGGTAAAAATAGATGTAAAAAAAAAGAAAAAAGAATTACTCGAACCTAAAAATTAGCTTACTCATCAATGGAAAGTAAATTCGGGGTAGCAATGTACTCAACGGGTTTAAAATTGAAGAAATAAAATATTAAACAAATGCTTATGGTTTTGGATCTTTTATCTAACTTTCTATTGAGGGGAAACAACACATGTGAATAAAGCAAATGTTAGTCAATGGTTTTGGGTCTTTTATCTAACTTTCTATTGAGGGGAAACAACATATGTGATTAAAGCAAGTGATTTAATGATTTATATCTTAGGGAAGAGGATCCTCTTCGGAGCCGGTTCCACCGGAGCCTCCGGATCCTCCTCCTTCCTCTTCTTTCTTTGTAGGTTTTCGGCCCCCGGAGTCGGTGTCGTGGTCTCTCTGAAGCTAGTTTTCGGAAAACTTCAAAACCACACAATCAACGACTACTACTACGACGTTACCGATAATTAGCTCCGGGGAGGCCACGATGCTGACTTCGACCAACTCCGACCTCAGCCGACTCCCACTCTGGGGGAGCATGACGCAAACTCCGGGGGTCGAAAAAGTGCAGAGAAATAAGAGGAAGGAGGAAGATCTAGAGGCTCCGGTGGAACCGGCTCCAGAGAGGATCCTCTCCCATATCTTAGGGCCTAGGCTAGTCTTACAATAGTATACTTTAAATAATATCGTTAATATTACTGGTATAGGATAGGTGTAACCGTGTAATGCGACAATCTTAAATTCTTAATAAAAAACAAAGTTGGCTGATAAGATGCATATATCCCTTCCACCAAATGTAGAAAAAGAAATAGAGATACAATGTATGCATATCTCGATACGTTAAAATGGACATGATTCATATATATTCCATAAAGAATGTAAATATTCCACCTTTTTCGAGTAGCGTATCTTCACAATATGACTCGGGCTAAAATGAAGTCTTGTCTAATCCACATTTGTCATTTGCACATGATGTGAAAAAATAAAATGAACTTGGGCTAAAATCAAATAACATAAGACCCACAAACAAATAATGAAAGATATCAAGCCGACCCAACTGTAAGGTTGTGGGGTCGAATAACATTTCTCACACTTGGTCATAACCATCCAACCTAAGACGATGTTCCATCACGGTTGGAGGTTGTAGGTTCGAACAATGCCCTTGGTCTATCATTTTATAAAATTAAGACGTTTTCTAAGATGCATACTTTGAGTGCGACCTTGCATTGGAAACTCCCATAAATTAAAGAGTTGAACTTGAAACAAATCCCTCCCGGTTGCATTGCACCATTCACAGTCATAAAGCAGAATAGAACGCCAGCCGACACGGCCTCCATGGACTCCTACTCCTGCCGGGGGTCTCTTTCATCTCTGGTAATTTCTGCAACAATTAATTAAATCTCTACTTACTAATCTAAATCAGTTTCTATGATGATGATGATAAATATACACACACGCACGCGCGCGCGCACACACACGCACGCACATCACCATGTATAATTGAACCTTGCTTCCGAAAATTAATCAAAGTTTTGATCTTAAAGCTTAATCAGTTTTCTGTGTTAGAAATTTAATAATTTAAATATGAGTATTATTAATATTTAAATATTAAATATTCAAATGATTGAAAATTAAAATGGAAAAGTGGGTTAGTCTTGGACTGCCTATATATTGCAGTCTGCAATTGTTCCTTTTTAATTTTATTTTATTATGGAAAATGGTCATGGAAAGGTTTGACCGGCAGATTTTCAAGGGTTGTGCATGTTTGAACAAAGGTTGCAGCTTTTTGTCATTTGGAAACAGGTGTAATATTCAACAAAGGTTTGCATCCCTTGACTTGGAAGCAGACGCATCCTTTGAAAATGGGGCATATCAATGCCCATAAATAGACCATCAAGTCAAGCATTTTAGATATAGTTTTGCATCCATAAATCATATAGAAATTAAAGTAGTTTAGTGTTCAAGAAAGAGAGTTTTAAACACTTTTGGTTCGTTGTTCTTTATGGATTGGAGTGCTACTTCGGCAAAAAGAAAGATCATTGTATCTTGGGAGACATTTACCAACGCAAACCTTGAGGCACCACTGAGGGGCAATATTGTCTTAAGGCTATAGAATCAAATTTTAGCCTCGATCTCTTAAGGTTCTTCTATTCCTTATTTTTCTTGCATTTATAGAGATTCTATTGTGTGTTATTTAATAGTTTATAATAAAATATATAGCAGTTTTTCCATAGCTTTTTCCAATAACTTAAGACAAGGATTTTTTTTGTATTGATTGCTATATTTGTTTGAAAATTATTTATGAGAATCTGGGATGATTTCTTAGAATTCTTTATGAGAAGTTCAAAGCATGTGCCCACCACCATTATTGGTTCACTTTTATACGTGTTTTAAGTTTGGACTGATAATTATTTTAGTGCAATAAATTGTTTGGTTTGTTTTCATATATGATTCATATGTGTATGTTTTAAACTGTTACGACATGTTTTAAATAATCTTGTGGGTTAAGGTGTAAAGAAACTAAAATTTATTTGCTTCATAATACTTTGTTGCTTTTCAATTTAATTACAATATATTGAATTGTGTGATCTTTCTCTTTTAAGGGAAAATGGATGATACTAGTAATTCTTTTAGTAAATTAGGCAGCACGTTAGTTGCGAGTGTTGTGCCCGTGGTGATCCCATCTTCCACCAATCATGGTGAGAAGCCTGAGAAGTTCAATGGGACAGACTTTAAGAGGTGGCAACAGAAAATGTTATTTTACCTCACCACTCTAAACTTGGCAAAGTTTCTGACTGAAGATGCGCCTGTGTCTGGAACTACCGTAGAAGAAGTGGTTGCAGTAGATGCATGGAACCATTCTGATTTTCTTTGCAAGAATTACATCCTCAATGCATTAGATAATGCACTATACAATGTGTATAGTCCAATCAAAAGTGCAAAAGCCTTATGGAACTCTCTTGACAAGAAATATAAGACTGAAGATGCTGGCATGAAGAAATTCGTGGTCGGTCGATTTCTTGACTACAAGATGACATACTCCAAGAAGGTTATCAATCAAGTCCAAGAGCTACAACTTATTCTTCATGAAATACATGCTGAAGGGATGTCGCTAAGTGAGACCTTTCAAGTGGCTGCAGTAATTGAAAAATTACCTCCTGCTTGGAAAGATTTCAAAAATTATCTTAAGCATAAGTGCAAAGAGATGGGACTTGAGGAGGATAATCGTTGCTTTGAAAAGAAGTCTAACAGTCAACTTATTCATCCCAACAAAACGGAGTTGCTGAACGCAAAAATCGTACATTGAAAGAAATGATGAATGCTATGTTGATAAGTTTTGGGGCAGCCCAGAATTTGTGGGGAGAAGCATTGCTTTCTGCAAACCACATTCTCAATAAATTACTTCATAAGAAGTTAGATAAGACACCTTATGAATTATGGAAAGGCATAAAGCCTTCTTATAAATTTCTCAAAGTTTGGGGGTGTCTAGCTAAGGCAACGGTCCCTGATCCTAAGAATATTAAAATAGAACCTAAAACCATTGATTGTGTTTTCATTGGTTATGCCATAAATAGTAGTGCATATCGGTTTCTTGTACATAAATCGGATAATCCCGAAGTACATGTTAATACAATAATTGAATCAAGGAATGCCATATTCTTTGAAAACGTATTTCCATGGAAAATTGCACAAGAACAAAATTCTTTGAAAAGAACTTATGATGACTTTAATAGCAGTCATAAAGAAAATAATGATAATTCTGTTGACCGAGAACATTTACAAGAAATAGAACCTGATAGGAGCATATTTATACAACTTAATTAGCTTGTTTTCTTGCATTTACATAGTTAGTTTCTATTTATTATAGTGATTTAAACTATTTTCGTGTGTTTGTAGGTTTAAATAACAAAGTTGGCAAGAAAGTGCAATTTGGAGCATTTTAGAGCTATTTTGGGCTTGGAATGGATTGCATATGCATGGAGCAAGGTGGATGGATGAAATTGAAGATCAAAACAGGCTAGGAATGTGCTTATCATCTGGAAGAATTAAATCAAAGACTTGGAGGATAAGGAATCAACCATGAAGAAGGAAACATTATCCAAATTACCTTATCTTATCCAAACCTTATCCAACCTTATCTTATCTTATCCTAACCTAATCTTTTCCTACCTTAATTCCAGCTGCAAAGAGGACTCCTTTTCACATTAAATCACCTAAATATCAGGTTCTAGAAGCCCTATTTTCGTGCCATAAGTTTATGCCACATGTAACCCCTCTAGAAGTTCTAGAATCTGCCACAAGGACCATTCCTTGTCTTCCTTGGAATCTGATTGAAAGTGTCCTTGTTCTTCGGTGATTTGGAGTCCTAATTCATCTCCTTTTCAGCCCAATTTCGTGCCTTCCCTTCATCCTATAAATACATGATGCCGCAACACTCATAAACCACCACCCTCTACCACAATTTCACACCACACCATCCGCCACACCTCAAGAGCCTAAATTCACACAAATTCCCATTGTGCGCATCAAGGAAGGAAGAATGAGCCACCTGGAGTGTTTCTAGGTGTATTCTATCTTTGTTTTTAATGTTTAAGTTTAATTATCTTTGTTTTGCGAACATGAGGAGCTAAACTTGTTTTAGCTAGAGGAGACTTTGAAACCATGATTATATTTGCAATATGAATTGATTACTTTCAGTTGTGATATCATAAATCGTGAATACAATTTACTTAACTGTTTGATTAAGAACTTATTCTAGTGTGTTGATTAAGAGGGCCCGCTTAGTTTGCATGCATGAATTTGATACTAAAATATAAGGGAGTTTCACCTAATCGTTATGAACTTATATTTATAAGTAGTGGAGGTTGCCAGTCACGATCGTGTTAAGTAAATTCCTAACAAGAGTATCATGTTTTTCATAGTTACGAATGCCTTGTCAATGCTTATGATTTTCACAAAGCTTAATGATCTTTGATTGTATCTCTATTATGTTGTTCATGTAGGGAACTATTGAAGAATAATTTGGTTGCCGATGCGTATTCCATCCAATTCAATGACTTAAGGAAAATCTGAGGGTTAATTAGTGTTGTTCACGGTTAATCTGGGGTGTTGAGGTTCATGGTTTATTGGAAAAGCAACCGGAAATCAATTTGTATGCAAGTGTGTCATGTGTGGAGAAGGACCCTCTAGCTAGCTTATCACCCATATTTTTCCCTAATTTCGTCCAAGTTGTTTAGAGTCTTTACAATCTGCTTGTTTTTACCTTAATTTCGTCCAAAATCCAATCCCCTTTTACTTGGTTGTGTCTTTTAGTTAGAATCTGTCCAAATTTATGTTTTTAAGTGTTTTGAGTCAAAGTTAAGTTAGAATTCGTCCAAATCACCGTTTAGAGTCTAGTTTGAGTCTATTTGATTATTTTGTGCTGTTTTGAGTCTTTTTAGTTTGTTTTGAGTCATATAAGTCTAAAGTGTTTTTATGTTTAGTTTTGTGTTTTTAAGTCAGTTTAGAGTAGATTAGCATCCCTTCTAATCCCCGAACTAAAACGATCCCTACTTTCATATACTACAATCATAGGGTTTTAATTTGAGTGTTAGAATATTTCACATCAGAACCAAGACGTAGTAAGAGGGCTAAGATATCAACGTCTTTTGGACCTGTTTTGATTACTTACTTATTAGAAAATGAGCCTCAAACATATAAGGAAGCTATATCCTCTCCAGAAGCTCCATTTTGGAAAAAGGCTATTAATGCTGAAATTGAATCCATCATGCAAAATCATACATGGGAATTGGTGGATTTTCCTCCTGGAAACAAACCTTTAGGTTATAAATGGATTTTCAAAAGGAAGATGAAAGCAGATGGATCTATTGACAAGTACAAAGCAAGACTTGTCACCAAAGGTTATAAGCAAAGAGAAGACTTAGACTATTTTGATGCATAGCCAGTCACGAGGATAACATCCATCCATATGTTGATTGCTATTGCAGCAATTCATAATCTTGAGATTCATCAAATGGATGTCAAGACTGCTTTTCTAAATGGTGATTTGGACGAGGAAATTTATATGGAAAAACCTGAAGGTTTCATAGTGCATGGCCAAGAGAGAAAGGTATGTAGACTTGTTAAATCACTTTATGGTTTAAAACAAGCACCTAAGCAATGGCACCATAAGTTTGACACTACAATGTTGTCAAATGGATTTAAAATAAATGAGTGTGACAAATGTGTTTACACTAAAAACACACAAGAGGGATATGTCATTGTGTGTCTATATGTCGATGATATGCTAATTATTGCTAGTAACCATGAGATTATTAAATCTACCAAAAGAATGTTGGCTAATAAGTTTGATATGAAAGATATGGGAGTTGCAGATGTTATACTAGGAATCAAGATTTCTAGAATGTCTGAATGACTAATTTTATCTCAATCACATTATATTGAGAAAATACTTACAAAATTTAGTAAGTATGTAAGTAGTCATGCAAAAACACCATATGATGTCAATTTGCATTTATCAAAGAATATTGGTCAATGTATATCTCAAAGTGAATATGCACGAATAATTGGTAGTCTAATATACATTACATATTATACACGTCCGGACATTGCATATTCAGTTAACAGATTGAGTAGATACACGAGTAATCCTGGAAAGGATCATTGGAAGGCAATTGTAAGGGTTCTTGGTTATCTGAAATTTACACAGAACTATGGATTGCACTTCACAAGATATCCAGCAGTACTTGAAGGCTTTTGTGATGCTAACTGGATATCCACAAGACTCGAAGTCCACGAGTGGATATGTTTTTACTCTGGGAGGTGGAGCCATTTCATGGAAATCCTCTAAACAAACGTGTATAGCTAGATCCACTATGGAATCTGAGTTCATTGCTTTAGACAAAACAAGGGAAGAAGCTGAACGGCTTCGTAATTTCTTAGAGGATATTCCCAATTGGCTGAAGCCGGTGCCCGCCATATGTATACATTGTGATAGCCAATCAGCGATTGGAAAGGCACAAAATCATATGTATAACGGTAAGTCTCCACACATACGTCGTAGACATAATACCGTTAGGCAACTTCTCTCAAGTGGTATAATTACCATTGATTACATAAGGTCAAAAGAAAATATAGCGGATCCGTTTACTAAAGGTTTGACTAGAGAGCAAGTTTATAAATCATCGAGGGGAATGGGTTTAAAGCCTACATCTTAAGAATCGCCATAATGGCAACCCAACCTAGTTGACTGGAAATCCCAAGATCTAGGTTCAAAAGGGACAACCGAATTGTGGATGATTCAATGGGAGCACTGCGGAGATAATCTCCAACCCATGTCCTATGATGAAACAGTGCTTTCTGCAGCGTGTTTAGGATAAGTTTTGCTTTCAATGATTCCTATACTTGGAAATAACAAGTGGGGTATTGTGCAGGATACTCTTCATGGGATATCACCTACATGAGTGTGAAAAGTGGCCGTTTCTATGAGAATTATAAGGCTAAATTCTCTAAAGCACTCAAGATTACTCGGAATTGTTTAGGGCCAAAATGAACACAACCGTAGAATCATATGTGTTAGGAGGAATACTGTGTGAATATTATTGTCTTGGTTTACATCAACGGCTGAGCAGTTCAAGACATTGCGTTCACTGATTAGCTAGTAAATCCGATAATATTTCACTAAGGAAGGTTCAAAGCCAAAAGCTACCTTTCCCCATACGGTATTTGTCCAATTAAACTCTCTTTAAGTGTCTGCATCTTCATTTGCATTAAATTTTATTAATTTTCATTCATGTGGGGATTGTTCGAAATTTAATAATTTAAATATTAGTATTATTAATATTTAAATATTAAATATTCAAGTGAATGAAAATTAAAATGGAAAAGTGGGTTAGTCTTTGACTGCCTATATATTGCAATATGCAATTGTTCCTTTTTAATTTTATTTTATTATGGAAAATGGTCATGGAAAGGTTTGACCGGCAGATTTTCAAGGGTTGTGTATGTTTGAACAAAGGTTGCAGCTTTTTGTCATTTGCAAACAGATGTAAGATTCAACAAAGGGTTCATCCCTTGACTTCGAAGCAGACGCAACCTCTATCCTTTGGAAGCAGACGCATCCTTTGAAAATAGGGCATATTAATGCCTATAAATAGACCACCAAGTCAAGCATTTTAGATATAGTTTTGCATCCATAAATCATATAGAAATTAGAGTAGTTTAGTGTTCAAGAAAGAGAGGGTTTTAAACACTTTTGGTTCGCTGTTCTTTGTGGATTGGAGTGCTACTTTCGCAAAGAGAATCATCATTGTATCCTGGGAGACATTTGCCAACACAAACCTTGAGGCACCACCGAGGGGCAATCTTGTCTTAAGGCTATAGAATTAAATTTTAGCCTCGATATCTTAAGGTTCTTCTATTCCTTGTTTTTCTTGCATTTATAGAGATTCTATTGTGTGTTATTTAATAGTTTATTGTGAACACGAAAAATTCCTGAAACAAGAAACAAGAATACGCGTACAAAAATAATATTTTTGTGTTTAATGATTTTGGGGTTACGATCTCTCTCAAATTTGGTCCTCTGATTCTATCTTCGTAGGGTGTAGGTTTGTGGATGAGTTATTGATCCAAAGGGCCGTCGGGGCTTGATCTAAGGATGAACAGTTGATGAACGGATCTTCAAGGGGCATTGGGCTTGATCTTGAAGAATGGGTGTATGGGTTTGTTGAGGTTGTTGATCCAAAGGGCCGTTAGGGCTTGATCTTAGGATGAACAGTTGATGAATGGATCTTCAAGGGGCGTTGGGCTTGATCTTGAAGAATGGGTGTATGGATTTCTTCAAGGGCTTTTGGGCTTGATCTTGAAGGTTGATGGATGAGCAGATCTTCAAGGGGCGTTTGGGCTTAGTCTTGAAGAACGATTGGATGTGTGGATTTGTTGAGGTTGTTGATCCAAAGGGCCGTTGGGGCTTGATCTTAGGATGAACAGATGATGAATGATGAACACTTTCTTCAAGGGGCCGTCGGGGCTTGATCTTGAGTTGGTGGGAGTTCTTCAAGGGCCGTTGGGGCTTGATCTTGAAGGAGGATTTGACGAAGAACAAAGAGTGCTTTCTTGATCCTTCGGGATTTTCTTGAGAGCTTTAGAACTTTAAGGCTTCAAGGTTTTGGTCCCCCCCTATTCCTCTTGATGGAGAAGCCTATTTATAGGCTTTGAGAGTGAATCACCACCATTCATTTTTTTGGTGAAGTGAGTGGAGGTTGTAGGTGAAGTGAGTGGAGGTTGTAGGTGAAGTAAGTGGATGTTGTTGGTGAAGTAAGTGTGTGAGGTTGGTGAAGTAAATAAATGTTGTAATTTTAATACATTGGTTAACATTTATTTTACTGAAATTTCGATGTCTACATTTATAATAAAATATATAGCAGTTTTTCCATAGCTTTTTCCAACATCTTGTATATGATTTTTTTTTTATTCTTAGAAATCTTAATTAAAAAGCTTAATCAATTTCATGTATAATCCACCGCCAGCGACCCACAACAATTTTCAGGATATGGTCTTTGAGTTCGACTCTCTGGAGCTCATCAGCAACATCAAGGGTGACTTCAAGAACGGAAACTGGACCATTTTTCCCTTGCTAATCCAAATTCGAAATTTCTCCAATCGTTTTCATTCGATTAACTGGCGGTGGTTCCTCGTCAAGCGAATTGTGCAACCGATTGGGTTGCTTTGCAATGTAAAAGAGGGATGCATTCTGATGTTTGGGTCATAAGGCCCCCATCCTCTCTGGTTCCCCCCCCCCCCAAGTGGCGGATCCACAGAGGGACCTGAGAGGTCCCAGGACCCTTCGACGACCCTAAATCGCTACTAGAAATTTTCTGGGGACCCCTCATGCAGTGCAGGTTGCAGGTGCGACATCTTCTTATCGGAGAAGATGACCGGAGAAGAAAGAAAATAATTGGCCCAAAACAACAGAGTTTTGGCCAATTGTTTTAAATTATTTTTTAAATCCCACCCAAAGTGTTTGCCCATTATTTTAAATCCCTCCCCTAACCCACATCATTCCCCACTGTCCCACCCTTCCCCCATTTCCCGTTGTTCTGCTTCCCCCAATGCCCAATAACATATTCACCCAAATTTCTTTTCTGCTTCCCCCAATGCCCAGCTTTAACATATTCATCCAATTTCCAATCCCCAACTCCTCAGATTTCAAAACCCTAAAATTCTAAATCCCACACCCAATCCCATATTATAATTTTATTACTCTAATATCATACCTCCCCAAATCTCTAGGTCACCACTATTTGGTTCACAATTCAAGTAAGTTTTTTGGTATTCTAATCTAATCTCAATTAAATTATATTAGATATTGATGAAGATTTTTAGTCTATTATTGATATGATTGTTGATATGTTTTATGTTTATACTCATTTGATCATTAGAATTTAGATGGAAATTTTGTTTATTGGGTAATTGGTATATGTTTGTATTTTTTGTTAAATGTGTAGTTTAGAAATAAGAAATAAGGAATTTTTGTTTATTGGTTGATAGGTATATGTTTTGTGTTTTTGGTTAAATGTGTAGTTTAGAAATAAGAAATATGGAAAGATTTTTCAAGCCAAAGCCAATAGCACCATCTACTTGTTCGGGTAGTTCGAGCTCAAGACAAATTGAGTGTGACATTGATTTTAATAATCTTGAGAGAGACCCGGGAAAAAGAATTCGAATGAAGGACTATCCTTCTAATATTCAAGATGAGGTCCGCAGAGCATATTTGCAAATGGGACCTTGTAGGCCTACAAAGTATGAGTTCCCATACACTTTGCATGCAAAGAAAAAGCGACGATTTGTTGTTTCGTGGTTTGAAGAATATGATTGGTTGGAGTATAGTATATCTAAAGATGCGGCATTTTGTCTTCATTGCTATCTCTTTAAAATCAACTTTTCACAATTAGGAAGCGATGCCTTCACTGGGGTAGGCTTTAAGAAATGGAAGAATGCAAGAGAATGTTTTGACAAACATGTTGGTCCTATTGGTAGTTTCCACAATAAAGCTAGAGAAGCGGCTAGTTATCTAATGAACCAAAAGACACATATTGAAGCAGTTGTGATCAAACAATCAGAAGAAGAGTGTATGAAATATCGTCTTTGCTTGAATGCATCAATAGATTGCACTAAGTTCTTGTTGCGACAAGGCCTTCCTTTTCGTGGCCATGATGAAAGTGTCACTTCGAATAATAGGGGGAATTATTTAGAGCTCTTGCAATTCCTTGCAGATCATGATGAGAAAATAAAGGAAGTTGTGTTGGAAAATGCTCCGGGAAATCTCAAGCTAATAGCTCATTCAATTCAAAAAGATATTGTCAATTCATGTGCCTTCGAAACTATTAAGGCTATTATGAAAGAAGTGAAAGAGAGTAAATTCTTTTCTATAATGGTAGATGAATCACGTGATATTTCAACAAAGGAGCAAATGGCGGTGATTTTGCGTTATGTGGACAACAAAGGTCAAGTAATTGAAAGGTTCGTGGGAGTCCAACATGTTACCGAAACAACTTCAAGTAAACTAAAGGAGTCCATTGATGAGTTCTTGAAACTACATGACTTGAGCTACTCCAACCTACGAGGTCAAGGTTATGATGGTGCGAGTAATATGAGAGGTGAGTTCAATGGCCTTAAAAAAAAAATTTTGGATGAAGAAAGTTGTGCATTTTATGTTCATTGTTTTGCTCATCAACTACAATTAGCTCTTGTTGCCGTAGCAAAGAAAAACTCCGATGTTGCCGCTTTTTTCACATTGACTAATAGTTTGGTAAATGTTGTTGGATGCTCATGTAAGCGTCGTGATGCACTTAGAGAGAAACAACAAGAAAATCTCTTGAAAGCTATTGAAAATGATTGTCTTGAAACGGGGCAAGGGTTAAATCAAGAAACTAGTCTCAAACGTGCTGGGGATACACGGTGGAATTCACATTATGGTGCTTTGATTAGTTTGATTACAATGTTCTCATCTGTGGTGGATGTGCTTGACATGATTGTTGAAGATTGCTACAATGATAGTGCTGGTGAAGCAAAAAGGTTATTAAAAGATTTACAATCTTTTGAGTTTGTGTTCCTCCTCTTTTTGATGAAATCCATATTAGGAGTTACAAACGATTTGTCACAAGCATTGCAAAAAAAAGGTCAAGAGATTGTGAATGCAATGGCTTTAGTCAAGACATGTAAAGAACAACTACGTTGCATGAGGAATGATGAAAATTTTGATCTTTTGGTTGATAAAGTATCATCTTTTTGTATTGAACATGAAATTGAGGTGCCTAATATGGATGATTTATATGTCATTCAAGGGAAGTCATTGCGTAAGGCTCCAAGAAAGACCAATCATCATCATTACAAAGTGGAGCTCTTTTTCGAGATCATTGATTTCCAACTTACAGAATTAGATGATCGCTTCGCTGAAGGTAATACCGAATTGCTTATTTGCTTGGCATGCTTGAGTCCGAATGATTCATTTGTAGCTTTTGATAAAGAGAAGCTTGTTCGCCTTGCTCATATGTATCCTAAAGATTTCACGGATCGAGATAGATTGGCACTTCAAGATCAACTTGATATTTACATTCATTTTGTGCGTTCTGATAATGATTTTTCTCAATTGCGGGGAATTAATGAGCTTGCTAAGAAAATGGTGGAGAAAGGGTTGCATCGAACATTTGCATATGTATATTTGCTTGTTCAGTTGGCTTTGGTTTTACCGGTTGCAACTGCTTCAGTGGAGAGGGCATTTTCCGCTATGAATATCATTAAGGGTCCACTTCGCAACAAAATGGGAGATCAATGGTTGAGTGACAGCTTAGTTGTTTACATTGAGAAAGATGTTTTTTCATGTATTGGTAATGAAGCTATCATGGAACATTTTCAGACCATGAAACCTCGTCGTGGACGCTTGAATTAGGATTTTATAGCTTGTAATATTGTTATGCAAATGATTTTTGAATAAAATGTATTATATTTAACTTTTCAATGTTATTTTTATCTATAAATTTTTTAACCTTTATTATTGGGACCCCCCGAGTTTAAAATCCTGGATCCGCCACTGCCCCCCCCAATAAAACTTTGGAAGCTGCGTTTGGGAAAGATAGTAGATTGGAACTCAGCCTCGCTTTTGTGTCGTGCTCTACCTGTTCTGTCTTTCTTCCTTGTATTGCTATTTGGCTTCTGGGCTCTGCCCTTAATGAAATCCTACCTCTTGTCCAAAAAATAAAAAATAAAAAATCGTTAGAGGGAGAGCGCGACTGGTGTTGCAACAAAATGGGACAAGATATGTTGGTGAAAATTCTACTATCTCTGCCTCCCAAAACTCTGATGCAATTCAAATGTGTCTTTAATATGGAAAGTAAATCGGTAGACCTTTTGTATTCCGTCCCAAAATTTAGTTTAATTTCATTTTTTGAAGTATTTCAGAGATTGAGATATACATTCATTGTATCTATATTTTGGGTAAATATCAGTTTACTACCCTCAAGTTTCATGGTTTTCAACATTTGGTACATGAAGTTTTTTTCGTCCCAGAGTCATATCTAAAGTGTTAATTTTGGGACAGTCTCATACATCCGTTAGTCAAACTGTTAACTCTGCCTTTAACTGATGATGTGACGCCTATGTGGACAATGACTGGACGCCACGTGTCATTAAAGGATCCACGTGGAAATTAAGAATTCAAAACAATAATTATTTAAAGAAAAGTTAAAAAAAAAACAAAAAAAAAAAAACAAAAAAAAAACAAAAAACAAAAGCAAAACCCAGATTGTCTTCCCTAAATCCCCCCGTGCCCACCCTCCCACCCCCATCATTCGCAACCACTTCCCTCCTCACCCTCCCTCCCTCACTTTTCCCTTGTCAAAATCTCGAGCACCTTGACCTCTCCCAAAACCTTCTCACCAGCACCCTCCCTGCCACTCTCCCTAACCTCAAATACCTCAACCTCACCGGAAACAATTTCTCCGGACCAATTCCCGACTCCTTAGACCGCTTCCAGAAACTCGAGGTCCTCTCTCTCGTCTACAATCTCATCGAAAGCACCATCCCTCCGTTTCTCGGCAACATTTCCACACTAAAAATGCTCAACCTTTCTTACAACCTATTTCACTCGGGTCGGATCCCGGTCGAGCTCGGCAATTTGACGAACCTTGAGGTGCTTTAGCTCACCGAGTGAAGCTTAGTTGGCGAGATTCTCGACTCACTGGGTCGTCTCAAAAACCTCAAGGATTTAGACCTCGCCATCAACGGCTTCGAAGGGATGGTGGAATGGGAGAAGGAGGGCGACGACGGGATTTTTGGGGATGGGAGAAGTAGGTGGGCTCGGGTGGCGACGACGAGATTTTTGGGAGGGATGATGGGGGATGGGAGAAGGTGGGATAGAGGTGCAATGGGGAGGGAAGTGGTTGCGGGTGATAGAGGTGGGAAGGTGGGCATGGGGGGATTTAGGGAAGACAATCTGGGTTTTGCTTTTGGTTTTTTTTTTTTTTTTTTTTTTAACTTTTCTTTAAATAATTATTTTTTTGAATTTTTAATTTCCACGTGGATCCCTTCATGACACATGGTGTACAGTCGTTGTCCACATAGGCGCCACATCATCAGTTAAAGGCAGAGTTAATAGTTTGACTAACGGATGTATGAGACTGTCCCAAAATTAACACTTTAGATATGACTCTGGGACGAAAAAAATTTTATGTACCAAATGTTGAAAATCACGAAACTTAAGAGTAGTAAACTGATATTTACCCAAAATATAGATACAATGAATGCATATCTCAATACATTAAAATTGACATGATTCAGATCTACTCTAAGAAATGCAAATATTATACATTTTTTTTTCAAATAATGTATCTTCATAGTATAATGCAGGCTAAAATCAAGGTATAATCCACATTATGCCATGTTGACACGATGTGACAGAAGAAATGAACTCGGGTTAAAATCAAATAACATGTTCCATGAGGCCCACAAAGAAAGCAATGGATGATATTATGTGGGCCCAACTTTTGAGGTACAGGGTTGAAGAAACACATCTCTCACACTCGGTCTATCATCACTGTCGTAGAGCAGAACACAAAACCAGCAGGTGCGGCCTCCATCGACTCCTTCTCCGGCGGGGGTCTCTTTCGTCTCCGGTAATTTCTGCAACAAGTAATTAAAATCTTTACTTACTAATCCTAATCAGTTTCTATGGTGATGATATGCACACACGCAGATCAGGATGTATGTAATTGGACCTTGCTTCCGAGAATTAATCAAAGATTTGATCTAAAATCTGAATTAGTTTACTGTTTGTGATTTTTTCTTCTTAGAAATATTAATTAAAAAAATTTCATAATTTGTTGTTTATCGTTAGAGAGAGAGCGCGAGGAGTGTTGCAGCGGCAAAATGAAAATGGGACAAGATATGTTGGTGAAAATCCTACTAACTCTGCCTCCCAAAACTCTGATGCGATTCAAATGTGTCTCTAAATGGTGGTCTGCTCTCATCAACAATGCGGGTTTTCTGTCAAAGCACCTCTCCAACTCCGCGAACAACAATCTCACCACTCTCCACGTCTTTTTGGCGCGATTAGTAGTGCAGCGGCAGCATGAGGAGGAGGAGGAGGAGGAGGAGACCACTAAGAAGGAGGAGACTGAAGAAGTATTATCATTTCTTGAGTTTTTCAAAGACGATGATAATACTGATGACGAGCATAGCAATAGCTGCTCTCTTGTTGGTGTCCAGGACATCATTATTCCTCAATCTTTGATTCAAAATATCGGAGTGCCGGAACAACAATTTCGTATCCAAGGCCACTGCAATGGCATTGTTTTACTATCTAGTGAGAGTGGCCTAGTTTTATGCAATCCCGGAATTGGGGAATTCAATCGTATTCCCGATGAGCCATGCCTTCCAATGTGGCCCTTGGACCAGCCGGATGATTACGATCGGCAAGAACATATGGAAACTGGTTTTCATACTGGATTTGGCTATGATCCCATGTCTAATGAGTACAAAGTTGTGACCTTTACTACTTATTTTCAAGAGGTAGATGAAGACTGCCGGACATTTCTTAGTCGGCACAAGGCAGTAGTATACACCATGGGTTGTGATTTTTGGGAAGAGATCAACACAGATTCTTTAGAAACCGAAACTACTTTGTTTTGGCCTGAGGATTTCCAGATGTCCTTCAAGGGAATGTGTTATTGGCTGGGAATTGAGCAAGATAAGGAATTATGTCCATTTGACGGAGTTGGGCATCGATTCCATGCGAATGGGAAATTGATCATTTCCTTCGATACAAGTCGTGAGGTATTTCACGGTATACCCTTACCATCTGAGCTCCAACAGTTTGTGCGGTCGAATCACCTCTATTTGAAGCTTACTGTTTGGAATGAATCAGTTGCTTTTTTTGCCCTTAGTGTGGACCATCGTCGATATCCTGAACCTTATGAAATGTGGGTGATGGATGATGACTTTAAGGGTGCTTGGACAAAACACTTGACCATTGAGGGCACAGATGATCAGATACGTAGGTCTGGACCTGTGGCGTTGTGGGGCGATGAGTGGCTTATGGTTGACAGTGATGGACACGTAGTTTTCTTTAATCTTTGTACCAAAAAGCTTAAGCATATTCCCATTGAAACAGAAGATAAAGATAGTATTATTGTTTATGTGAATAGCATAGTTTCGGTCATGGGACGCAGCCACAAGCTTAAGAGCATAGAGAATACTTGCTCAGATAAAGATGAAGATGCGATGGTGGTGGTAGACGGGAAGAGGGAAAGTTGCCGGAGGTTGTACTCGTATTCGGTTTGGGCCATTCCACCGGCTGATGTTTCCCATAGAATCAAGAAGGTGATGGAGGGCCTCCAGGCAGAGTTTGGTGGGCCGGAGATCGAACCTCACATCCCCATCCTGGGATCCATCCAGATGATGAGTCGTGAGGATGCCCTTAACAAGTTTAGATTTGCTCCTATGGATGACATCGTTGCTAAAGTTGATCGGGTGGTTACTAAGAATTACTATCACCAGTGTGTTTCATTATTGATGGATCGAGAGGTATATATTTTCTCGATCCCTTTTTAATACATATTGATTTTCTTGATGTTTTGTTTTGTTCTGTTTTGTTTCCTTTTCATCTTTCTCGTTTTGGTTTGAGCTTGAATAGACTCACTTATCATTACACCTTCTTTTCTTAGTTGTTTGAAAATGCCCAACGTTGGAGCTACCATTTCGGTTTCTACAACAGTAAGTTGTTGTTTACCGTGACTTAATTTCTTAAAGTGTTGACGGGAATGTACGTATGTAATCTGCGTGTGTGCAATATTTGATGCAGGTTCTATGCCATATTTGAGTCTCCTCTACGGGAAGTTGACGGAAGAAGAAAGGAAAAAAGCTGGAGAAATTGTTAATATTCTCGACGAGAGCATTACTAGCTTGACCTTCCCCATAACTCACTTTGCATTGTATGAAATAGACTACGATGACAGATCTCTGAAATCTTGGACCAAGATTGCTGAAATCGGTCGTTAGACAAGCTCTCCGGTTGCATATATATGCATAGCACTTGGCACACTACAAAAAATATGGGCACTGCACACAATAAATTATTGTGTGCCCTTTGAGGCCAAAGAGCACCAACATATGTGCTTGTAGACAAATAGCAACAATGTAGCAACAATAATTTTATGTGTGCCCTTTATGAGTGTGTCCTTTGGCCGAAGGGCACAATATAGTTGTTTGTGTTATCAAGGCAAAGCATTATAGAGCCTAATTTGTGCCTTCATTCTGATAGGTCTGACAGCCCTTTTCAACTGATTGGGCACTTCTGTGTAATCGTGCCCTATACCAAATTTATTTAAAAAGAATTGAATTTTTTTTTCTTTTCACATGAATTACATCCGGATTCTTGCCCACTCACATACTAATTATATCGATCTATAATTAATAAACCTTAAACTGCATCAGTTGAGAAGAAATTTGAAAAGAAGAAAAGAAAAAGAAAAAAAAAAGACCTTAACTCAAATTCATGAATTGGGTGAGGTACTAAGATTAGAAACAATATCTGAAGAGAAATTCGAATGAGTTTAACTAGGTAATTTATACTAAGTGAATGAAGTTGTCTAACATTTTACAAGATAACAGCATCTAAAATCTACCAAAATTGAGGTCCTTCAATCTCAACCTCCGCATGAATATCATCTAGTATTAGCGCCAATATATTTCTCTGGATAACCTCCACTGTCACTTTTTCTGCTAGCATTATACACAAAATACAAGAGAGATTGGAGAGAGAGAGAGAGAGAGAGAGATTCGGTGAGAAATGAAGAGAGAAGTGATGGTGGGTAAATAAGAGAGAGTGGAGTGGTAAGTGATTACACGGACATTACTATCAACCAACAATGCCTGATGACCAAGTAAAATATAGTAACTACCAAGACCATAACGCAACGAGGTGCACAAAAGGGATATTGCACGCATGCAAAATATCCCATCCAAACAACAACCGGTCATCACCACATGCAATATGTGTGACACATTCAGAGAAACCGAAAACGACATTCAAAGTCCACGAGTCTGACGCATAGGATTTGACAAAAGGATTTAAGAAATATTTTTGACCCACATGCAGCCGACCAAATTCCTAACAAACTTTCGTTTAAGAATCACTAAAGATGGACACACAATTCGGACTGAGAAGGAAGCCCCTTCTTGGTGACATGTTGCACTATTGAAATCCTCTGACTTGGAATGGGGGCAAGGTGAAAGAACAAACGAAATCAAAAAACAAAGACAACTCAAACATGTTAGACTAACATTTAAATTTGGAGGTCATTCCGTGTATGATCCGACACTTCCTCAACCTTAATCTGGTCAATGCATTATCGTGAGTCTAGGGCAAAAGGTTTTCCATTAGCTTAATATTTAATACCTAGTACCGGAGTAAGGTGGTATTCCGGATATCACGGTGGAAATCTTTACAAATACTAAATTTGGAGGTGATGTTTTCCCAAAACAACGTCACCAAAGATGGCTTTTGAACTCTGCCCCGGGCCCATAAGCTTACCTATGTTTTTCCTCAACACTTCTTACTTCGAATAGATTGATAGATTAAACTCTATTCATCGATTAGGAAACAAACAGTATTCATCATCATTACAAATTTTTTTGCATGACGTTCAAGATTGCACCATTGAGTCTGAAATGTCTCTGCTACATTGTACGAAATTGGATCATATACAAGGATAGAATACCAAACAGTACGTATTCTAAAGCTAGAGAAAGGCTGATCAGAATAACGTTACCTCAAAAGTCTTGTCATGACTCAACAACTCTGTGAAGAGTTTGACCTAACGGAGTAGCGACGCTACCATCACCTTGATCCGGGACAATAGATGAAATCCGAGTGACTCCGCTTATATGGCCATACTTGTTCCACAAGACATGAAATTTGACCCAAGGGGTACAACAGATGAATTTGTTGTACCAGTAGAATAGGAAGGCTTTATGTTCTCCCTTCCTAAGGCTCTCCTCGCCTCGACCGGTGAAGTGGAGAATGAGAGTGTTGTATTTTAAGAAGTTCTTGTGTAGCTTTTGAACCTCTTCTTTCGAAGGCTCTCGATCTCCTCGGTTTAGTGTCTCGACGGCCCGTTCGTCGAACAACGCTTTTAGGTCGAGGTTCGACGGGCACCCGGCAAGGGCAGCATCTATTGGGAGACTAGATGAGGAAGTCCCAAGGATAGCTGAGATATCAAGGAAAGTGGGGCTGATAGGGCCGAAGGGAAAGATCATGGTGTTGGTAGCCGAACACCATAAACTCAGGGCCGCCATGAACAACTCTTTATCCATGGTGATCTCCATGGTCGAGAGCTTGATGGCGTCATGAATGCCGAGAGCGTCCCATTCTTTGTCGAAGAATGTTCCCATTTGGTCGACCCAGACGGCCCAAGCTATAGTGGTCGAGGGCCAAGCTCCTTGGGGCCGTGCCAAACACCATTTCGACCAGTCAAACCCTTGCAGCACGGGTGTTAGGCACTGTTCCTTGAGGAGGTTGGTGATGCACGATGGCACTGCATCTTTGAATAGTGGGCCCAGAATTTGGTGGGTGGTGGCTAGGTCGTTTTCGAAGCATATCGTTTTGATGGCTCTCCGGTCGATGAAATCTTTGCATTTGTTGCACTCGTCGGAAAGCTTTAAGATGAAGGAGGCCATTGGTAAGGAGTCAAAGGTTTGCGTAGGCTAAAAAGGGGGTTTGTGAGAGATGAGCTTGAGGTTTTGTGGTTGGAGCAAGCAGGAATGGAAAGAGAGATTTCAAAGTTTTTGAAGGCGTGGGATGCAAATGAAAGAAATTTGGGTATTTATAGGCATTTCAGAGGGAAGATCAAACGTTTGGTATTCGGAGGCGCTAGGGTTTTGAATTTGAGGGAAAATTAACCGGGAAATGGCCAATCATTTCGGATATCTTGGGAATCTTCAAAGATAGGATCGAGGTTTTCAGGGATTTGGGATGCACGATTGCATGCGGCGGTGGTTTTAATTCATTAATGAGGAAGAGACGTTTCGACGGGCACACGTTTTTGAGGGCCATGACTCCAATTGTTGTTGGCGATGTTTCATCGTCACTTTTTCCTTTACTAGTTTTGAAAAAAATGGAGTTTTTAGATTTTATGACTTAAATAAGATATTTTTATATTTTAACATGAATCGTTTTCCAAATCTAATTCAAGTATTTATTATTAAAACTTACCATATTTAAGTGTTATAACATTTATAAACCTATTCTTAAGTCATGTATATTTTTATGCTCCAATCACACTAATAGATAAAAATTTATCCAAAATTTAAAATCTTATAATTAAAAAATGTCAACAACGATACATAAAAAATTTATATGAAAAAAACTCATGGGTGCAAAGTATTGCGACAAATGTATATGTGCATAAAATTGTGGTACGAATACATTAGTACATAAATTTTAGTACAAATGTCTCACCTACATAACTATAATACACACATAAGTACGTAATATGCATATATATATATATATGGAGAAATTCACGCATAATGAAGAAATTGAACTTAGTACAAACTCAACTATCGTTTATGTGTGCTACAAGCAAACCTGAAACCTTATCACAAACTCTTTCGTATAAATCCTTCCAAAAGTCGTGGAACTTCAAAAAATCCTCTCACAGAAATACATGGGACTTAGGACTTGTTTAACAAGTACTAGTGATTAAAAACGCTTTTAAAGCAATATTTTTTAGTTCTAAAAACACTAAGTATTTCTTACCATTTATTTAGGCCTAAAGCCCAACAGGCCCCAGGTTGCTAAACCCGTCACCCTTTTCCGTGCTATGGCGCGAAAAGACTCCCAATTCCAAAAATCCAGTGCGATATTAGGGTTTCACCTCACATGCTACCGGTAGTCTGGTCACTGCTGCTTCCTCTCCCCCACCGCAACGATTTCCGGATTTTCAGACCAGCTCGAAGAAATCAGGGATCTGATTTCTTCAGCCGCCACCAAAGCAACCAAGTCATTCGCCTACTCCACCCTCTTACACCTCCAGCAGCAATCCTCCGATTGCCACGATTCAATTCAAATGCTTGCGCGGAGCTGCCGGAGCCTCATCCGTCCGACCGTCGCCGATGTTCGGAACAATGACGAAGAAATGTGAGTTCTTCCGATTCGAAATCTCATTTTTCTGGGTTTTTCATTTATTTTAATGGTGTGGTTTAACTGAATACGTCTTGGATTTTTCTTTTTTATTTAAAAAATTTGCAGTGCAACTCAGGCATTGGAATGCTTGGGCTTCATGATATATCATCCGTCCATCGTCGCCGAAATCGCAGGTACATGTAGCCACTCAAAATTCTGATTCGTTTGAAATTAAAATTTTGAACTTTTTATGCAGCTGAGCTTAAACTGATAACCAAATTTCTGTCACCAATTTCTTTGTTTCGCAGCGGATGATGTCAAATTTGTTTTAGATTCACTGGCAAAGCTCATTACAACCACAAAAAATGAAGGTTATTTCTTTATATTGACGGGAATTTATTACTACAAGCGATGATCTTTTTGTGTTTTTAGTTTTTGTTTTTTCGTGTGTCCGAATAGTAACCTGCTGATTTCATAACTGCAGTCTGTTTGCAATTTAGGGGTGTGGTGCATATCTATCCAACAATTGAGAACACCACTTTTAGCTGCCCCTTTCCATTCTCTTTTGCTTGCAATTGTTCATGCCATTGACAATCCTATCAGTTCTTTGTCGACTACTTTTGAGGCTATTCAGGTAATACATCGCAAGTATCATGCGTTTTAAATAGTGTTGTTTTCATACTAATTCTTCTGAATATGCCTTATGTTATTGTGACAGGCTGTTATCGCATATATGGGCTCCTTCAGTATATAGAAGACTCCTTAGCTCTGATAAGAGGGAGAGGGATATGTCAGAGAGGTGTTTGAACCCTAGGTCTACAATATTACCCCCCCTGCTAAATCTTTCCTAGGTACTCACTTGCTCATGTCATTTTCTTGAAATATGACTTCTAGTATGGGTAGCTCATGCCGTGTCATGGAAAAATTAACCATATGATTATATAGCATCCCTTCCATTGGCTTCACGGGTCTCACATAGAACCATGAGGTGGCTTTCCATGATCCTGTCTTGCTGGTTATTCTGTAATTTATATTGACATGTACATTTCCTTTTTCTTCATTTTCTTCCATAAACAGGCAGTTGTCAAAGATTTGAAGCCAAGGTTGCTTACTGGGATGCACCACATGCTAACCAGTGGCTTGAAGGTTCAAACTATTCAAGCATGGGGATGGTTTATCCGCTTACTGGGATCTCGTGCCTTGAAGAACAGGCAGTTAATTAATCAGATGCTAAAAATTTATGAGCAGACATTTTCAGATCATGACTCACAAGTTCAAATTGCTTCACAAGTAAGTCTAATTCCAAAGAATAGATGATGCGTTAAAATTTGGGCCGACTCAATAACATTCATTATTTGTTTGCGGGCCTCTTATGTTATTTGATTTGAGCCTAAGTTCATTTTATTACGTCACGTCATGTTCACGTGGCGAATTTAGATTAGGCTTTGAATTTAGTTTGAGTTGTACTGTAATTATACGTTATTCGGGGAAGGTAGAATGTTTACGATCATGTCCATTTTAGTGTTATCAGATATGCATACGTAGTCTCTATTTCTTGTTCTATTTTGGTGAAGGTATGCATGCATCTTATCTGCCACTCTTTCTATTAGAAAATTAAGATGGTCTTATTACACAGTTACACCCACCCTAAACCATTAGTATTATGGATATTAATTAAATTACACCATCATAAGATTTAGCCTAGGATTTAAATCATTAATATCAGCTGCTTTAATCACAAGTATTATCCTATTATTCACAAGTGTTACAAGTCTGGTCCATATGATGATCACATACTATAATAGCGTATCCATTCAACTCTAATGGAATGTCGTCTTAGGTTGGATGGATACGACCAAGTGTGAGACGTGTTATTCGACCCAATAACCTTACAGCTAGGTCGGCTCAATATAATTCATTATTTGTTTGTGGGTGTCGTGTTATTTGATTTTAGCCCAAGTTCATTTTATTCCGTCACGTGATACCCACATGGCGAATGTGGATTAGGCAAGACTTAACTTTAGCTCAAATCATACTGTGAAGATACGTTATTTGAGAAATTAATGTAGAATATTTGCATTCCATATGGAATAGATATGAATAATATCCATTTTAGTGTATTGAGATATGCATTCATTGTATCTATATTTCTTATTTTAAATTTGGTAAAAAGTATTTATGCATCTTATCTGCCAACCCTACTTTCTATTAAGAATGTAAGATTATCTTATTACACGGTTACACGCTTCCTCTACCATTATTATTAAGGATATTATTTAAAGTATACTATTATAAGATTAGCCTAGGCCTAGGATTTAAAAACGATAAGCATTTTTTTCTGAATTTTATTTCTTCAATTTAAACCCATTGACTACATTGCTACCCCCAATTTACTTTCCATATTTAGATTGATGAGTAAGCTAATTTTTAGGTTGAGTCATTCATTTTTTTTACATCTATTTTTCCCATTTTGTGAGCAACGCATGTAAACCACGCAATATTAATACCATTTTTTTTCATATTTTATTTGTCATTATTGTACATATTATTTTGGTTTTGTATTGTTTGGTTTGAATTTTGAATTTTGAGTTTGTTGTTTTTGTTATTGTACCATATATGGAGGAATCATTTGTATTGAAATTTGGCATGGTGAGAACCTTAACTACATGTAGTATATATTCTTTTTGCTTCTACATGTTTTAGAACTTGTTATGGTGATAACTCAAAATCGTGTTTATATCTTTGCTTTAGGTATATAATTGTCTTGGTATCTTCATTGAAGATAGATCGATGGCTACCCAGCTATCTTATAGGTAATTAAATGAAGAAGTTAAGTAAATATTTTTCATAGAAATAGCCTCTACAATTCAACCAAAAAAAAAAAAAAAAAACAGAAAAAAGAAAAAAAAAAGGAAGAAAAGATAGTGTTTGAAACATCAATATCATAGGTAAATGATTTGTATATAATTAAGAATTTTTCAATTTAATTCCATATTTACCATAAAGGGAAGAAAAGCCATAAAACTAAGTGGGTTTCTTATTGATTGATATTCATGACATTCAGGTCGAATGAAGGTTCCTCTCGTGAGCAACCTTGGCTTGATTAGAAATTAACTTATTCTTTAGATGGGGAAGGTGGCATGTGTAATGGTCGTGATGGAGTACTTGAAAATGTATATGTGTAATTTGTTGGTGAATTTTTGAAATGGAAACAAAACAATAATCTGTGTTGGATACAAATTTCTCACAGCATGTCCACACATGCATGCAGTTTCTTTTGCCTATAAATTGAAAACTTGATAGTGATATGTAACAAGTTATATACTGAATTGCAGACTTGTATTGATTTTCATTTGTAGTGGGAGTAGGAATGTTACTTAATTAAGTTTTTCGCAATTTCGCATCTGTTTCGATCGTTTCCTTTTAACCCCTTCACCACCTCCACCTCCACCTCCACCCCATAGGTACTATAAATACATGCAACTTCGTCTTCAAAACATCAGGTAGAAATAGAAATGGAGTCAAAGTTAGTGCAAGTCATATTTTTCTTCTTGTTTGTCACAGTTTCATCCGCTTACACACCATTCCAATACTTTATGCATGTTCAGTTCTGGCCAGCTGCTGAATGCCAAGCTATAGGGGGGGTGAATAAATGCCACATCATGCAACCATCTCATCTTCAGTTCACTATTCATGGTCTCTGGCCTGCGAATAAATCATCCTCTTCATCCCTTACCTGCATGGGGGATGCCTTTAATGTGAATGGGGTAATTATTCACAAATTAACTCTCAATAGTTAATATTCATGTGTGTCCCTACGTATGTGTATGTATGTATATATGTATATGTGTATATATGTATCATTATATATCTCCCTACATGTGTACCGTATATGTACGTGTGTTTCCGTGTATGTACGTGTATTCTTAACTAGTTTTCTTCTTATGTTTTAATTAAATAATATATGTAGATGGATGATGCACTGAAAAAGGAGCTACTCAGTTCGTGGTGGGATTGGAGAAAAGGGGACCATGTCGAATTCTGGCAAAGAGAGTATGATAAGCACGGAAAGTGCTCCGACAACGTGTTCCCGAAGACCGAGTACTTCCGGAAGACCCTAGCGACGTACCATGATTTTGATATAGCTCAAATCCTGCAGAAGGCTAATATTGTACCCCAACCACTTCAGCCAAAGATGTCGTTATACAAATTGTACTCCATCGATCAGATAACAAAGGCCATTGAGTCCGAAACTGGCGGACATTCCGTCAATATCAGATGCTATCAACAAATGCAGAAGCAGAGCAAGAAATTAATATATTTGGCCCAAGTCGCCCTCTGCTATGATGAATCTGGCAATAACAGAATTGACTGTGATCCAGGCGAAACAACCAGTTGCAAGTTTGACGACAAACTCCCGGAAACTGTACCAAGTATAGCCCACATAAAGCTATGGTAACAACTGTAAGATCAATATAAATAAAGTAAGAGGAATACAATAATCACAGTACCAAAAGTAACCATTAAACTGAAGAAGACATCTCTTGGAAACTAGGGATCTTCTGCAGCTCTCCTCAACTGGATGCAATCGCTCAATGAATGGGATTTGAGTATTATTTATTTTGAGTGATTGAGAGAGCGCAGGGACCCCTTGTTTTATACTACATACGATGATGATTAATAAGGACTCTTCCAATTATACAATCCTAATCAATAACCTAATCAATAATCTATCATTCACATCCATTATAAGTGTTTCAACACTATCGTGACTGTTTTAGCTGAATATACAAATTCCTTATCAGCTTACAACCTTAGTTAATTCCTATATCTTATATCCTCACGTCTCCAAACTAAAGATGATCAAGTGTTCAGCTCTCGTTAGAACTTACATTATCCCACTAGAGCTAATACTTGATTCACGAGATCAGCACCAACTTGAATCACGAATATAAGTTCAGGTAATTAATTAGTATTCATGAAGAACTAAGGGGTAACCTGTTCAATTCGTCGAACAAAATCCCCATAATTACATTCACAAAACTGACTAACACATTGAACTCCCACAAGATTTTGTGTAAAATGTGTCTGTAGATGTATAGTTTCTCACATCCTGCACTTGGTCCCCTTAAGAATCGATAGATCAATTTATCTTAATGTTTCATATTGGAACTCTTGGTTGTTTGTCCTACTGACCAATCATAATATTGTCAAAACCATTATGCATAATAAAATATACATGTACTGTCATAACTAAAGCTGTGCATCTAAAGGGAAAACTTCGAAACAACCACACAACTTTTAAGACTTCGTTAGTGTGGAAACCTTATCAATGAAGAAAACTTTATTAATACTTATTCATAAATACCAATCATATGAACTAGTAACTGATAACAAAACACGTTCCAGGATTTACTTGCTCCCACTAATTAACATAATCAAAACTAGCTAACAGACCGATCTTTGCAAAATGCTTCTTGAAAACCACAACCGGAACTGCTTTGTTTAAAGGATCAGCAACCATAGAACCGGTCTCCAAGTAATCAATCTTCACCAAACTTGCCGTCACTTTCTTTCGATCAATCAAATATTTGATATCTAAATTACTTGTTGCAGATGATTTTTGTTGTTCTTGCTGAAGAAAATAGCTGCATTGTTATCACAATAAATTTGAATTGGTCTCAAAATAGAATCCACTACACTAAGTCCTGCAATGAAAATTTTCAACCATATAGCTTGATTGACAGTTTCACAACATGAGAGATATTCAGCCACCATGGTAGAGCCACTGTTGCCTGCTTCACACTTCTCTACGAACCTGCACCACATGCCATAGTGAAAATATAACCCAAAGTAGAATTAAGGTCATCTAGACATCCAGCAAAATATGAATCACTATACTCTTCTAACACAAGCTCATCAGTTTTCCTGTAAATAAGCATATGTTCCTTGGTTCTTTGAAGGTACCTCAATACCCTCTTGGCTCAATTCCAGTGAGCCTCCCCTGCGTCAGATTGAAACCTGCCAAGAACACTGATAGTGAAAGCAAGATCAAGTCTTGTGCACACTTGTGCATACATCAAGCTTCCAACAAGAGAGGCATGTGGTTTGCCTTCGATGTTTCTTCTTTTCAACTCACTCTTGGGACACTGCTCTTTGCTTTATCTGTCATCCATTGAAATTGGCATTTCAATAATGCCACAAGAAGCCATGTTAAATCTTTTTAAAACCTTGTCCAAGTAACCCTTTTGTGATAACCCCAGCAATCCATTATTCCTATCTCTTTTAATTTCAATACCAAGAACATACGAAGCTTCTCCAAGGTCTTTCATTTCAAAGTTTTCTTGCAGCAATTTCTTGGTTTCTTCCAATAAGCTACCTGTGTTCATTGCAAGTCGTATGTCATCCACATAAAGGACCAATATTATGAAGCTACTCCCACTAATCCTCAAGTATATGCAGTTATGAGAAGGATTCTCAGCAAAGCCATTCTCTTTAACAACTCTATGAAGCTTGAGATACCATTGTCTTGATGCTTGTTTTAACCATATATTGGGTTTTTCAATCTACAAACTGAATTTTGATTCCATTCTTCTAAGAATCCCTCTGGTTACTTCATGTAGATGCATTCTTCAAAGTCACCGTTTAAGAATGCCGTCTTGACGTCCATTTGCTGCAAGACTGGATCTAAATGTGCAACGATGTCCATAATAACTCTAAATGCATCTTTTGTTGAAAAAGGACTGAAGGTCTCTTTATAATCCACTCCCCTTCTTTGAGTAAGCCCTTTTGCTACAAGTCTCGCTTTGTGCCTCTCTATGTTTCCCTTCGAATCTCTTTTGGTCTTGAATACCTATTTGCAGCCTATTGGCTTCATGTTTTCTGTTTTCTCTACAAGCTCCTAGACTTCGTTATTTTTCATCGATCCCAGTTCACTTTCCATTGCTTCTATCCATTTGGTAGCATTTATACTTGATAATGCTTCTTTAAAAGTTTTGGGATCATCGAATTCTGACAAATCAATGTTGTTGGCTGCTGCTTCAGTCATGTACACAAAATTTTCTAAGGCGGTTGATCTCCTTAACCTAGTTGATTTCCTCAGGACCATTGGTTGATTTTCAACTATGCCACCCTCTTGCCCTTGCTGTGTTTGCATGTGTAATGCTTCGGTGTCCATAAGCTCATTGACACGGTTGATATTGACATCATTATCAATCGGTGGTATGGCTCCCAATTTATTTCCTTGCTCAGAATTCACGTTCCCTTCAACTTCATTTGTATCATTATGCATGTGCCTTGGAAATTCAATTGCCTATGTGTCATCATGCATGTACCTTGGAAATTCAGTTGCCACTATTGATGCCTTGAGAGAAGAAGTCTTTGCATGTTCTATAGTAGTGCTAGTGTCTATTTCCTCTTCAAACACAAAATCATTATCATTTGTCCCAGACTCATCGTCCAGACTGTGCTCCATAAATATTGTTTTCTCTGTCTCAACAATTTAGGACCTTGATTGCTAGAAGGGTCGAATTTAAACCCTTTTGATCTCTCGGCATAACCAATGAAGCAATAACTAATTGTCTTGGGATCAAGTTTAACACTACTGGGGTTGTAAATTTTGGCTTCTGCTTTACATCTCCAAACGTGAAAATGATTCAAGCTCGGTCTCTTTCCAGTCCATAATTCAAATGGAGTGTTTTCTACTGCTTTTGAAGGAACTATATTCAACAAATAATTTGCAGTTTTTACTGCATCTCCCCATAAATATTTAGGCAAGAAAACCCTACAAATCATGCTTCTTACCATATCCATTAGGGTTATATTCCTTCTCTCTGTGACCCCATTTTGCTCGGGTGTGCCTGGGTTGGTGTATTGAGCCACTATTCCATTGTCTTGTAAAAACAAGGCAAATGGTCCTGGATGCCTGCCATTTTGTGTATATCTACCATAATATTCTCCATCTCTATTAGACCTTATGATTTTAATTTTCTTTTCCAATTGATTTTCAACTTCAGTTTTATAAATTTTAAGCACTTCCAAGGCTTTTGATTTTTCTGGGATCAAATATATGTAGCAATCTCTAGAATAATCGTCAATGAAAGTAATAAAATATTTATTTTCTTCAATTGTTTAAGTAGGAAATGGACCACAAATGTCTATATGTATTATTTCTAGGAGTTGCTTACTCCTAGTTGAACCCTCTTTACGTTTATTAACCAAATTCCCCTTAACACATTCAATGCAAAAATCAAAATCATTGAAATTCAATGGAGGCAAGATGTCATTTTTAACCAAAAGTTCCACTCTTCATTTTGATATGTGGCCGAGTCTCCTACACCAAAGATTTGAAGAATTTTTCGAATTTTTGACTTCTTTTTCAACATTAAAGATACTTTCAATCAAATTGGTTTTGAATTTAAACATCCCATCACATAGAAATCTAGTGCCAATATGAGAAGATTTATAAAAAAAAACATTGAAGCCAATATTATTTAAAGTAAAATAAAATCCCAATAGTATTAACTTAGAAACGGAAACCAATTCCTTCTCATGGAAGGTACATAGACAACATTTTCTAGCTCCAAGCAAAAACCAAAATCTAATTTTAATCTAACAGTCCCTAGTGTCTTGACTTCAACTGTTCTTCCATTGCCAACTGAAACCTTGACTTCATCCTTATTTAGTGTTCTGTTTGTTATGAAGTCTTGCAATGAATTAGTAACATGAATAGAAGAATTGGAGCCACCAATCATTGCTAGGTATATCAATCAAATTGGACTTAAAACAAGCAAAAACATTTGAAATTTTATTTTTACTTTTCTTTGCCTCTTGTTTGGCAAGCCATGACTTGTATTTAGGACATTTTCTCTTCATATCACCTGTCTTTTTGCAAAAATAACACTTACAAATTGATGAGTTATTAACCTTGAAGGTCTTTTTAGAGGGAGGAATGTTTCTGGCAGAATTCCTTTTAGCAGTATCCGAATTGTAGTTATTGGCATTCTTTGCATAACCCTGAACAAAATTCACCGACTCACCCTTCTCCTTTTCAACCCTTTCCTTCTTAATCCTCACTTCCTCACCCACACATATAGATATTAATTCATTGACATCCCACTTTGCTTGCAGTGCATCATAGGATACTTTTAACTAAGTATAAGTATTAGGCAAGGAATTCATGATGACATGGACCGAAAATGTTTCAGAAATGGGTACCTCAAGTGTTCTAAGCTCCCAACAATGTCGATATCCTTGAGAATGTATTCATGGACACTCCCTTCACCATCGTATCTAATGGTTGTCAGTGAGTTCATAAAGTTCCCAGTTTTTGTCTGAAAAGACTCTTTGCACTTCTCTTTGATCGATTTCATGAACTTCTTTGCATTAGTTGCCTTTGGGAAGCCTCCAAGAACAATCATGGACCTTTTGATTATCATGAGGGATATTTTGTTCGATTTCTCCCATTTTTCATGCTTGGATCTTTGGCTCAAAGTGCATCCTTCATTTGGCATTGGCGGTTCTTCAGTTCTTAATTAACGCCAAACCATATCCAAGACACCCAAAACTATCTCCAAATCATGTTTTCCACTTCTTATAGTTGACACCTTGAGAGGTTCAACTGTGTTGAGGTTCATGGAACTTGGGTTCATGGCTGTATTGATATGGAATGAAAATATTAATCTTTAATCCCCATCTTTACTTCACAGACTCAACAATTTTAGATTGAGGAGTATGCGAGTAATTCTCTTAATCATACCACCTTCATATCCAACATATGAGTTTTCTGTAGTCATGAATAGAAACCCTTATGATTTTTCAACTGACTTGATTCACACGTTGATATATGAAGTGTTATGACACTTCGAATCCAAGACATGAACAACTGAACTTCTTTAGATGATCAATGTCTATGTTTCGAATCCTAGTGCCATTACTAATGTATGTATATTGGTATTGATTACACTTTTGTCAACACAGACAGCTTTAGCTGTCATTTGTTCACATACATCCCTCTTTGAACTATATATATAAATCAGTTCTTTGATTTGAAACACAAAACAATTCTTGATGCTTTCTTCTTAGGGTTAATTGGTATGTGAAAGCTCTGATACCAAATGTAAGATCAATATAAATAAAGTCAGTGGAATAGAATAACTACAGTACCAAAAGTAACCACTAACGTGAAGAAGAAATCTCTTGGAAACTAGGGATCTTCTGCAGCTCTCCTCAACTGGATGCAATTGCTCAATGACTGGGATCTAATTATTCTTTAGTTTGCATGATTGAGAGAGCGCAAGGACCCCTTGTTTTCTACTGCATATGATGATGGTTGATAAGGACTCTTCCCATTATACAATCCTAATCAATCTAACATTATCACTGAGAAAATCTATCATTCACATCCATTCTAAGTGTTTCAACACTATAGTGATTGTTTTAGCTAAAACCCCTATTATACAAATTCCTTATCAGCTTACAACCTTAGTTAATCCCAATCTCTTATATCCTCATGTCTCCAAACTAAAGATGATAAGTGTTCAACTCTCATTAGAACTTACAAACTAGTATTGCTACTTGCTGAGTTGCATGATCGATCGATCGATGTCACTTCGGAGAAATTTTTCTTTGTGACCAGAACACGAGTAGTATACCATGTGTTTTTATATAAGTAGTGAAATTTTTTATTTTTTAAGCTATTAACTTTTTAACACACATATCCCACCATTTGTATAATGACATATGATGTATCATCCTGTGTTTCCGTCACTGAAAAATCTCTTTTCACTACGTACCTACTTATACTGTCATAATTGTGACTGATCACTGTGTACGGGAATATAAATAATAAGTATTTAATGAAATCAGATATATGTTGCTCCTCGAGTACATTTCTTCATTAGCACCAAACCTATATATCTTGTTTAACTTTAACTGCCTCAGCGAGCTTTGAAAATATTCAAGGGTCTAATTAGTCACTGGTCGGTCTTCCATGCAGTCATGCATCCGCATAATCGAGATTGTACATGTACTATTGAGAAAGGGTTTAACTACACACACACAGAGAGAGAGAGAGAGAGAAAGAGTAAAAAGACACAAAGTCTGAAGGATGATTCAGGAATGTACTACATCAAATTCAAGGAAAGGGTTAATTAATACTACTTCAGGACAGACGTTCAAATTCATAAACTTGACTTTTCACTGTCTTGTTTTTTTAAGTGCTGAACAAACTAGTTGATATCTTCTTCTTCTTTTTCACAAACAAAAGTTCGCTTGTTATCTCGTTAAGGTATTCCTCTCTTCTAATCGTGTCTCCAAAAGTTCGCTTGTTATCTTGTTATCTCGTTATAGTACCTATGCGGTGGGGGTGGAGGGGTTAAAATGAAACGATTGAAACAGATGCGAAATTGTGAAAAACTTAATTAACATTCCTACTCCCACTATAATGAAAATCAATACAAGTCTGCAATTCAGTATATAACTTGTTACATATCACTATCAAGTTTTCAAATTATAAGCAAAAGAAACTGTAGACATGCTGTGAGAAATTTGAAACCAAAATATGCTGTGAGAAATTTGAAATAGAAAACTAGATTTTAATCCCTATATAAGATGAAGTTTAGAAAAATGTCTTATACAAGATTAAAAATTAATTTTAGTTCCTAGACTCTATTTAATGCCAGCATATGTATTCAATGTTTCTTTTCTTATTTATAATTTTATGAATTTAAATTTTATGAAAATATTATAAATTTTAATTCTCATTATGGTAGGCATCTTATATAAGAAAATATTTTCGTAGAGATTTTTTGGTACACTTATGTTTTTGCATATTTTCTTATCTACCACTATTCATAAAAATATATTTAGGTACGAACATTTCGGTACAATGGGTTAATATAATATGTTTAGGTACGGATATTTCGGTACACTAGTTTAGTATAATATATTTAGGCACCGACATTTCGGTACACTAGTTTAATATCATATAATTAGGTACGGAATTTTGGTACACTTATGTTTTTACATATTTTCTTATCTGTCACTAATTCACTATAATATATTTAGGTACGGGCATTTCGGTACACTAATTTAGTAAAATATATTATGATATGAATGTTTAGGTACACTAATTGGAGAAAGTTAAATAAAATTGTATAATAATAAATTTAAAATTTAATGTAATAACATTAAATAAGTTATCTATTAAATATAAAAACTTTGACGAAAAAAAATTCTATTAAATATAAAAACAAAAATATAATATGAATTTGAATTAAGTACACAATAAGGGTCTAAAATCAATAATCAATCTAACACCAGTTTTTTTTTTAAATTTTAATCTTCTTGAAAGATTAAAATTCAAAAACCCCAATTTGAAACCCTACACGGATTATTGTTTTGTTTCCATTTCAAGAAGTCACCAACAAATCACATATATAAATTGTCAAGTACTCCATCACAACCATTACACATGCCACCTTCCCCCGTCTAAATAATAAGCTAATTTCCAATCAAGCCAAGACTGGTTACGTGAGGAACCTTCATTCGACTTGAATGTCATGAATATCAATCAATAAGAAACCCACTTAGTATTATGACTATTTTTCCCTTTATGGTAAATATGAAATTAAATTGAAGAATTCCTAATTATATACAAATGATTTACCTATGATATTCATGTTTAAAACTTTTTTTTTGGTTCAATTGGAGAGTCTATATCTATGAAAAATATTTACTTAACATCTTCATCTAATTGCCTATAAGATAGACAGCTATCGATCTATCCCCAATAAAGATACCAATACAATTATATACCTAAAGCAAAGATATATAAACACGATTATGAGTTATCACCATAACAAGTTCTAAGACATGTAGAAGCAAAAAGATTATATACTACATGCAGTTGTTGGCATTTTTGATTGGGTATTTCACTATACAACCCCTCATTGATTATGTTATTCTTAATGATTTCTTCTGATCTCAATTTCAGTTTTGTTTGCAAACCAAAAACTAATGCATTAAAGCGGGTTATAATATTGGGGCTATAGATTAGACTTTCTCTTTAAATATATCATCTTGATTAACCCATTAATTGGGCAATTATATAGTCTAACGTTTTCAGACCATGCTTGATCATGTTTACTTTTCTCATGTTCTATGTAAAACCAACTCTTCAAGTCGTGAGGATTATGGTTGATCTTTACCTAGACTACTCCTTTGCTTCTTTTTTTTTTTTTTTTTCAGTACAATATATTTTTGCTATTGAACTTCAAATATTTTCTTTCCTACAAACCTCACCTAGTTGAAAGGAATCCCACCTTCCTCTCCTCTTGTGATTTCTTGCATTCTCCTCAAATGCTATTATAATTTAACCTCTCATATGCCAAAGGAAGGATTATAGGCTATTGCAACTTGGAGGGTAGGGCGTCACGACCTGTTACACCAAGACATTGTCTTAGAGGGGCAAAATCTACTCTTAAGAGCAGTGACTACACGCCTCAACCTAAAAGCTTATTCAAATCGAGGATCGACGGAGAGCGTTACCTACAAAAGATAAGTATTATCTTACTTGGTTTATTTTATTTAATAAATTGTGGTGATAAAATTGTGATATACTACTATTAATTTTGTGATTTGTTGTAGGAGAAGTAACGTTACTTCATTGTAGGAGGACACTACAAAAGTCGGTCCAATTTGTTGATTGGCTCTGATTGCTTGATGACTATGATTAAATTGATCACAATATATAATATATAATATAATTATATATTTATAACATTGACTTTGTTTTACTTCTATTAATGGGTCGATAGCTAGAAAGAAGCCTTGATAAGTAAGATCCATTTTGTACCTTAATTCTCTTCGAATTATATTGATAGGTAAAGCCTATCGTTTAGCAAATGTACAATTGATTTGATTTCCTTCTCTCTTATTTACTGGTTTTGAGGCTAAGAGATAAAACAGTCGTTCCCTATCATTTTTATTATCCTATGTTTTATCACCCATTGGTCTTTATATTAATCCTTTTGGTTGCTGTTATATTTCCTTGCTTCACTATCCCAATATAATTTAGTTGGACCTTTTTTTGCAGAGAGTTGAAATAAGAAACGCTTTTGGCATATAAATTTTTATAGCATCTTTAAACTGTGGGGGTCACTCCATCTCATTTGGTTTGGAGGAATTAAATTAGATGCGTTGTGCCATGTGATTACGAGTATCATATAATTTGAGTTTTACTTTACATCTTTTTCATGCATCACTAAGAGTTTGGTCGAGTGAATTCTAGGAGATCATTCAAATTGTGGGGGTTATAGGAGAGTCCTTTGTGAGGAATATTCATATTAAAATTAAAACATTACTTGGCTACTCAAAGATGAGTAGGAACTCCTACTAAAAAAGTTTTAAAATTGTTCGCTATCAATTTATAGAATTTCGTGTTTATAATCAAAACATTTTATATTATAAATCGCCCTATAAAGATCGTCTCTACAAAAAATCAATTAAAACTAAAGTCGTTTAGTCATCAAACTGTTTAAAAACAAATGAACGGAATTAGTAAAAGTATTACGAACCGTCTATGTATTTGGCACAATAGATTGACTAAATAACCTTAGTTTTAATTTATTTTTTGCAGAGATGATCTTTCCAATGTGATTCATAGTATGAACCGGTTCTTATCATATGGACCAAACTCTGTGATTAAAACACTAAGAGTTTTGTGATTAAAACACTAAGAGTTTTGAGTATGAATTCCTACGTATCTTTAAGTAGTCAAGTATTGTTCTTAAAATTAATGACATTTTAAATTGTGGAGCTTTCTTTTATTCATTAAGTTACATCAACTTGTGTATTATTTATTAATTTTTAGCTATATCTGATATTGTGCAAATTTCAACATGATCACAATTTGTTCATGGCAATGACATTTTTGCTATAAATATTGAGAGCTACTAGACCCACCTCATTGTCTTATTTTCTCACCCACGTTATAATGTCACCCACCTTAAAAAGTTAAAAAATTAAAATGTTATTTCCTCACCCACTATTATTCCCAAAATAACCTTTAATATATACATAAATATGAACTTATAAAATTCTCTTAGAAAATATAACAAATAATATGTAAATGAAAACCACTAAGGTATGCAAATTCAAATGGAAACGACAGAGATATCCAAATTCAAAAGAATTCGACAACAACAAATTCAAAAATATGATGGACAAATTCAAATGACCTACACACAAATTATTCTTCTACATTTTCAATGGAAACATAATCTTCTACCCATTCCGTAGAAGTGTCATCTTCCACCTGTTCAATAAAAAAGTCATCTTCTAAGTCCATTGATATTTTTTTACTTTCTCTGAATGAAAGAAGATGAAAATGTGAATTAGGGTTTAAGGTAGACAAATCGTCTTCCACTCCCAACTTCTTTTTATTTTTTTAAAATTAAGCAAAACAAGATAATTAATGTCTTTATCAGTCTTTTTGCAAATGGAAAAATTTGTAATTAAAAAATTCATTAAAAGGTGGGTGGGAAGATAAGACATTCGGGTGAGAATAACATCACTCTAAATATTTTGGTGGAGTTATTTTGCTTTCAACTAAATTATTAGTTATATGAATTTATCCTTAATCTAGTAGACGTCATCACTGATGAATTTTTTCCAAATGAACTTCAGAACATCATTCAAATTGTGGGGTTTAGAAAAATCTCGTGTACAGAGGTCTATTTGCAGATGATGACAAAGAATTATGGATATATGACAAGGAAGTATGAAGATGAGATGATAAGAATTGTGAATTGGAATTGTGAGACATACAGGGAAGTACTCTTTAGCTGTTTTGGTAAAAGAAAATTATGTCATTTGATTATTGAGTACTCTATAATTTTATGGTTTTCACTTATCTAATTTACTCAGCATATGAACTTTATTAATAGGGCATGTAATTTCTGCTGAGTTAATTTCTAAGTAGTTGTCATTTGATAAAATAACAAAATGAAATTTTGCTCTAACTTTCCTTGTGCATGTAAACACAATATCAGAAATACTGTTGTCCTTAATCAGATGCATAATTCTAAGTGCTTGCATCTCTCCTTATGAGAATGTTAAATGAGCTCATGTCACATCCCGGCCCGGGGGGGACCACTTCCCGGGCCCGCTCCATCACTGTAGCACGATATTGTCCGCTTTGGGCCCCGACCATGCCCTCACGGTTTTGTTTTTGGGAACTCACACGAGAACTTCCCGATGGGTCACCCATCCTGGGAATGCTCTCGCGCGCTACTCGCTTAACTTCGGAGTTCCTACGGAACCCAAAACCAGTGAACTCCCAAAAGGCCTCGTGCTAGGTAAGGATGGGAATATACATATAAGGATCACTCCCCTGGGCGATGTGGGATGTCACAATCCACCCCCCTTAGGGGCCCGACGTCCTCATCGACACACCACGACCAGGGTTAGGCTCTGATACCAAATTGTCACATCCCGGCCCGGGGGGGACCACTTCCCGGGCCCGCTCTACCACCGTAGCACGATATTGTCCGCTTTGGACCCCGACCACGCCCTCACGGTTTTGTTTTTGGGAACTCACACGAGAACTTCCCGATGGATCACCCATCCTGGGAATGCTCTCGCGCGCTACTCGCTTAACTTCGGAGTTCCTACGGAACCCGAAGCCAGTGAGCTCCCAAAAGGCCTCGTGCTAGGTAAGGATGGAAATATAATATAAGGATCACTCCTCTGGGCGATGTGGGATGTCACAGCTCATGTAGGACAATATTTTAGTATAAAAATGAATTGAATTAATTTGGTAAGGAGATATGTCGTTTGCTTGTTGAGAATGAGTCCCACATTGATGGGAGGAGGGACTTTGCATGGTCTTATAAAAGGTTGGGCTACTCCCCCATATTGTCAATTGATTTTATGGTGGAACCCCAAATTTCTTCATGATATCAGAGCAAGGTTGTCCCATGTGTGAAGCCAAACGGCCACATGTGTTTCACGTCAACCCCATTGTGTTGTCCACTTGTTAGGCTCGTAAATTCGCCACATGTGAGGGGGCATGTTGAGAATGAGTGCCACATTAATGGGATGAGGGACATTGCATGAGCTTATAAGAGGTTGGGCTCCTCCCCATATAGCTAATTGATTTTAGGAAAAATTCGGTTCTCATCCCTATTTTTCCTACTCCATTGATTAAAACCTTATTCCTTTTCAATTTTTGATCAATGTCCTTATATTTTAATAAACATCATTAATTATTTCAATAACATGATATTTTTATTTCTAAATATATTCATTTAGTGTTAGAAACGTTATATTTGTTATATTTATATTTATGGCTAAATTTTTTATCATATATTTTTATTTTTAGTTTGTACCCATTTTTTAATTTGCAATGCCTTTTTTTTTTTTTTTAATTTGTACCAATTTTCTTTTCAGTTTTAATATGTACCCATATATTAATTCATTTTTGTGCCCATATTTTTTAAACTTGTATTTGTATTTCTACCCATTTTTAATTTTGCTAAATGTACCCATGCTAATTATATGTATTTATTTTATGTTTTAAAATATATCAATAGTTATCTTTTAAAATATGTAAATAATTATGCTGGTACATTATTTTTTTGCTATAATTTTTGTGAAGAACAATATTACTCTAAAATTGATTTTTAAGTATTTATTATAGTTTAAAAATATTATTTAAATTTCATAATTTGGGGGACATTAAATGCATAAATGCATGAGTTAAATCTCTTAAATGAGGCTAAAGACCTCGATCAAAATATTTAAACAAGCAAGGTTTCAATCTAACAATTAGGTTGATTAGGGATTGGAACCAAAATAACCCTTGATTTTATAATGGAATCCCAACTTTCTTCTTTGGTTTCGACTTAGACTAGCATGGAGAAAAACAAAATCATGGAATTTTATGATTGAGTTTTAAAGAGCATTAAAGTAATGATTCCACATATTAATATTCTGATTAAATAGCTTTAATGTGGGTTTCCTTTTATTTCTCATTGATTGAGTTATTATTATTATTATTATTTTTGTCTACGGAGTTTTATGCCGATTAATGTTGATATTTATAATAGAGAGTTAACGCGCTTATGAATTTTGTGTTAAATAAGAATTAATCTTGAGCATTTAATATGCAAATTAATTTGAGAAATTATTGTTATATCATGATATTATGTTTTAAAGAGATTCCAATACCTATGTGGGGGTATGTGTGAAGTTACAAATTTTTAGAAATATTACGTCAAAATATTACTTCAAAAGATAATATAATGTCTGGTTGATTGTGATTACGTGTTTCTTCTCTGGTGGTGGAATGATACCATGGAAGTGAACATAGAAAATTAAAATGACGGTCCACCATGAACGATGAATTCATTGAGAAGGACGCATATGTCTTGAGAGAAAAGTTACACAAGATCATTGCCGAGGCATATTTTGAATACTAAACATATTTGAAGTACTATTACTTAGAAATTGACGTCTGGTGCGTTTTACATTATACTTTTTACATATGGCAATGCATATTAATTGCAACTCTTTATTTGCCATGACATTTTAATGTGATGTATCGGAGAGAGTCTAATTTGACATGCATGTTGAAGAGTAGAGGCTAAGTGGCTTAAAACCCGTCCAATTACATCCAAATACATGAGAGACGAATTTTGTCTATTAATGAGATTTTCAATTCGTTTAAAGCGTGCAACTAATTGATATATGAATGTCTCTGTACTGTATTTATATAATCAAAAGTATATTTTCATGTATCTTTTGATGCTTGAAATTAATTTTAAATTTGTATATTTGTGATGCTTAAATCAAAGCTACTATAAATTAAGGAAAAGGTGTTAGAATTTTTAATGACCCTTTTGATAAGTGAGATACAAGGACACGAACTGTGTGCTAATGACATTTACAAGAGTTAAATATCAAAGTGCGCCATGAACAAGACTAACAAAATAAGAATATTATTAAACAAACGAGAATGCCGAAACGGCTACAAAACCGTAAAGGCTACATTGTGAATGACTTGCTTGTTCTACGAACTACAAAGCATCACATATATAGAGAACTAACCTAACCCTAATACGCAAGAAAACGAAACCCTAATACTAACGGGCTAAGCCCAAATTCTAACAATAAAATAATCCTAAATTCCAACACCCCCCATCAAACTCATGGCGGTACACATCATGAGTTTGCCAACAAGCAGATGCGGATGCAAGCTTCGTTAGGTGGACAAGACAAGACAAGCTCCGTTAGGCAAACACGACAAGACGAGCTCCGTTAGGCGGACAAGACAAGACAAGCTTGGTTAGGCGCAACGGCGAAGCTAGTAACAGGGCTAGAGTGGGCTCTAGCTAGCATAGGGAGAGTTTTAGTTGTTTAAGGTTAAAAATACTGATAATTTAGATTATTTTATTAATTTTAATTGTTATAGCCCACCTAATAAGTAAAAGTTCTGAACAATATGACTACTTTTAGAAAAAGTAAGGGTTAATAAATATTAAATAAATTATTTACTTTAATCAATATCAAATTTTATTATTATTATATTTCAAATCGTATACACAAACTGGCAGACACGTCCCATTAAGTCTTTTTATTTGATTAGTTTCTAGGGAGTAGTATAGTGATTAGTTTAGGAGTAGAGTAATCATCTCATCCGGTTTTAAAAAGTAAATTTAATATTTTATTAATTTAGGTTTCCTAGGAGTAGACTAGTTTATTATTTTATTTCGACTTGTGGGGTACAACACAGTGACCCTCTTTCACTTTCTGATTTTCAAAAAAGCCTTTGTCCCATCTCGACCTCTTGTCTCTGCACTGCAGTTCACAGAAACCAAACATACAATACAAGTGAGAAAACTTGTTGATTTTTTTGGCTTATTAAAACAAGACGTCGCAAGATTTTTCTGGCTTATTAAAACAAGATGTCGCAACAAGATGGAGAGTGAATTTCTGGCATATTCAATGGTTGTGTACATTGAAAAAGAGCTTGCCGAAAAGATTGATTTAGAAGAAATAACAAAATATTTCAATTCCATTAAGGATCGAAGGGCACAACTTGAATAGGTACTTTTTCTTTTATTTGTTAAGTTGTTATGACAAGATTGATGATGTATGTTTCTTTCTACTATAAGTTGCAACTTCAAATGTTTTCTTTGTTATGACAAGATTGATGATGTATGTTTTTTTTCACGTGGATCCCTTAATGACACGTGGCGTCCAGTTGTTATCCACATAGGCGCCACATCATCAGTTAAAGGCAGAGTTAACAGTTTGACTAACAGATGTATGAGACTGTCCCAAAATTAACACTTTAGATATGACTCTGGGATGAAAAAAGCTTCATGTACCAAATGTTGAAAACCATGAAACTTGAAGGTAGTAAACTGATATTTACTCAAAATATAGATACAATGAATGCATATCTCAATACATTAAAATTGACATGATTCATATCTACTCTAAGAAATGCAAATACTATACTTTTTTTTTTCTTTCAAATAATGTATCTTTACAGTATAATGCAGGCTAAATCAAGGCATAATCCACATTATGCCATGTTGACACGATGTGACAGAAGAACTGAACTCGGCTAAAATCAAATAACATGTTCCACGAGGCCCACAAAGAAAGCAATGGATGATATTAGGTGGGCCCAACTTTTGAGTTAGAGGTTGTAGAGCAGAACACAAAACCAGCAGTGCGGCCTCCATCGACTCCTTCTCCGGCGGGGGTCTCTTTCGTCTCCGGTAATTTCTGCAACAATTAATTAAAATCTTTACTTACTAATCCTAATCAGTTTCTGTGGTGATGATATGCACACACGCAGATCAGGACGTATGTAATTGGACCTTGCTTCCGAGAATTAATCAAAGATTTGATCTAAAATCTGAATCAGTTTACTGTTTGTGATTTTTTCTTCTTAGAAATCTTAATTAAAAAGTCTTCATAATTTGTTGTTTATCGTTAGAGGGAGAGCGCGAGGAGTGTTGCAGCGGCAAAATGAAAATGGGACAAGATATGTTGGTGAAAATCCTACTAACTCTGCCTCCCAAAACTCTGATGCGATTCAAATGTGTCTCTAAATGGTGGTCTGCTCTCATCAACAATCCGGGTTTCGTGTCAAATCACCTCTCCAACTCCGCGAACAACAATCTCACCACTCTCCACGTCTTTTTGGCGCGATTAGTAGTGCAGCGGCAGCATGAGGAGGAGGAGGAGGAGAACCCCAAGTGTAACAGCACCACTAAGAAGGGGGAGACTGAAGAAGTATTATCAATTCTTGAGTTTTGCAGAGACGATGATAATACTGATGACGAGCATAGCAATAGCTGCTCTCTTGTTGGTGTCCAGGACATCATTATTCCTCAATCTTTGATTCAAAATATCGGAGTGCCGGAACAACAATTTCGTATCCACGGCCACTGCAATGGCATTGTTTTACTATCTAGTGAGAGTGGCCTAGTTTTATGCAATCCCGGAATTGGAGAATTCAATCGTATTCCTGATGAGCCATGCCTTCCAATGTGGCCCTTGCACCAGCCGGATGATTACGATGGGCAAGACCATCTCGAAACTGGTTTTCATACTGGATTTGGCTATGATCCCATGTCTAACGAGTACAAAGTTGTGACCTTTACTACTTATTTTCAAGAGGGATATGAAAACCGCCGGAGATTTCTTAGTCGGCACAGAGCAGTAGTATACACCATGGGTTGTGATTTTTGGGAAGAGATCAACACAGATTCTTTAGAAATCGAAACTACTTTGTTTTGGCCTAAGGATTTCCAGATGTCCTTCAAGGGAATGTGTTATTGGCTGGGAATTGAGCAAGATAAGGAATTATTTCCATTTGACGCAGTTGAGCATCGATTCCATGCGAATGGGATATTGATCATTTCCTTCGATACAAGTCGTGAGGTATTTCACGGTATACCCTTACCATCTGAGCTCCAACAGTTTGTCCGGTCGGATCACCTCTATTTGAAGCTTACTGTTTGGAATGAATCAGTTGCTTTTTTTGCCCTTAGTGTGGACCGTCGTCGATATCCTGAACCTTATGAAATGTGGGTGATGGATGATGACTTTAAGGGTGCTTGGACAAAACACTTGACCATTGAGGGCACAGATGATCAGATACGTAGGTGTGGACCTGTGGCGTTGTGGGGCGATGAGTGTCTTATGGTTGACACTTGACAGTGATGGACACGTAGTTTTCTTTAATCTTTGTACCAAAAAGCTTAAGCATATTCCCATTGAAACAGAAGATAAAGATAGTATTATTGTTTATGTGAATAGCATAGTTTCGGTCATGGGACGCAGCCACAAGCTTAAGAGCATAGAGAATACTTGCTCAGATAAAGATGAAGATGCGATAGTGGTGGTAGACGGGAAGAGGGAAAGTTGCCGGAGGTTGTACTCGTATTCGGTTTGGGCCATTCCACCGGCTGATGTTTCCCATAGAATCAAGAAGGTGATGGAGGGCCTCCAGGCAGAGTTTGGTGGGCCGGAGATCGAACCTCACATCCCCATCCTGGGATCCATCCAGATGATGAGTCGTGAGGATGCCCTTAACAAGTTTAGATTTGCTCCTATGGATGAGATCGTTGCTAAAGTTGATCGGGTGGTTACTAAGAATTACTATCACCAGTGTGTTTCATTATTGATGGATCGAGAGGTATATATTTTCTCGATCACTTGTTAATACATATTCATTTTCTTGATGTTTTGTTTTGTTCTGTTTTGTTTCCTTTTCATCTTTCTCGTTTTGGTTTGAGCTTGAATAGACTCACTTATCATTACACCTTCTTTTCTTAGTTGTTTGAAAATGCCCAACGTTGGAGCTACCATTTCGGTTTCTACAACAGTAAGTTGTTGTTTACAGTGACTTAATTTCTTAAAGTGTTGACGGGAATGTACGTATGTAATCTGCGTGTCTGCAATATTTGATGCAGGTTCTATGCCATATTTGAGTCTCCTCTACGGGAAGTTGACGGAAGAAGAAAGGAAAAAAGCTGGAGAAATTGTTAATATTCTCGACGAGAGCATTAATAGCTTGACCTTCCGCATAACTCACTTTGCATTGTATGAAATAGACTACGATGACAGATCTCTGAAATCTTGGACCAAGATTGCTGAAATCGGTCGTTAGACAAGCTCTCCGGTTGCATATATATGCATAGCACTTGGCACACTACAAAAAATATGGGCACCGCACACAATAAATTATTGTGTGCCCTTTGAGGCCAAAGAGCACCAACGTATGTGCTTGTAGACAAATAGCAACAATGTAGCAACAATAATTTTATGTGTGCCCTTTATGAGTGTGTCCTTTGGCCGAAGGGCACAATATAGTTGTTTGTGTTATTAAGGCAAAGCATTATAGAGCCTAATTTGTGCCTTCATTCTGATAGGTCTGACAGTCCTTTTCAACTGATTGGGCACTTCTGTGTAATCGTGCCCTATACCAAATTTATTTAAAAAGAATTGAATTTTTTTTTCTTTTCACATGAATTACATCCGGATTCTTGCCCACTCACATACTAATTATATCGATCTATAATTAATAAACCTTAAACTGCATCAGTTGAGAAGAAATTTGAAAAGAAGAAAAGAAAATAAATAAATAAATAAAACCTTAACTTAAATTCACAAATTGGGTGAGGTATTAAGATTAGAAACAATATCTAAAGAGAAAATAGAATGAGTTTAACCAGGTAATATATACTAAGTGAATGAAGTTGTCTAACATTTTACAAGATAACAACATCTAAAATCTACCAAAATTGAGGTCATCCTATCTCAACCTCCGCATGGATATCATCCAGTATTAGCGCCAATATATTTCTCTGGACAACCTCCACTGTCACTTTTTCTGCTAGCATTATACACATAATACAAGAGAGAGTGGAGTGAGAGAGAGAGAGAGAGAGAGAGAGAGAGAGAGAGAGATTCGGTGAGAAATGAAGAGAGAAGTGATGGTGGGTAAATAAGAGAGAGCGGAGTGGTAAGTGATTACTCGAACATTACTATAAACAAACAATGCCTGACGACCAAGTAAAATATAGTAACTACCAAGACCATAACGCAGTGGGGTGCACACAAGGGATATTGCACGCATGCAAAATATCCCATCCAAACAACAACCGGTCATCACCACATGCAATATGTGTGACACATTCGGAGAAACCGAAAATGACATTCAAAGTCCACCAATCCGACGCATAGGATTTGATAAAAGGATTTAAAAAATGTTTCTGACCCACATGCAGCCGATCAATTTCCTAAAAAACTTTCGTTTAAGAATCACTAAGGATGGACACATAATTTGGACTGAGGAGGAAGCCCCTTCTTGGTTACACGTTGCACTATTGAAATCCTCTGACTTGGAATGGGGGCAAGGTGAAAGAACAAACGAAATCAAAAAACAAAGACAACTCAAACATGTTAGACTAACATTTAAATCTGGAGGTCATTCCGGGTATGATCCGACACTTCCTCAACCTTAATCTGGTCAATGCATTACCGTGAGTCTAGGGCAAAAGGTTTTCCATTAGCTTAATATTTAATACCTAGTACCGAAGTAAGGTGGTATTCCGGATATCGCGGTGGAAATCTTTACAAATACTAAATTTGGAGGTGACGTTTTCCCAAAACAACGTCACCGAAGATGGCTTTTGAACTATGCCTCGGGCCCACAAGCTTACCTGTGTTTTTCCTCAACACTCCTTACTTCGAAAAGATTGACAGATTAAACTCTATTCATCGATTAGGAAGCAAACAGTATTCATCATCATTACAAATTTTTTTGCACGACGTTTGAGATTGCACCGCTGGGTCTGAAATGTCTCTGCTACATTGTACGAAATTGGATCATATACAAAGATAGAAGACCAAACAGTACATATTCTAAAGCAGGAGAAAGGCTGATCGGAATAAAATTACCTCAAAAGTCTGGTGAAATCCAGGACAATAAGTGAAATCCGAGTGACTCCGCTGATATGGCCATACTTGTTCCACAAGACATGAAATTTGACCCGAGCGACTCCAATTGTTGTCTGCGATGTTTCATTGTCACCTTTTCCTTTACTAGTTTTGAAAAAATGAAGTTTTTAGATTTTATGACTTAAATAAGATATTTTTATATTTTAACTCTAAATCTAATTCAAGTATTTATTATTAAAACTTACCATATTTAAGTGTTATAACATTTATAAACCTATTCTTAAGTCATGTATATTTTTATGCGCCAATCACATTAATAGATAAAAATTTATCCAAAATTTAAATTCTTATAATTAAAAAAAAGTCAACAACAATACATACAAAATTTATATGAAAAAAACTCATGGGTACAAAGTATTGTGACAAATGTATAGGTACATAAAATTCTGGTACGAATACATTAGTATATAAGTTTTAGTACAAATGTCTCACCTACGTAACTATAGCACACTCATAAGTACGTAATATGCATATATACATATATATATATATATACATATATATATATATATACATATATATATATATATATATATATATATATATATGGAGAAATTCACGCATAATGAAGAAATTGAACTTATCACAAACTCAACTAATCGTTTACGTGCGCTACAAGCAAACCTGAAACCTTATCACAAACTCTTTTGTACAAATCCTTCCAAAAGTTGTGGAACTTCAAAAAATCCTCTCACAGAAATACATGGGACTTAGGACTCGTTTAACAAGTACTAGCGATTAAAAATACTTTTAAAGAAATATTTTTTAATTCTAAAAACACTTAAATATTTCTTACTATTTATTTAGGCCTAAAGCCCAACAGGCCCCAGGTTGATAAACCCGTCACCCTTTTGCGTGCTATGGCGCGAAAAGACTCGCAATTCCAAAAATCCAGTGCGACGTTAGGGTTTCACCTCACATGCTACCGGTAGTCTGGGGCACTGCTGCTTCCTCTCCCCCACCGCAACGATGTCCGGATTTTCAGACCAGCTCGAAGAAATCAAATCCCTGATTTCTTCAGCCGCCACCAAAGCAAACAAGTCATTCGCCTACTCCACCCTCTTACACCTCCAGCAGCAATCCTCCGACTGCCACGATTCAATTCAAATGCTTGCGCGGAGCTGCCGGAGCCTCATCCGTCCGACCGTCGCCGATGTTCGGAACAATGACGAAGAAATGTGAGTTCTTCCGATTCGAAATGTCATTTTTCTGGGTTTTTAATTTATTTTAATGGTATGGTTTAACTGAATACGTCTTGGATTTTTCTTTTTTATTTAAAAAATTTGCAGTGCAACTCAGGCATTGAAATGCTTGGGCTTTATGATATATCATCCGTCCATCGTCGCCGAAATCGCAGGTACATGTAGCCACTCAAAATTCTGTTTCGTTTGAAATTAAAATTTTGAACTTTTTATGCAGTTTCTGTCACCAATTTCTTTGTTTCGCAGTGGATGATGTCAAATTTGTTTTAGATTCACTGGCAAAGCTCATTACAACCACAAAAATGAAGGTTATTTCTTTATATTGACGGGAATTTATTACTACAAGCGATAATCTTTTTGTGTTTTTAGTTTTTGTTTTTTCGCGTGTGTGTCCGAATATTAACCTGCTGATTTCATAACTGCAGTCTGTTTGCAATTTAGGGGTGTGGTGCATATCTATCCAACAATTGAGTACACCACTTTTAGCTGCTCATTTCCATTCTCTTTTGCTTGCGATTGTTCATGCCATTGACAATCCTATCGGTTCTTTGTCGACTACTTTTGAGGCTATTCAGGTAATACATCGCAAGTATCATGTGTTTTAAATAGCGTTGTTTTCATACAAATTCTTCTGAATATGCCTTATGTTATTGTGACAGGCTGTTATGAAGTTAGCAACTTTGTTAAGTGAGAATATGAGAGAGATGTCGCATATATGGGCTCCTTCAGTATATAGAAGACTCCTTAGCTCTGATAAGAGGGAGAGGGATATGTCAGAGAGGTGTTTATTGAACACTAGGTCTACAATATTACCCCCTCCGCTAAATCTTTCCAAGGTACTCACTTGCTCATGTCATTTTCTTGAAGTATGACTTCTAGTATGGGTAGCTTATGCCGTGTCATGGAAAAATTAACCATAAGATTATATAGCATCCCTTCCATTGGCTTCACGGGTTTCACATAGAACCATGAGGTGGCTTTCCATGATCCTGTGTTGCTGGTTATTCTGTAATTTATATTGACATGTAAATTTCCTTTTTCTTCATTTTCTTCCATAAACAGGCAGTTGTCAAAGATTTGAAGCCAAGGTTGCTTACTGGGATGCATCACATGCTAACCAATGGCATGAAGGTTCAAACTATTCAAGCATGGGGATGGTTTATCCGCTTACTGGGATCTCATGCCTTGAAGAACAGGCAGTTAATTAATCAGATGCTAAAAATTCCTGAGCAGACATTTTCAGATCATGACTCACAAGTTCAAATTGCTTCACAAGTAAGTCTAATTCCAAAGAATAGATGATGTGTTTTTCTTAATGATTTCATTTATGTTATGCTGCTTGGAAGCTAGATCCAAGTCCCTAATCCTTGTCAGCGTTAAAACTTAATCTAGTCTCAGAATATCCAGACTTTCAGATTCCATGTCTTAAGCTAAGATTGTTATGTACTCCAATTTTGCAGGTTGCCTGGGAAGGTCTTATTGATGCCCTTGTTCACCCTATCATGATATTACCCTTTGAGACAAATGCGACAAAAAAGGACAATGGTATTGAACAAATAGGAACATGCAAAGGAAACGGTAGTGAAATTCAAAAAAAGGGATACTTAAAAAGCACAAAGCTCATTATGACACCACTGATAGGCATCATGTCGACTAAATGTGATGTATCTGTTCACTTAGCTTGCTTGAACACGTGGTGTTATTTATTGCATAAACTTGATACCTCTCTCAGTGATTCTTCTATCATCAGAATGGTACTAGAGCCTGTTGTTGAGGCAGTTTTTCAAGTTGATCCTGATAGTAAGAGCATCTGGGCCAGGAATCTGTGCATAGATTTGCTTAATGTTTTCATATTGGCAAAATGTAAAGATATAGATTATGACTCGCTTAATCAAGTGAACCATCAGTTATTGGGCAAAAGCTCTAGGATTGCTCCCTTTGTATCTGGAAGTTTCTCTTGGAAGCAGTATCCCATCAAATGGTTTCCATGGGATCTGAGTCTTTTAGACTTCCATTTAAAGATGATCTACATTCTTATCTGTCAAGCGTCAAGGGAAACTGTCTCCCACGATAACAGGATTTCAGCTGTGGATGCCTCCTTAAGGTTATTTAGATCTGTTTTGAAAGGAGTTCAGTTGGAGTTGAAAAGGTCGTCTATCAGTTATGATGATATTATGTTTTGTTTGAATGCAATATTGAAGTTCGTAAAAAATACTTGTGAAAAAGTTAGTTCAGATTGTAGTGACAGAAATGACTTACATCACATATCGCTTCAGTTGGTGGAGGCTGTCTGTGAGGAGATTGAACATACTATAGTGGGATCCCCTCTTTACAGTGTGCCATTTGACATCAAGTGTATTGATAACCTGCAAATATTAGTTGACATTGGATGTGCAAAATCCGGTGTCACTAACGGTTACATGGATATGGTTTCACCAATGGTTTATTTAAGTGTACTTTACTTCTGCTTAGTGGTTCAGTCAACAATGACCGAACCCAAAACAGACATCAATCTTCAGAGAATGCAGAATTATTTCAAATATCTGTTATCAGTGTTTGATCCCCTGGAAAGCCTAGTTGTCACTAGTGGATTATTGTACAAGCACAGTGGTCCTAGCTGCTTAAGGATGTGGATTGCAGTGGCAGAAGGTTTGAAGTTCTACATTGATGATATGAAGGATTTTTCGTCATTGAAAATGGAATCTGACAGCAAATGTTGTTTTGCCATGTGCGATCTGTTGTCCTATCCACTAGTTGTATGCTCCTGTACTCCGAAATACTTTATGTCTGCAGAGCTTGGAAGCCCCTCAAAAGAATCTCATGCTTCACATCACATACAGGTTGAGCTTGAACAAGTTATCACACTCTGGAAGTCCCTCTATTGTTCTCTCTGCACCTCAATATCTGGGTGTTTCATTGGTGGCAGTTTCTTTGAGGATCTCTTTTCAATATTGGATAGGTGCCTTGAAAAGTGTGCTAGCATGCTTGTTTGTGCTGATGAGTATGTCTTACAATTCAAGGATCTGGCTCTTCATCGCATTTCCTCATATGGCGATGTGTTGATATGTATTTTGGAAAATTTCTGCTCTTCAGAATTTAATTCATATCGAGATAACAAGCATGGCTCTAAGCACAAGGTCTCTAGTGCCATTCAATTCTGCTTGAAATTGGTCATCAGGTTAGTCCAAATGTTGCCAGTTTGGATTTAGTAAAAGGCAAATGCTTCCGCCATCAGTTTTTATGTTTAATGTGTTATTATTATACAGATATATGAAGTTGATGCAGACAAAGATAGGATCAGACGAACCAATTGGTCTTAGTGCAGTCTCAAGGTTAGTTTAGGTAGCCATTTTGTCAACTTTCATGTTTGTGTTCCTTGTGTAATTACATTAATGTCAATTTCTCCTTTGATGTGAAACTTTCAGGGTATATTCTGCATTGGCACACTTTCTGAGTTCCCTGCACTTGAAAGAGGATATCCCATCCTTCTTCAAGGTTTGTGCTTATTTCCAAGGTTTTGCGTTCTGTCTCATTTCATACTGAGATGAAGCAATGATAGACTGTGTACCAGTTCACTGCCATAGATCTTTAGATTGTTTTTCTTTATTATATTATCGTCCCAAATTGAAGCAGTTTCTGATCAAAGTTGTTTCAAGTGGAAGTGAATGATATCTGTTCAAATTAGTCATAACCCCTAACAAATGTGTAATGAGCATGCACCGGCTCTTAAAATTTTACCTTATTTTTTATTTTTGGCAAACCATAGAATCTTCACTATAAATTCATCTAAACTATGGGTGCTGGAAACCTTCTATTAGAGTATGTTCCTCATAGGAAAGCTGTTCTGAGAGCGTTGTCCTTATCTGTTGGAGTTGGTGATCGAGATACTGAAATTTCTTGCCGTTTCATCTGTTATTTCAGGTTTCCTTATTGTTCAGTGTGTAAATGCATAGCTAAAATATTGTTAATGTTGGTTTAATGCGTTCATGTACTTGCAGATAGTATCTGATCCACTGCTTCAGTGGCTGGTACTCATGGAAACACAAGATGAGAACACCAGCGATCAATTTCAACTCCTGTGGGCAGAAACGCTTAATTGTTTAAGGAGGAGTCAGCCTCCAATAATCTTTGACTCTGCATTTCTCCAACTCCAAGCACCCATCCTTGCAAAAACTCTTGATCACCCAAACCTGTCAATTTCAAATCCAACCATCACCTTTTGGAATTCCACATATGGCGAACAAACTGAGTTGGATTACCCCCAGACCTTACGTCATGTCTTAGACAAGCTCTGGAGAAATGGAAGAATAAGCCTCCATAAGAGAAGCCCACCACGTCAAAGATGTCAATCTAGACCGGGATCCGCTACCGCTCCACCAAGATACAGGGTCAATGCAACCCATAACAGAGGCTCAAAAAGAGTAGAACTGCAAGAGGACACGATAGGCGGTGAGCTCAAAGCAATGCCTCCATGTTCGAGTTTGAAAAGGAAAAGGTTGGAAGTAACTGAGCATCAGAAGGAAGTAAGGCGGGCACAGCAAGGAAGGGAGAGGGATTGTAGCGGTCACGGCCCGGGCATCCAGACTTTCACGAGCATGGATTTTTCGCAGGGGAACGAGGATACGCAAGACAACCAAGATATCCGGAATGCAGAGTGCATCTTGGAGCTGTTGAGAAAGGGATAGTTTGGCTGTCTCAGTACTCTCAGCTCCTACTTTGACAGTTTCCTGTGTATAGAAATGTAGAGCCCCAAATGTTTGGAGCTGGCCATATGTTATGTACATAACTGAATTACTTATGGTTTCTGTATTATACTAATTATGGTACAAGATTACTTTGTAGACTAGAGCCCACACTAATATTAAATTTTGGTTTCCCCTATGAGTGAAATTGAACATGGTACCCACTTGACTAGTGTAACTATAATTCTAAAAATAGCATGTTAATATCATTAGTTCGTTATGTAAAGCACACACCGTTGCGCCCAAAAACAACTTTCGAAATCTCCATACAATCCCAATCATTTTCGTTGTTATGAAAACTTAACTCCCATCATTAACTAAGGCACATCTTATTTTATTTCATACACACCTTAATTTGCGGCCGTCGAATTGAATGAATTAAAGAATATCAAATGATATAAATTAACACACCCCTTTACTAAATCAAACAAAACATGAAACACAGCTAAAAACAAGATCATCACAAAATTCTAATCACACCCCACAAAGAATGTCGAAGTTTCAAACCATGGCCCATTTAGCACACGAGAGAAAAAGAAACAGAGTTGTCTGTAAAAGGCCTAATTGTTGCGTGCACCCAGCAAACGCCCCCTGTCGAAACTCCCATACCCAGCAACCTAAGAAAGCCCCAAAACAACTGCTCTCATTCTCTCTCTCTCTCGCTTCTTTCTTTCTCTCTATCTGTTTCCCTCTCGGTCGTATCCTTTTCTACTCTCTCTCTCTGCAAATCAGCACATTCGAGCAAAAGACGCTCGAACAGGTGTCCTCTCCTGCAAACCTCTTAGGGTTCGAAAACCCCCAAACCCCCCAATTCCAACTTCATATCAATTCCTAAAACGCACCTTTTACCCTTTAGGGTTCATCGTTTTGGATCATTTCTTCTGGGGGATTTGTGTATTCAGATAAGGCTTATTGGTTCCTGGGCTCTGATTGATCGATTCGCCGATGGCTTCGTCTTCGTCTCCGTCATCAACGGCTGCGAATCGGGACGGTTCTGCTTCAGCTGCCGAGGACGAAGCCGTCATAACCGTGAACCGAGCTCTTGCGCAGGATGCGTTGCTGCAATTCCAGTCGGGCAAGTTCGATCAGTGCCTTACCGCCTTGTCCGAGTGCCTCAAGAGGAAGCCCAACGATCCCAAAGTAATTATCTTTTCGTTTTTTGTTTTTTGAAAAGCTAAGTTTTTTTCATTTTCGAAAACCCAATTTCTGAAATGATTTAATTTTGTATTTTTGTAATGATTGAGGTTTCTTGTCATTTCTTTATTTTTCTTTAGTTGAATTAATTGTGTAGTTCTGGATTAACTATAATTGGTGTTTGGGTGTGTGTTGGATCATATATCAGAATATTAAGAACTTTTGAATTATGGGATTTGGTTGCTTTGATTACTAAAAATTGTAGTTTAGCTAATGCGGATTATACGAATTCTTATGCTAATGCTAAGTATGATATCGTCTTCTTGAAAAAGCTGATTGCTCCCCCATGTGAGTGAAAATGATCAAGAAATATATCTACCAGTTGTAATGGATAAATTGGTGAAATGTACTATAAGGAAATGAATGGTTTAAAATACCGTGATCTTGAACATCAAATCATGCTTCAGATTAATTGATGGAATAATCTAGCTTTGCTGTACCAAAAGTTCTTATTTTGAGTACTTTACAACAATTGTAAGATTATTTTTACTTACATAGATTAAGATTGGATTATGTTGCTTGTTGGTTCTTCATTTTGGTTCAAATGGCTTATAACATGTGTTTTATCAACTTTTTGTATACCATTTCTAATCTGCATATTATGGACATTGTTATTAGATATCTCATAATATTGGACTTGCGGAGTTCTATCGAGATGGTTGTTCAGATCCTAAGAGGTTGCTTGATGTGCTTAATAATGTCAAGGTATCTTAAATTTTCTCTTTTTCTTCCCATTTCACACACACACACACACATAAATAGTATTACACTGCTCACATATATACAGAATTGCACATGGCATTCTTGCAACGTCTTTACGTCGTTATACACTCAAACTATATGAGTTGTCAAAGGACAGGTCATGAGATTTTTTTGTTTTAATTCTAAAATTGTTTAACTTTTCATTTGAGTGGCTCTAAATGTATTAGGGTGATGCTGGAAAAAGTTTCTGAGAGGGAGAGTTGAGGAGATGTGGTGGGTTCTTTCTTTGTGTATACTTAAGTGCTTATGGGTGGAGCATTGGTAGAAATTTTGGTGCCTTGGAGCACTCTCTGTATTTCTATCAAGGCTAATATATTGAGATTATGTTTTAGCTGGCTAGTCTTGTAAGTACTTCTGTTTTTTTCTTGGGGTTAGAGTTTATCAATTTTCTATTCTAGACTCATTCCTTCTTTGATGTCTAAGGTATTATCTGTCTAAAAATCCCCGCCTAGGCGCTAGGCGGCTGGCCACCGCCTCGATTAATCTCTAGGCGTTTGAAATTAAGAAAGAGCGCCTAGATCTGCTTAGGCGCCTAGCCCGTCCAGACCCGCCTAGGCACCTGCATAGGTCGTGACTCTCACTTAGGCAGAAAATAAATAAATTTCATTTTGCATTTTATTTTTTTCCATAAAATGTAAGGGACTTGTTAAATACTTATATGCTGGTTCCTCATGTTTTCATGTTCTAATACTTTATAATCTATATATCATTCTATTTTGCAGTTTGCGTATTCCAATGGAATTATGTATTTTTTGAAGTTTAAACAGACAATTATTTATATGATACATAATAAATTTACTTAAATCCACCTAGTCCGCCTAGGTGCTAGGCCCAGGCCCCGGCTCCCCGCCCGACTAGCGCCTAGTGTCTTTTAGGACCTTACTTAGGAACAAAAAGCTTTGTTGAGAGAGGGTTAAGCGGTTGTTGGACGTGGAACTATAAGTTAGGGAACAATTTAGAACTATTGCCATGCAGAAGCATGCAGAGTTGAACCTTAAGCTAGATATGGTAACTTTTGACTGACATTGTTTTTGGAAGCTTAGAAACTTTATTGGCTGTGTTATACAATTATATGTAACTATGTAGTGAGGTTATAATTCTGGGCTGTGTTATACAATTATATGTAACTGTGTTATACAATTATATGTAACTTTATTGGCTACTGATGATTAGCAAGGTTATAATTCTGGGCTTTCCATCAGAGTTGGTAACTATTTGAATGATGATTTTGGTATTCTCGAGGTTCTAGGGATGGTGCTGAGAATAATCTTTTAAGTTTTAAAGGAATAGGTAGGGCTTTGTTGTCCTCTTCTATAATAAAGTCAAAAGTGAAAATCAGACATAAGTTAGAATTCTTAGGATTTGGAGTTTTGTATTCATTGTATTTGTTGTTCTTTCATCTCCAAAAAATAAATAATAAAGGAAACATCAAATCACTGAACTAGCATATCAAATTGAAAGTGAACTTTAGTTAGGTAGTACTGAATTCCATTTATTATAATTTTGGTTTGCTTGGTAGTACTGAATTGTAGCAACTATGAAGATTACTAGAGCTAGCATGTAGGGACAATCATTTGGTTAGTACAGTAATTTGCATTTTGCTATTGAGACAAGCACCAGCATTATGCAGGAGCTTTTATTTACATCAATATGACAAGTTCGTGTTAACTTCTATTCTAATTTCTTCTAATTGGTGTTGGTTTAGAAGCGAAGCCAAGAGCTTGCTCGAACATCTGCAGAACAGGTGGAGTCTGGCAGCAATACTGGAGATAAAGTTGCGTTGGGGTCCAAAGGAAGTGGTGCAATGGGACATTCCTTTTCTGTTGTTTACATGGATGAATTTGACACTTATGTTGCTACCTTAAACATTGTATGTTGCTTCATCATGTCATGGTTAACTTTTCATTTTTTTTTTCTTTCTGTTAACTGTTGATTTTATTTATCCAACAATTAACTGTCTCTAATTCAGTTGATGTTTTTGTTGGAACTCTGTGCTTATGCAGGCGGTTATCTGGTTCCATCTTCATGAATATGCAAAGGCATTGTCCGTTGTTGAACCGCTTTTTCAAAATAGAGGACCTATAGATGAGGTAGATTAATTATTACGTAAAATTATATTCTTTTTGTACTTGTAATGTTGTGTTAAGTGCCTCTTTATTTGTATGCAGAAAACTGCTCTTAATATCTGCCTTTTGTTGCTGGATGTTGGGCTGGCTTGCCATGATGCAATGAAATCTGCTGTAAGTACTAATACTGAAAGTGTGTAATTGCTTTTGTTATAATTGTGCATGGTGGTCATTTAGTTCACCCATTGTTTTCAAGGCATGGTACTGTTGAATTTTATATGTGTGCTGAAGCCTTTACCTTAGTATCAAGCTGGTGATCCTCCTTCTCTGCACCCAAATGGAAGAGAAGGATTGTTTGCCTTCTTCTAAATTCTAGTTGTTTGTTGTTGATAGAACAGTGTAAGAAAGAAGCATGATCACTTGTGAATTATTCTTTGATTGATGATATGTCTCTTAAGTTGGTTTACTGGAAGAAAGGGTACTAATTTTTCTTTGATTGTAATCTGTCGTTTTGAGTTGTTTTTTGAAAGAAAAAAAAAAAAAAAGAATCCATTTAATTGCACTGTGATTTTCCACCTTGGTTCATCTTGAAGTTTGTGCATTCAATGGGTTTATTTTAGTTTTATTTTAAAATTGTCTTCTTGATAGTAGTTTAGGATAGAATGGTTTTTATGTCTGTCAAGTATAGTGTACATTGGGTGAAGATAACATTGTTATATTTGAGCTAGTGATGTTTGTTGTACAGTTCGATGATCTTTTCTGGTTCAAGCATTATCTAACTTATAGCTTGATTTTGCAAGTGCTTTACCTGTAACTGAACTTGTATTATTTTTACCTTTTGTTTTATCTTTAATTTGTGAAAAACTTCTATTTTATTTTTGGACATCAATCTCATCAGGTTTTGAGGAGAGCTCATCTTTTTGGAATGCTATTTGTTTCTTTATACCTTCTGTTAAAAATTAATATAGAACGTTTGAATTACTTTAGAGGTTAACAAGCACTCCACCAAATGTAAATAAGCATCTGTTGGGTTAAATTCTTGATGTTGGCTGTTGGGAATGTAATTATTTTTGGGTGAGGTTAAAGTTTGAGCCTATTACTAATTGCAAAAGCAATATAGATGCTACTACTAAGTATGGTCAAGCACTTCTATCGTTATGATTTTTTCAATAGTGATTCAATCGTTCTGTTCATTTGTGTATGAATTGTACAAGCATGTGTCGAGTCCTGCTTCGTTATGCACTATAATTAGAGGGGGCTCCTTTAGTGGTTAGCTACGTTGGGGTAAAGATAAGCATGCTATGTTTGTATTCTGTTGATTTGATTCCCAACTAATTCTTAGTGTAATTCCATTTATTCAGGATGTTTTGATTTATCTGGATAAAGCTTTTGGTGTGAGTTGTATGAATCAAGGAGATGGTGGAAGCACTGCTTTGCAACAACCTGCAAACCCAGTTGCAAAGCCGCCATCTCTTTCTATCAATTCATCAGCCACAGATGGTCCTACTTTGGATTCAGATCCGAATGCTTTGGAGCCTGAGGAGACTAGCGAGTTTGATAATGCAGATTTTGACATGGATGTTGCACAACCTACTGTTCTATTATCTTCAAACGATATTTCTAGGAATCCGGTTGACATATCTGCCTCTTCTGTTTACCTGAAGCTTAAGATGCAACTTTACAAGGTTCAGTTTCTGCTTCTCACGAGGAACTTAAAGCAAGCTAAACGTGAAGTGAAGAATGCTATGAATATTGCACGTGGGAGAGATTCTTCTATGGCTCTCCTCTTGAAGTCCCAGCTTGAATATGCTCGTGGTAATTATCGTAAAGCCATCAAGTTGTTGATGGCATCTAGTAATCGAACAGACACAAGGTTATCGAGCATGATCAACAATAATCTAGGCTGCATTTATTACCAGCTTGGGAAATATCACACATCATCAGTGTTCTTCTCCAATGCATTGCTTAATTGCTCATCTCTCCGGAAGGACCGGCCTCTAAATCTCTCAACTTTTTCACAGGACAATTCCCACTTAATCGTATACAACTGTGGTATGCAGTACTTGGCTTGTGGGAAACCCCTACTTGCTGCGCGCTGTTTTCAGAAGGCCGGTTTAGTTTTCTACAATCGGCCTCTGCTGTGGCTTCGATTTGCTGAGTGCTGTCTGATGGCTTTGGAGAAGGGATTAATGAAAACCAATCTGGCATCATCAGAAGTTAGAGTTTATGTCATTGGCAACGGAAAGTGGAGGCAACTTGTAATGGAAGATGGGGTTTCGAAGAATGGAAACTTGGGTTCTTTTGAAAGAGGTGATTTATTTTTGGGCAGTGATCGGCAGCCTAAGCTCTCAGTGTCCCTTGGCCGGCAGTGTCTCTTGAATGCCCTGTCCTTACTGAACCGTTCTGAGTCAAGCTACTGTAAGAATTCTTTGCCCTCTAATTTCTTCTTAGAAGATAATGAATTAGGGGAAGTGGCAGCTTCCAAGAATTCAAACCACAAGAACTTTCACAGCATGAATTCCGAGGCATCTATGCTATCTGTAGGCTTGGGTCAGGTTGGCATAAATGGGGACGGAAAAGAGCAAAAGGCAGGAACTACTCAGGAGCTTGTGCAGAACTCGCTTTCATATTACGCTGATGTTCGTAACAAGGAAAATCTGTTGATCAAACAAGCTCTTTTGGCAAACCTGGCATATGTGGAATTGGAATTGGAAAATCCCATGAAGGCCTTTTCAATCGCAAGATCTCTCTTGGAACTTCCAGAATGTTCGAGAATTTACATCTTCCTAGGTCATGTGTATGCCGCAGAGGCTCTTTGCTTGCTAAACAGGCTAAAGGATGCTGCTGACCATTTGATGACATATTTGTCAGGAGGTAACGACGTTGAATTACCATTCAGTGAAGAGGACTGTGAACAACTGCAAGGGGTCAGGGCCGATGATTATGAAGAGTCAAACGGAGGATCAATGGCTGCCAGAAACTCATCAACTGAAGACAGATTAGGTATTGCGTTCCTCAAGCCAGAAGAAGCACGGGCAAACCTGTACGTAAATTTTGCTGCCTTGTACGCTATGCAAGGTGAACTTGACCAGGCTCGCCAGTTTGTTGCACAGGCATTGTCCATAACACCCAACAGTCCAGAAGCGACTTTGACTGCAGTGTATGTGGATCTCAAGGCCGGTCGGTCACAGGAAGCTCTTGCCAAGCTAAAACACTGTAGTCGAATCACATTTGTACCAAGCGGATTGACATTGAACAAAGCATCTTGATCGTAGTATCGGTGGAATATCGTAACGTCCGGGCCCACCTCTCAATGGTAAGCTAGTAGGGGTAGGATTTGTACCATATATATATATAGTTCAATTCAGAAATAAATTTTTCTGTTCTGTGTTCTTTTGAAATCTTCATATGTAGGGCAGGGCTTATTAATTGGTGGTGGGGCTATGTTTTGGTTAGTGCGGAAGCCCACCTTTTGGTCACACTTGGAGATGTAGTTGTTGTGATTAGATTTGTGTTTTAGCGGCTAATCGAGTTGGTTAAACATAGCTAGCTAGCTTAGATCTCATGTGTTGTTCTAGAGAAAGGAACTGAAAATGTTTATTCATTCTGTATCAACATTGAAGTCATTTTCCCCTTGCAAAATGTCATTGTTGTAGTATTTATTTCGCCATTAGACCGTAGTTTGCTTTTGTTGATTTGAATGTTCAAATGTGGACGATTATGCAGCCTAATTAAGGTCATTAGCATGTATTATTGAGCATTTGATGGTTTCTTGGTGTCTTCTTAGCTTTTGCTTCCCTTTGAATTAACATTTGTTGTAATTCTCTAGAGATTGTTAATTAAGACATTGCTAAATCAAAATCCTTGAGGAATCTTGGACCGCAAGATCAAGATGACTCTTTGACAAGGCAATGTCTTGTGTGTGCGGATGGACACGACCACGTGACATTCAGAGAGATTCTTTTGTTTGGACGCCTCTACCAACGAGGGGCAATGTCTCGTGTCTGCGGTCGGACACTTACGTGGGCCGGACGTTTGTACACTCCTAAGTGTCCCGGACTTTTGTACACTCCGGTCCAATAATACAAGTGGATGTGGATTGATCAAACATTCACATTCTGATGTGTCCTGCATTGATACTATAGAATTGAGAGAAACGAACAATAGACCCGCAAAAGTACAAAATGTTGTCTTGCTGGTACTGAAAAACTAAGGGGCGTTTAAAAACCATTTCGTTTTTGGTTTTGGTTTTCAGTTTTTTTTTTTATTTATTAATAAATTGTTTGTTAATTATCTTCAGCTTTCAAAACAATGAATTTTTTTTTTTTTTTTTTTAAATGAAGTGGTTATCAAACAGCCTCTAAATAACCACATCCTATTAACAATTTCTTCGTCGGATGATTTTACGGGAAATATACAAGTGTATCACATGTCGGTAGATTAGGAACAGGGAAAATCTGGGTTGCATTGATACAACAGAAGAAACCAATCAACACATACGACCCGACGACACACTACAGATATTTCTTTGATTTTTTTTTTTTTTTTTTCTATATTTTTTATATTTTGTGATAAGATGATGATGGTGATATGTAAGAGGCGAACCATGTTGAAGTGGCCATGTGCAGCAGATTTGACTGGTCCCCTCGCTCTCCTCCTCTACTTTAATCCCTGCTGTGTTCTTGCCCATTTCCAGGGCTAGATTTACTGGGATATTGTTGTGATGCTAAATCCCTCTTCTTTTCTTGATTCTTGATTAATAATAAACTACGCCACCATGTCTGTTGCCCAGATATAGTTTTGACATGGTATCGATTGCTGGAATCGGAATTGTGTGTGCTCCGGTATAAGTATGTTGCGTCTATCATTTTTTTGGCAGTGTTAAACTGGCTGTGCTTGTGCTTTTGCCTTGTAGGAGTTTACTCTTTACTTTTGTTTGTGCACCCATTGGAATTGTTTTTTATTAATTAATGAAATATTGCTATTGTAAAAACAAAAAAAACTACCCCACCAAGAATTTGAATATAATCAATTAATTACACAACTGAAAGAATATCTGTAGTTCTTATGGGTGCACTCTCTCTCTCTCTCAGTTATGTTCTACAATAGAAGTAGCAATTTTATTTAACCGACGTCTAGCTAAGAAATTGTGGAAGTCCACCTTGGGTCAGCAGAGGTGAGCTGAAGGTTCGCGGATCTACCTTATTAAAATATGAGCGTTAAAATTACCAGCCACGAATAATCGGTGACACTTTGTTACAGTAAAATATAATGCTTTATATCATCTCTGGGTACTGTACTACTGTTAACTTTACTCTAATTAAAGCTACAGCATTCTTTCTCTCCCTCTCTCTCTCTCTCTCTCACACTAGATGTTCATGAGTACGGCACTCCCAATCTGAATGATGTGAGCGGACGGAGGATGGAATCAAAACATTAGGTAGTGGTGGCCTTCAAATCAGAATGTGGTGGGTCACGAGAGATTTTTTAGAGTCTGAGCCGGACGAAATAGGTGGTTCGGTTTTTGGACCTAAAACTTTCTCCTCTCTCACCCATTAGGGTAAGGTAAAAGTGAACTTTCATAACATGTTCTGTAACGAGCGGTGTCCGCTCACTGAATTTTCTCTAGTGCACATTAAAGTTACACATATCAGAAAAAATTGTTAGAGAAACCCTCGCCCACCTACCTTGTCGTTATAAGTTACAGCGCCACAGTGTATGTACATGGAAGTTGAACTGACTGAAGACGTCTATCACTCTTTCTTTTGTTGAAGGTTGAAACAATAACAGCACTGATTAGCAAAAAGCTGGATTCCTCAAAGCCCATAGGAATCCCAAAACCAGCTGCTTTTACATGCATGATTGCATGCTTACTAGAAAATATCATCGGTACATTTTATTAAAAAAGGCGGGATGTTTTCCCCTCTTAAAAATTAAATTTTTTCCAAGTACTGGGAAAACGAAAAAAAGATGAAACTGCTAAGCTATCGCACCCTAGTGAAAAAAAAAAAAAAAAATCTAAACAAGGAAAAATAAAAATGTTGCCGCACCCTAGATTTGGATCCCATTGCTATCTCCCTTCTCAATTGCTCTTCTTGGATTGACCATCCTAGCAGCGATTCTCGTCTACCACCATGTCAGCTACTCTCCGTCGCTGGTGCAGCTTCGCTATTGGTTCTTTATACGATTCTCTCTCCTATCAGAAACCCAGATCCAAACCCAGTTGCCGACACCCAGATTGTTGTAAGTCTATAACCTTTCTCTTGTTTGAAATTTCAATTTTCAAGGTTCGATCCATCTATATTCGCTTAATATGTAATTTGGAGTTTATTTCTTCTTTTTTTATTTTTTGGTCAATAGATGCTTTCAGGGGAACCCCAGCAGAGGAAATGCTGTTCCTTTTATCTATCTGTGCGATCTCTAGGTATTCTCTCAATTCCTCACTCAATTGTTAGATTTTGGGGTTGGGTATATCGATTTTAAAGATTTTGGTTGTGGTTTGGGTTCTTATTTTGTTTTACATAGATGGGGCTTGACTGTGGTTTAAGTTTTGTTTGATATATTCCCTGCACATTGCAAAATTATGGTACTATTTTGGGGGTTTTGGTGTGCAAGTCCATTGTTTGGCTTATATATATGTGGTTTTATTAAATTAGTCTTGTCTTAAGTTAGTATTGTTATATTTATTCCAGGTGCGTTTGCTTCAACTTAATGTAGTTGCACTTGCTTATGTGGCTGGTGATGGTGAATTTTATCTCAAGTATATCGTATAAATTATCCCTCTGTTACGTTTTCTCGTGGGTTGCTAACTTGTGTTACTCTCCCATTCAGCTGTTACCTTCTTCGTTCATTTTGATTTGCATCTTATTAAGGGACTAAAGAGTACCTCTCAAATGGCAGGTGGTCTGAGATGTTGATTGCATTAAAGTATCTTCAATTGAATGTATCTTTTTCATGTAGTGTGAATCAGTGCAGCTCCATAATGTTATTACTTATATAAAGATTCCTAGCTACAATTTGATTGTTTCGGTTTTAAGGATGCTCTTTCTTATGTTGTCATACATAATAATTACCATTTGTATTATTTTTGCAGGATATTATTGTGATGCTGTTGCTAAACCGATACTGAGGAATGAGAGTAGGATAGGATTATTGTATAATATAATACTTTATATAACCACTGTACATATACATATTACTAATCAAAGCAGCATTATTAGAAATTATATTTTGTGTTTTCAAGCATTTATATTTTTTTTTATAAATTAAAATTCTCTCCTGACAAAGTTAATTTTGTCAGTAGAGTAAGGCAGTGCCAACAAAATATCTTTTCCGGCGAACACATCTTGTTGGTAAAACGGTGCATTTTTGTAGGCTTAAAAATCCTTTTCCGACAGAATTTTTTGTTGGGGTTTAAGAATGCCGATGAAATATGTTTTGTCGGGAAAGAACTACTTCATAGCCGACGAAATGTTGAATTTTGTCGGCTAGAGTCTTGCAAGACATATTTTGCGCGACAAAATGGCCGACAAATTTTCATTTTTGCTGACAAATTCATTTTGTCGGTAAAGTCAAAATTTCTAGTATACATATGGCTGTCAATATTTGACACAGCTAGCTCGTGAACACAATATATGATTGAGTTAATACGAATCTGAATTTACATCCATTGTGTTTTAGGTCAAATTAATGATATCAATCCCAAATTAATCCTTACATAAATAAGTCGCAACTTAGAATTACAAGGACACAATTTGTCGTTAAGGTTAGTCTATCGGTGAATCCGGTGTTGAGCAATGAATACTGAATAAAGTAGGTTAAGTTTGGAATTTGAAATCCTTATATAATGACGTGATCTAAATATTGTAATATGTTGTAACCCGTTCAAATAATAAGGATATGCGACGTCAATTGGAAAATGTAGAAACGAAAAAGAAAAGGAATCCATCGATCGAGTACGACATATATAAGATTAAAAGCCAAGACAAAGGCATCTTTGATTGCTTCATTTGCATTCCTGAGATAAAACACACATGCATGCAACACTCTTCTGATAATTAAAAACAAATGATGTGTACAATATCACATCCAAATTAACATCAGCTCAATACCATTAATAATCAAAAGAAGAAAAGTTTTGGGGGAACGTGAAACAAATGGACGTAGGGAGGGAAGGCTCGACATCCTCTCATGACGATTATTTCCTCCCTAGCTCCTTCTTTGGATCCATCAATCTAGCAACCTGCAATGCCATAAATCATGACAAATTCTGTGATCAGGCAATGTTCATCAGAGAAAATTGCTGTGCAATTGTGTTTTTGTGTGTACGACAGCTAAAGATAGATCTAGAGAGAAATTTCATTAATAAATTCCTATTTAATTATATATGTTATGACATATTAGTATGGGATGTTTTTGTTGCTTCAGATAGAACAAAATTGCTTGGATTTTTGGAGCCCTAAAAGAATACTCATTTTCCAACTTCCTAGCCTATAGCGATCTAGGAATGATTATTATAAACAAAAAAAGTTACTCTTCATCAAAAAAAATTATTTTATGATTTTTTTTATATGTTTAAATTTTAATAGGACTTTTCTTAGACTGTTACTAACATTTCCCAAAACAAAATATAACTTTGTGTAAACAAGAATATAATAAAAAATCCATCTACCCCAAAAAGTTCATGTTTCAAGTTAGGACTACGGATTTGAAATATAATGTACGTAAGTGCGTAGCACTAATTAAGTAATGACTTAATGATTAACTTAAGTACTTACCTAAATGTCTTGTTCTAGAGAGAGCAAGTGTAACCAGGAGGAGGACTCTTGCCACAAGTGACAAGGAGCTGGAGAGCCAGTGGGACAAAGATGTTGAGGTTAAGAAGCTTGATTTTCAGAGTTGTGCAAAGGCACACTGCAGCTTCAAGTTCAGCAAGCCCTTGCAGCACCGGGCAGCACTCGTTCACTGCCGGGTCACCCAGCCCAATGTGGACCAACCCGCCCAGAAGATCCACACAAGCACCCAGTTTCAATGTGTCAATGGGGCATGTGCCCTTGGAAGCCGGACTAGGTTTCCCTGGAGGTGGAGGGCATGGTGTCCCTGGACTTGGTGGATTCGTAACTGGTGGTTTGACAATGGGCGGTATTGTGACTGGTGGTTTTACGATGGGAGGCTTGGCATGAATGGGTGGAACGACTATGGGGCCTTTGGGAGGTTTAATAGGCTTGTGCTTTGGCTTGCCGCAATAGCCACAACCGAGGATTGGAGAGGCTGAGGAAATGAAGAGCAAGCAAATGAGGAAGAGAGCATGGAGCTTGCTGGATTCCGCCATGTCTGTCTCTCTTTGAAGAGAGAGAGAGAGAGAGAGAGAGAGGCAGAGTGCTGCTGTGGTAAGGGTTTGGAGTGAAACGAGGGAGTTATATAGGAATATAGTGACGGGGTAGGACACTAAATTTTTAAATTAAATTTACAAACTAAATGACGCGTCATCAATAGTAAATAAACACATTATTCAACATTTAAGTAATAATCTAATCAACAACAATCACATCATCATTTAGTTTAGCAAATTTAGTTAAAAAATAGGGTAATGCCAGTGAAACGAAATATATAGACTAAATTTTATAAATTAAATGACTTGAAAGTTGATTATTGAATTATTACTTAAGTTTTGATTAACGTGCTTATTTCTAATCGATGACACATCATTTAATTTATAAATTTTATCTACAAATATTATCTCTCCAACATTACTGATCCTATCTTTCGCAGAATCGACCCCCGCTTTTTCTGTAGTGACGAGTGGAAGAAAACAAAAAACCCTAGAAAGCACATCACGTGAACATGGGGGCAAGCAGCTAAGCTCAAAAAGCATCTGCCAAACTTTGCAAGTTGGCATGAACTTTTTTTCTTTTTTTGGAAAACTCTAGTTGGCATAACTTATTCCTTATGTTTGCATGAATCCATTTGCAATTACATGAGTAAATTGAAATCCAAAATATATAAAACATGAGAGAACCTCACAATTTATTGATAATATGAAAGGTAATAAATCCTAGCATCCTAAAGGTGGTTTATATAATGTCTCTTAGCTCCAAACTTTCTAGGAGTTCGAATAAGAAACAAATTAAACAAATGGTAAAATACCAAAAACATCCTAAAATTCTAAAATATGCATATCTGACAACAAAGTATGCTTCTATGTAGTTCATCATGATTCCGTTTTCTTTGAAATGGCTGATTATTCAGAACCCAAATAATCACTTCTAGAAAAAGGCACATGAGATGTTTCTCTATAAAATCACTTAAGCTCGAAGATTTTGTGGAAAAGCACATCTCATCTGCTTCTTCTGATGACCTTCCTATTTACATGCATAATCTTGGATATTTTATGTACTTAGAAGGAATTTCCTGGTTAAACTACAATCGTGAAAAAATCTCAGATAGTGATCATGCATGCATGCATGAAACTAATTAATGAGCTTTTGGTGATCTTGGGATTGATGGGGACCAGGGGTTGGATCCAATGGATGAGGATCCTCTCCGGACTCTCATTGTTGGGATCTGAAGATCAATCAAAATCGTGTCCGTTCATCGTACATTGTGCGGTCAGTTTTTGTTAAGTACTATTTGTGTTCAATTTTAAATAAAAAATTCAAAATGATTTCTGATCGCACGATGTATGATAAACGGACACGATTAATTAATCCTCTAAATCTACACAAAGAGAATCCAGATATCGTAATTCAGATCAAATATGGGTAGCTTGCATGCATGTTCTGCGTAAAACCTTGGCTGGTCTTTTTTGTTGCAACGTATGAAAATGTTTGTTTATTTTTATTTTTATTTTATATTTCAAAAAAACCTCGATGGTATAAGAAAATTTTTATTGAATCAAAAAGGAAAGTTACACCTGGTAAGACATACTTCAAGAACTACTCCAATCCTTGGAGTAAAAATCAAATTTTATGTTTTAAACTCATCCCAACTTGCTACAACCCTTGAGCCAAATATAAGTTTTAACCCAAAACTCATTTTGGGGCAAATTCCGGCCAGGATTTAACATTGGGTTAGTGGCCTCGCCCACTTGTGCACGTGGGCACTAAGGGTAGTCTATGTAGGGGCCTGCCCAGGGCCCCCACTTCGAAGGGGCCTTGAAAAATTCTATACATCCTATAATGAACATATAAATACAAAAAAAGTAAGAAAAATCATAATTCATTTGTTAGTGAAGGGGAAATGTTCGGCTTCCTTTTTCTTTGGGGTGTTGAGTTCGAAATATTCACTAGTTTTTTCTTGCTTTTCAAATTTACTCCTAATCCATGTGTCCAAAAGCAAATAAAGTTATAAAACTCAAGTCCCCTTGCAATCTTTTTTTTCTTTCAACTTCCAATCTCTCCATTTTTATCGAATGTTTAAATCAGCTATCACATGGTCTTGAAAATTGTACTTTAATCTTTTTGTCTTTCAACTTCCCAATCTCTCAATTTCTATCGAATGTTTAAATCAATTATCACATGGTCTTGAAAATTGTACTTTAAGGTAATCAAAACTTTAAATTTATACTTTGCTTTTCAATAATTTATTATTAAATGGTTTATTTTAATATTCAATTCGTTAGTGTGATGTCGATTTTAGAAAAAAAACACGAGATACAATTGGCGTCGTTGAATTTATTATATTCGTCAATCAAATTTTATTGTTCTTTATTCTCTTGATCAAAATTTTTATTGTTCTTCACTCTCAATCTTAGACTCATTGCAAACATTTAGTATATTTGTATCTAAAATGTGAGATGTAATATTTAAGTAATGTTTGTATATCTATCTTCTTTTTATATTAATTTTTAATGATATTTAATGTAGAAAATTAGAATAGAATTTTTTTTATTTATTTAACGAATTCTCTTTTATTCATATCAATGTATAAAGAATTAGAAATCAGAGAACTTTAGGTTCCCACTTCGAAGGCTCCTCTAAGGCCCCCAAATTCTTAAGGCAGGCCCTGCTGTTTTTATCTTCACGTGTTGATGGAATGGGTTTATGTGATATAAGTGCATTTTACCATGTCCAAAGAGCATCTTTCTTTATACATTTATTCATTTTGGACATATATTCGATTTGAAGGTGACTAGATGTATATCTATGAAATGTGATAAGATTTGTAGTTGCAGTAATGTGAACTGATATCTTATTTCCTTCCCAATAATGTATATTTCTTTTTGTGTCAAATAATTAATTGACCCCTTTTCCAAGAAAAAAAAAATTAATTGACCCCTCTATATTTCTTCTCTCCTAAACCAGTTTCACAAGTGTTATTCAACCCCTTTCTGTGCTTCGTTTTCTCTCTTCTATCATGCAATTCCTGCATATCCCACCTATAAACTTACATTTATATATATGATTGGTTTTCTTTGCTTCAATGATTTTTTACATTAAGGGTTAGATTTGAGTTGAGCCATACAATAGGTCTATGATAATAAAATGGTGTTAGACACGCCATTCATGAGAGTCAAACCGAAAACTCTTCATTTACTAGTGAAGAGAAATATTACTAGATAGATCGTAATAATAGTTTATTATAATTTAAATTGCATGTGTTTGGTGACCATCCCCAAAATATTATCCCTAGTTTATATTATCTTTGACCACATGCTGTTATATATGGCGGTGCATGTGTGTGCGCGTACAAAATCCCATATATATGTGGCTTTCTTTTTTCCTCAATTAATTATCAACTGGAGCACAAATAGTAAATCCCATTTATTAATTTACGATTGGTAAGGCAAATTTTTTGACTTAATGGTTGATTATTTATTGATTATGTGGACGGTGATTACACATGCAAGAAGAGTGAACGTATATAAATATGATTGAACCGATTGTGATCGCAAGTACCTTGGTGCGTCCCAAAGTGGTAAACGAAACGCCTACTAGGAGCTCAAAGTTCAATTAAGTCCAAACCGAGCCTCTTGCTTGGTCACAGTCAAATGAACTGGACAACAGGATGATACGTACACGTACACAGAGAGAGAGAGAGAGAGAGAGAGAGAGAGAGAGAGAGAGAGAGAGAGAGAGAGAGAGAGAGTACTGGTGGTGCTGTAGATTTTAGGAAACACAGTACAGGCAAGCAAGCATGTGAAATGGTGGTTGAGGAATGGAGAGAGAAAAGTGTTAAGAGGTAGAGGATGCAAATTGAAATGCATGGTGGGGATGGAAGTTAAGTTATATAGATCAAAGGCTTATATGAATTGTAGAAGATATATGTTATGCATGCAACTATATATGCCTGATGGGTCTCAATAGTTTTAGTCTCTCTCTTTGTATATTATGGTCCGTGACTAAATGAATGGCCATGAATTGGGAAAGCATATGCAGATGCAACTACCTAGCTGTATGGTTTTGGTTGCTTGTGGTATCCGTGATTTTGCTTCCCTCGTCTTGATGTGATCAGTCTCCTATCCCACTGCCAAGTGTTTTATGATTTTTCGCACATTGTATTTTTGTACTTTACACTTTCCGATTTATATTTATATTCCTTGATTAATTTTAAATTTATTCATTCCAAATGTTAAAAATAAAGTGAGCATGGATAGAAAAGGAATATACAAAAATAGTTTCATGCCCATATATAAGCCCTTTGTAATTAACTAATATCTCTCCAATTTTATCTCTCATTTGTCATAGAGCGAGAACCAAATAATTGATGATATCTCCACTTCCAAATCGTAGTATACACACACACACACACACATTACCACTGATTATATGCATGCACTGACGGATCAGGATATATATATATTACCACTGATTATATGTATGCACTGACGGATCAGGATATATATACAAAATATTATCCCCACTTGGTTTTAGTTTTCTGTGCCTGGATATATAATATTTAAGCGTAAGTTTGTATTTTTCAGGGCTCTAGGCGTTGTAATTTGATTGTACATTGATATATGGTTATCTATCACTAATTACCCTAAACCCTAAATTCTCAGGGAATAAAGTTTATCACGAGACAAAAGATTTGACTACAAGTCTACAACCCTCAAACCCACGCGGAGCACGCGTTATACATGTACTGTAAATATAAAGTAACGAGTACTGTACATATATAAACACACACACACAAATATAGTACTGAGTACGACTACTGCTGAGAGTACGACTACTGCTGCTTACACTACGACAAAATTAGCTTAATGTGTAGGTAAAATGGTGACGGTTTTATACTATTGTCGGATAAGATGTTTTCGACAAGTAATTTAGACACTGTCAAATAACAAAACATCATTATCGCTATATGTTAGAGATAAATAATAAATATCAAACATAACTGACATTAACTCATTATTATCTAACAAGAATAGCAGAGCGGCAAAATTCCCGCTCTCCACCATATCCATATGTATTATTGTCGTATAGTTTTTACTTTAAATATTTTCATTATTTTCAAACTATTCCTGTCGGATACAAACTATTCATGTCCGATTGTATTTTTATTATTGAAAATGTCCTATCAGTTGTAGCCGACGAGGATTAGTGTAATCTTGTTTGCACCCCTTAGTATTCCTGTCGGATATATATTTTTTATTTTTTTATTTTGTCCCGGTTGGATACGGAAAACCTTTTAAAGTTTCTGTCGGATAATCGGGCAATCCCGTCGGATATCCTTCCAAGTTTCCTGCCGGTACGCAAAATCCGACAGGAATATAAAAATACCCTAATTCAAAACCCTCGTGCATCTCTTTCTCCTTCACTCTCCCTACGCCGCTGCTCTTCATTTTGTAATTCCATGTTTTCCAGAGAACTCTAAATCGAGTAGGACTCGAGAGCGAGAGAGACTGGTGCGGCTGCAATTCTACTTTTGCTTTTCCACTGCCTTCCAGGTATTTTATTCTTCATTATTTCTTCCTTTTTACTCTTTCCAACTTATATTTCTACCATTATTTTCTTCCTATTTTTTTTCTTAATTTTTATATTGTGGTGAGAAATATTAATTTTTTTTCTCTCTCGACGTTTGTGATTATCTCTACTAATTAATAAAACACTTTATAAAATTACTAATTTAACTCTTTAATTAAAACAAAACGTGAATAAGAAATATGGGCAGAAATGTAATTTCACATAACCAAATTTTGCAGTTTTTTTTCAAATCCTCACCCACATGTAATTCTAACATAACTCTAATTAAAAAAGGGTGGTGCTATCTACACACCTATTTTTACCTCTCACACACTATTCTCAATTTCTGGCAATCGGATCGAATGAATTGAAGAAGATCAATGGACAAAAATTTAACAAGGGTGTGTGAAAGGTAAAATGGGGTGTGTGAATAGCACTACCCTTAAAAAAAATCATAAAAAAAAAATCCCACCCTCACATTTTTATCACTCTCTTCCACTTTCCTTTTAGTTCAAAATCAAAAATAAAAAATTTTCACACACACTTCGTGTGTGCCCATATGCTAGTTTCTAATAAAAGAAACTTTTGTGATTAATTATATTCTTGAAAGTTTGTCTCAGATTTTTTTTTTTTTTTTAATTTTTGTATAATAAACTAGTGACTCCATTCAAAACTTACTTTATCCTGGATTTTTTACAATATATGTTTGATTTTTTTTCAACCAAAAGCAGTGTTTTTTTTTCACTTATTTTAGATGAGTACTAGCATTTGCCTACCCATTTTGTGTGTTGGGGGGGGGGGGGGTGGAGAGGTTTTTGGTTTTGGTTTTTTTTTTTAATATTGGAGGTATTTTAACATCACCTGTAGGTGAGGCTTCAATAAAAAACAATAAAATTTGGACCTGTGAAATTACATTATTGCCCATCATTTTTTTTGTGTGATAGAAGACTAAGTAGTCTTTTCACCCTCTTTTGATTAATAAAGATGGTTTCATTAATTAATAGAGATTAATGATGAACTCATGGATGAACAATTCGAGGAGCAACTTGAGCATCCCGAAAGCGGTGAGATTTAGTTTATTTGTAGATGCTTTCTATTTGTTGAGTTGTACAACATTTTTTCCTTACTTTTCAGGAGAAGGCTGAAAAAAAATAAGGCCGATCTTAGTAGCAAAACTATGAACCACACAACAGGATCAAAGACATTCGCCAGAGTTCAGGAAGAATTAATATGTATGTGTAGTTCATTTTAATTGATTAATTTACAATTTATTTAATATATGTATTATGATCAAATTTTTTTTTTCCGTTGACTTATAATTTAAGAGGAAGGAGCATGAAGAAGAACCAGATCCTGTTGTTTTCTTTCGCATGACCATACTCGGAAAGATAATACAAGGATTGATGAAACTGCTCAACAAAAATTGGTATTTGATTTTGTATGTATTTGTATCTTCATTTATCTTATGACTACTAATCTTCCATTGTTATTTATTTTTCATTCAATTTATTTATCTTTGTCTTATCGCTACTATATAATCTTTCATTATTTTTTTTAATATTATATTGTAAGGCATCTATGCAGAGAGTGTCGTCCAATCTAGGGTTGAGGCTGGAGACACTCCTGAACTTCGTACTCAAGTCTATGTCGAGGAGATGAGTCCTACGATTAGGAATAGAGTTCGAGGTTTTGGACATGGGGTGACACCTTAGATGGTCTCGTACTCAAGAGTTGGATGTGTTACGGGCCCAACTTCAGCAAACACAGACGGCGTAACAGATGATGATGATGTTTATGCAAGCTATGTAGCAGCCAGAGACTTACCCGCACAGCCCCCAGGCAGCACAGCATTCGGGCCCGAGTCAGCCACCTCATTATTCATATCCTATGTATCAGATGCCTATGCAGCAGTCACCGTTTCATGTGCCAGGATATCGTCCAGAGATACCTTCTTCCGGTTATTCAAATCTTTCCACAAGTGTTCCAGTTGGTGGATTTTCTGGATTGTTATCTAGTGGTATACCTGATGTGGACATGATGATGCTTTTCAGAACACAAGGAGGATCATGGGCACATTTGGTTCTGTTGATTAGATTATTTAGCTATTTTTCTATAAGTTTCATACATATTCGCTAGGAAAAATAGCTAAATAATCTAATCAACAGAACCAAAATATGAATGTGCCCCTGCCCCTGATCCTCCTTGTGGTGTGAAAAGCCTCATCATGTCCATGTTAGGTATACCACCATACATTAATCCAGAAAATCCACCAGCTGGAACACCTATGGAAGGATACGAATCAGCGGAAGAAGGTATCTCTAGTTGATATCCTGGCATCTGAAACAGTGACTACTGCATATAAGACATGGGCTGCATAGGCATCTGATACATAGGATATGAAGAACAAGGTGGCTGACTCAAGCCCGAATTCTATGGTGCCTGGGTGCTGTGCCGTTATGTCCAACATTTATTGTTTATGTCTAATATAAGCGGCAATATTGCTTTGTTATCCAACACTATCTAAATTGTCTGTCGAAAATATCTTATCCGATAGCATATAGAATAAAACCGCCACTACTCTCTGTCACATTAAGCTAATTTTGTTTTATTTTTCACACACCGAAATCTCAATGACGAAACCGAGAACTTCGTATGACGAACCCGAAATCAAAATCTCCGTCACATTAAAATATATGCAATATATCAAACTGTATTTAGCGAGTAAGTGGTGAATGACTACTTCACAAGAAATGGGGCAAATATTTTGGTGCCTTTTTTTATCCAACGAAGCGCAAAATGTGAATGGTGGACGTGTTTTTTTTTTTTTTTTTTCACCAAAAGAACACTACAACTAAGAGAAAAATTTACATGCAACAAAGTAAATGTAACTAGCTAGTAGTAGACTACTAGTCACCTATACAATGTATTTTGTGAACCTCCTGATTGTATTAAGCCTCTCTCGATGACAATTTATTAGACATTTCTAGGCGTTGTGCCATTTTGGAGTTTCTTTTTGCGCATTAGTCCCATATCTCTCACAAAAAGAAGAAAATGTATGTAACTGAAGAAAATGAATATGTGAAAATCGTTTTCCTTCCGCTCCCACGAGTAAAACGGTCATTTTCCACCTTGACACGTGGCAAAAACAAAAAAAGCATCCTTGGTAATTATAATTACACTTTGGGATCAGTCTAGCATCGTTGGGATCGGACATTTGCAAACTCACAGGTCATTTGTTTGTTCGCAGGTTTTTTTTTTCGACTTTTCCGATGAAGATTTGGGCCTTGCCGCGTTTCTGGCCTTCCATGAGAAAACCTAAGCTCTTGGAGATGAAGAGAAAGCGCCTGATATCATCTGGCAATGCTCCTCCAACAAAGGTACTTTCTTTTATTTATTAATTTTAAAAAATATATAATGATTTATTTATGTTTGAATTAAATAAATTTTCAGAAACTTTGTTTGGTATTCAATTCGAAACTCGGTTGGGTTTTAAAAAATAATAAATGTAACTAAATTACTTAGTATTCGTTGGCTTTGAAAAAAAAAAAAAAAAAAAGGATCCTAGAAGGATACCAAATGGACTCGTAACTCTTTTTTCATTTATCAGTTGTCAGATATTCGACCTTGTGACTTTTTCCAACGTTGAGAGTGTTGGGTGTTGTCCCACCTTGAAAAATGAAGCTTTGCCTCAGTTGTTTAAATAATTTTGCGCCTCTCGCTCTATTGGTTTTAAAAAAATAAAAATTCTCATCGAAACAAATTAAGATAATTCTCAGATAGTTAAACAACATTATGCGATTTTAGGAATATTTTGAGTATTACTTTGATATTTGATCTATATTCATGTAGTGTGAAACCATTGGCAAGGATCGAATCAGTAATTTGCCAGATGATGTTCTTCATACCATAATCTCGTTGTTGAGTACGAGGGAGGCTGTAAGAACGAGCGTATTGTCACGTAGGTGGAGGAACATGTATGCATACACATCGAATCTTGAATTTGATTGGCGCGACGTAGTTTACCTGCCAGTCCAAGTCATGCCCGATGGAACAATTTTCAGGAGAAATGTGGATTATTTTCTAGCAACGTTAGAAAGATTCTTAGCATGTCATTTGGGTTCGAAGGTTGTCTCCTTCAAGGTTCTCTGTTTCTTTCCATGTACGTACGTTCTTCAAGTCAATGACTGGATCGATTTTGCCATCGGAAAGGGTGTGGAAGATCTTGACCTTGCCTTTACTTGTGACAACCCACCTAACTGCACTGGTTGGAGTGGCTTCGACTATTTTCCTGCTCAGATCCTTTTGAATGACGAAGAATCCAAATTATGGCGTCCTTCCTTGCGCGATGTAAATCTTGCTGGACATGTTGAGCCGCACATGTTTTCTTGTTTGAACCTTGAACATTGAACATTGCAATGGTGTTTTGGATTAGAAAGATTGTGCGTTGGTGTTTCTCTTCAATCTTTGAAGGCGCTGGTTGTGATCCGCTGCGAAGGGTTAAAGGGGATTGAGCTCAATGCCACCAGCCTTACCAGTTTTCATTAGAAGGGTGATGAAATCGAGTTCTCCTTCGAAATGGTCCCCAATCTGGAGGAAGTGTATGTTATGATGCTGGAAATTAATGTGGTTCCGACTTACGCTTGGTTAGAGAAACAACTTCCCCATGTCAAGACCTTAGCAGTTGTCCGAGGTAGTCCCAAAACTCTGTTGTTACTTGGTTTTGCTTTCAACGAACTAACATGTCACGCTGTATTTATCTTCTATTTCCTCCTTGTCTTTCGTTGCAGATTGGGCTTACAGTTACTGACCATTCAACGAAGGCTCGGGATTTAAATCGGTGTCTCATTTGGCCTCGAATCTTCCCTTCACTGCATCAAATTGCTGTTGTAGATGTCTAATGTAAACTTCAGATTGTGCAGCGTTCTCGTAAACCGAATTTGCATTTTGACATGTCTAACGTCGCGATCCCGCCTTACTATGTCAACAACATAAAGTGTTATGGAGGGGGAAGAAAGCTAAAATTATAGTGGCACCATATGGTGATGGTAGCAGTATTTCTGGCTCCATGGCCTGGTCCAGAAATCTGATTTTCGGCATCGGCTCGGCAGGATTTAAGGATCCGAAAACAGCCACCCTCTTTGTTACTCAGAAAACTCAAGTGTTTTTAAACTAATAAAAGGCAAATTTTGAAATAAACTTCATTTGCATTATTAATTTCAACAAGGAAGCCTTGTATAAGATGCTGATACCCCTTATATAAGTACACAATGCATCCCACCCAACCCGAAAAACCGAAAAGAAGAAACGAAAACTTTACAATAAGTCGGCAAGCAAGCTGCTGCCAAATTTGTCTAATCATATTCATCTACCGCAAACCAGTCACTTGAATCCTCACCTTCTGAATCTTTCCCTTTTGACCGACCAGCCTTTTTCTGGCCACCCTCAGTTTCCGAGCTTCGGTTCAGCCGAACCCAGTCATTTGATCCATTAGGTGAACATGCCCTGGCATCCGGTCCTTGCCTTAGTCCTGACTGTCTGCTAGAAAGGTCATTCTCATCGTCCTCTAAATCGCTGAATGAGATATCGTCTTCAGGTTCATGTTTTCTTTGGCCATCCACTAAAGTGCCAGAACTAATACTTGCCCCTTCAGACCACTGCTCAGTGCCCTCTTCGTCATCAGTCTTTAACCTTTCTGCCATGTTAACTATCTCAGTCAAGGCTTCCTTCTCTTGAGATGAGACTTCCTCCCCTCGTGTCTTCCCATCCTGGATGTGCCTTTTAGGTGAAACGAGAATTGACTTCTCTGGGGCATTCTCCTGTGTGTTCCTCTTGTTTTGAAGTTTGTGCAGAAGTACGTCTCTTGCTTCAACAATCTGCAACGAAAGGAGTTCTATTTTCAAAATAGTGGGTTTGCCCCAAGTACTCTCCGAAGCTGCAACGTGGAATTGAACACGTCCAAAGTTCTAGGATACTATAAAATTGGTTACTAAGTTACTTATAACTTATAACAAATATGAGGAGCAAGCAAAGGAGAGACGGTTGGAGAAACTACAACGTCCAACGAAGTTGTACAAGTGCAGCTGGTGACAGGTTATGCACGTCATGCCCATTTCTCGAGCTCTAACTTGTGCAAGCTGCAGTTAGAATGGTTATCATAGAACCTTGAAATAAATATCTCCAATATAATAAAATGAAATTTATCAAGACGCGCGGGTGCTGAATTCTGGTTAAAAGTCAATCTCCAAAGTGTCCTCAAAAGAAAATTGAACATAGGCATTTACCGTGCATGTAAATACGGATATGAACCATGACAAAAGACGGGAAAGATAAACTTCTTGCCTTGGGGGTTGATAGAAGCTCAAAATCATGTTCATTTAGTCTTGGAAGCAGCAACAAGAAATAGATCATCCAAAACTGCTCCTCACTCATGGAACTGCAAAGCTGGACTCTTAAATCTGCAAATCCCGGAACCAATTGTTCAACAGCAGACGCATGCTCTTTCTGAGCATCCGACATGCTGAAATCTGCTAACAGAACAAGCTCAAATTCAATCAGCATAAAATTGCCAGCACGAACGTCACGTTAGTTTGTTTCAAATTATAATGTAAATCTTTGTATTCCAAACACAAACAGATTCAGAGGTCTTCGATACCAATTTCAGTATCTACCGTTACAAAATTAGAACACGAAAATCCAACCGCGCGAAAATCACAGCGATTGCATAAACAGCTTTCTGAGTAAATTTCGATTTCTTCGAAACAAAATCCAAAGCTTCCTCGGCTTCCAATTCACAATCCACAACTTCATAGGAAATGTAAAGCAGCAGACGCAAAGAAAACAGGCAAAACAAGCCATTGCATTCAAATTGAAGTGGAAGTTAGCAACTTTACCATGATCGAGCGTCATAGGAAAGTCGATCCAGCAGTCCGCCATCACCGAAATCTTGGCGACGAAACCGAGAACTTCATCCGTGATCCCCGGCACTTGACCGCCGCCAACATCGCCGTCGTCATCAGCGTCTCCGCCTTCTTCTAAAGCTTCGTTCTGAAGCTGCAGCAAGCTCGATGCGAACTTGGAGATCTCGGTTACGGCTTTGTTGCTGTTCGTAGAGAGCAGGGAGAGGCCAGTCTTGAAGCTCCCGCCGATCTCCACCAGATCATTCCGGATTCCCAAAAGCGCCTGCGATTGCGATAGAGAATTGGACGAGGGAACGTCGTTGTTTGATGGCGGTGATGGCGGTGATGGAGGTGGAGCGAGGAAGGTGGCGACGCCGCGGATTTGGCGGCCGAGGGTTTGGCGGAGAAACGACAGGTCGTTTTGCGGTTGGTTGGGTTGTTCTACATCACGCGGGTCGTCGTCGGGTTGGCGGGGAGAGCTGAAGAGCCAAGACATTGTTTGGTGGAATTCAACTTGTTTTTTTGGGGATTTGTTGGGAGAAAATCAACAGCAACATGATGATGATGATGATGATGGGATTCAAGGGCGTGAAGAAGAAGCTCTCTCCTCTTTCGTTTTTTTATTTTTATTTTTATTTTTTGAATTTGTAATTTCATATATTCTCTTAATTTTCTTCTTTCTTCTCTTCTAAGTTCTAACTCTTGAGCGTGTGATTAGAGGTGGTTTACTGGTTGATTAGCGTTATGCATTTTAACTTTTTGTTGGGTGATTCTGTAGTGAAGACGGTGACGAAGATATTTTTAAGATTTTAAGTTAACTACTAAGGAGTGAGGATGTTGATAACAACTTTGGTTATTAGTATTCCGATAGTATTCTTCTTTGCTTGGATGATACTATTTTATTTTAAATCAAGAAATATCAAATGAGATTAACTCTTTGATAATAATCGCCGCATGCAAGACATCTATGCTCCGCCCAAGGGATAAGAATTGTTACACCCAGAATTTCTCCAACCGTCCTTTCTTCAACAAATTTATTGATAATAAATGAAAGTAAACAAAAAATCTTGGTGATACTTCTGCTACACAATGCACTTAAGAAAATTTACGAACATTTTTTATGAAGGGCATTTTGAAGATGTCCTAATCCACAAAATAAAACGGCTTCCAAATTGCATAAAATACATGACTAATAATAAGACCAGGGTAAAATTTGTGACTTAATAAATAAAATCGCTTTCAGATGACATAAAATATTTAGAAAAATTAAAGAAAAATGCAAAAAAAACTTTAATTTTAATGAAAAATGACAAATAAAGATGGGGTGAATAGTACCAAGGAAAGGTAAAAATGTGATTTTTCGTTAAAAATGAACAATACTGGAAATGTTTCGTTAAACTCCCAAAACATTTTCCTTCCCATGTAGTTACACGGCCTTGTTTAAACTAAAAATCACATATTTTTTACAAGAATTACGAATAATAACCCGCAGTTTTTAATCGGTCTCAAAATTCATTATATATCAGTATTTTCGTGAAACTTTCACTAAAGCTGAGTTGCAACTTACAACACATTTTAAAGTCGGTTTAGTGAACTAAACAATCCAAACAAGTAATTATACCATAATAAAAGCCATTTTAGCATAATAGTAAACAAGGAGGAATAAAAATGTTGTCCAAATGAATAATAATTAATAAAAATAGCCAAATTATACCCACAAATCAAATTTCACGTAAATCCTTGTTACATATTTGTCAACGATCACAAATTTTACAAATAATTCATTTCTATCACTTTACAGAGGGAGGCAAGAACAGGAAAAACAGAAACACAAGCATCTCCTGCTTGAGTTTGTCAACAACAGCAGAGCATGTCAAAAGAATTTACTGCAGTCCATCTGAATAACATTATTTTCGATCTTCAACGCGAATCACCAAGTAGCTCAAACTCCTCCCTCTGACTGTTTATTTAGCAAAGAATCTTAATCCTAGCTAACAACTACTGCACATACAAAACACATGGTAAACGTCTCTCCCTCCGCAGTTCGGCTGCCTCGACATCTAAAACTGACTATTTGTTCATGTCCCTTTCTTTCTCCGGCTGTAATTCTTGATAAAAATCTGTTGCTTGGATGGTTCGTTTATAAAAGGCCTGTATATGGGTTGTATGCTTGGACAGGGACGCCGGGGCCATAGGGGTGGGTGGGGGCTCCATGAGGAGTTCCGAAAGGATTCGAAGACATCTGCTGTTGTTGGCCCATCATCATCATCTGCTGTTGCTGTTGCTGCAACATGAAGGCCTGCTGCTGGTTTTCCATTGCTGCCATCTGCACAGAATGCGGTGCAGCCATTCTGTTGGATGCATAAAAGGGGTCATGAACTGGTTGTTGCATCATGGCACCAGTCATTGGAGCAGGCTCCCATGGGTTGTGGCTCACATTCTGATTGCTTCGTCTGATTGCATCGTCATATAGGCTGTCTAGTGTAAGCAAGTCTAACCCTCCCGCCTTCACTCAACATTTGAATGGCATCATTAAGGGAGAAAAAGGAAAGAGAAAGGAAGTGTACTGACTAAATAATTGTCATACATGTAAACATTAACATACGGGAAATTGGTAGAAGAAGCGTACCAGTTTGCTAGAAGCCACAGCACTCTCATTTGAGCTTGGTGCTGTAACAAGTGCCAATTCCCAACCTGTAGCTCCATTTGCTAGAGTTGGAGCCGTGGAAGTTGGTTGGTCTGCTGCAAGAACCACAATATAGCATTTTTGAACATCAAACTTATTTAGTGTGTTTTCTTCTTAACCAAAGAAGAAGATAACGAGTTTTGTGCATGTTTCATAGAAAAAACAAACTGACTGTATCGTAAGTTTAAACCTCAACATTCTGATGACAATTATGACCTATAGATCATTTTTGAGAGAGAGCCTTACAAACTGGAACAATCGCTAAGGCCAGTGCATTCTTGTCATCTAACTCTTTGGTATTTGGAACAGGATCATTCAAACCCTAGCAACAAAGGAAGCATACTTAATTAAACTTCAGAGGGACTACATATGCCAATATTCAAGAGAGAATAACTCAAGAAGGGTTATGGTGAACTACCAGCAAATCAGGCTGTTCAGCTACAGGCGCTTCCACTTTCACTGGTTCAACTTTCACTGGTTCAGGTGGAGGTGGTGAAGGTGGACGCGCCTCCTCCTCTGGGGCCTTTTTGTACTCTATAGCCAAGATTTCTTTGGGGGCAACCACCTGCCAGATTAAAAATTGAGTAGCCAATACGTCATTTTCAATCAGCAGGTAGAGAGTTGACAAAGGTTTATTTAAGTATTTTCACAAGTACAACAACAGATTCAAAAAGCCAAACTTGGATCCGATTTTTTCATGGTTGAACCACTTAGGTATGTCAAACAGGTTACCATAGCTTTTGCTAATAAGGACATCTGATGATCCACTATTCGCTTTCCTAATCAGGAATAACATTGCAAATCTCTTCCAAAATAACTGAACTAAAGAGGCAGCACTTTCATACCTGATCCTTGCGAACTGTTGAGATCCGGGGAGCTTCTTTCACATACTCTTCCATGGCTTGTAAAAACGATGCAGGAGGCTACATCACCCAAAATGAAATCAAGTTGAGAAAATTATAAATTGTCCAAGGAATGCAATGTGTAGTAAAAGGAAATGCTAGTACAAAGTCACCTGCTCAATCTTAATAAACCTTTCTCCGCGCCCAATATCAAGACTTTTACATACTTCATAAAACTCTGACAGTCTCTCTGCCTGAAACATGTAGATGAAAATTTAAATGTTGATGCATAATATAACTCCCCAGTCTCCATCAATTAGAACAGAGATATTCGCAGAAAAATTACCTGCTGCCCTGCCCTCCGATATATATCCAGGGCCCTCATAGCGTCATGGCGTTGCATCTCAAAGAACTGTGAAATTAATCATCATCATACATAATTAGCTTATAGTGCAACCTTCAAATGGTATATTCCAACATAGCAAAAGATCAAATCCTACCTTGTCAACCAAATTGACTGTTCCATCACTTATAGCTTGATAAATCTTGATGCTTTCAGAAGCAACCTAATTTAATGACAGAAGACAATCAGAGGAAAAGAAATCATATTGGCTAGTCGTTCAGCTAGAATTTATTGCAAGGGTCACCTACCATTGAAAGTGCTAACTGAACCACAAAATTCTGGACTGCTGCCCCTTGCGGCTGCAAAATTTAAAATTGGTTCTGTCAACAATATTTCAATAACTGACACATGATTGAACCCATATTCGTGTTTAAGCATTAGTGGCCCCATACGATAAACCCATTGATTTTGAAGTGGTGGTATATGAGACTTGCCTGGCAACCAAGTACACGAAAGAGAAGCTGTTGTAGGGCAGGCAAATGCTCAAGCAATTCGGCAGTATCCAGATCTTTGGTCCTCTGCACCATAATGTAAACTATTAAGTTGCAAACAAAGCTTAGGGATAAGAATGTGACTTGAATGTGTGAATAAAAAAATAGCAATAAAGCTTCAAGGGAAAAATTAAAAGCAATTGCAGGTAAATGAGATTCTGATAAATTAAACGGTTTTGAAATGTCAATGTGCCATATTGACAAAATTATGTAACTGAAATGGAAGAATAAGCCAAAACAAAGATGACAAAGAAAATAAACTTCTTACTGGGCGATCCATCTCAACGTCATATTTCAACACACGAAAGCATTCCAGTCTCTCCTCCAAGAACAAGGCATAAGTACGGATCCAGGTAGAATAATCCCATGCTGGGCAGTGAAAAGGTCAGTTTTTGAATAAATAAATAGTATGAGAAAGAGAGACAGGGAGATATGGAGATACCATTTGGACTGGAATCGTCTTTGAAATGAGCTAAGTTAAGCATATGGCTTCGACTTCTACCATAATTCATGAGTTCTTCGTGAAATGTGGGGTCCACTTCCCTCAAAGCACGATGAATAACAACTAAAGTTTTCAATGCAACCTAAACACCAACCAATAATCAGTTTGTGAAATTTCAAGCAAGAAAAAAATGCAACTTGCTATATTTGTCTAAGATTGATAATGAAGATGAGGACTATTGCTCTTATAGATATAGAAACAAAAAGTTCCTGGCTATGGATGAATTCTTGTATGTTTATCAGATGAGTAAATGCACATACCGCCCAGTTATGTGTCTTTGCTAATCTCCTTGCAAGAGCGTGGATGCAATATGCGACATCAGCACGAGGTCTTGTAGCAGAAACAGCAGCAAAAATGGCTTCACAAGCATACAAACATAAACCGTATCAGTCATGATTTACCAACTCTTTCTTCCAGATACAAATCATGAAAAGTACAACATGCAGCTCATCTTCACAGAGAGAATCTACCTCTAATGTATTTTTCCTTAGCTGGACGCTCAACGTGATTCGTAGCTTTGACTATGGCAATGTCCAACTCCTGCAAGAATCAATCCCCAATCATCAAAATCGGATACATCATAACAGCGAGAACCATCGAAAACAACCACAAACAAACCATAATACCTTGTAATCACTATTGACTTTAGCCAACGAAACTGTGGTGGTGTCCTTGAGGGCTCCAAGAGCTTTCCTGATGCTCTTCTGTGTACCTCCTGACATTCTCCCTCTCCTTTATCTACAGAAAATCCAATCTTCAACGGAACCCAAAAAAAACTCAATCTTTTCTCCATTCCACAAATCACAACCAATAAATAAGAAGAAATTATCCAAAATACTAAACCAAAGTATAGTATTCAGCTTACCCACCACTCCAAAAATCAAATTTACGATAATTTCAAATACAAGCTGACAGAAAACTCCAACAAGCTACACAAAACCCTAAATTTCCAATTTCCAAATTCCAACTTCATAATTCAGATCCAATTAGCTAAAAAGTGAACAGATAACCACATGATACACTAAAAAGTTGAATAGTTCAGCATAAAACACTTATCACTGACTGAATTCCAATAAAAAATTCGCAATCCAAAACACCAAACACAAAAAGTCAAATCTCCCAGCTGCAGAAATCAGTAGTGGCAGCTCAGAAATAAACGAAAAATGGCAGAGGAGTGGGAAAGCTGGAAGAGAAAGCGAGATCGGAGGACATGACTTACCTGAAAACCAGTTGATGAGAGAGAGAGAGAGAGAGAGAGAGAGAGAGAGAGGTTCTGAGAGAGAGCAGAAGAAGAAGAAGAAAAGTCGACCAGAAGGATGAGTTCGGGTTTGGTTGGCCCGTCGGCGTCTTCGACCATTACTTTCTTTTTTATTTAAAATTTAAAAATTCTTTGTGTTTAATTATTTAATTAGTTTAACTGAAGTTTTCCGTCTGATAGAAGAACAGAAGATACGGCTGTCTGAGATGGGGTAATAATTCTCTACGATGCCTCCTTCCGTGCTTTTATACTGCCCTCCATCTTTTTTCTTTTTTTTTTTTTTTTTTTTTTTTTGAGTGCATCCATATTTTTTTATACTAAGGGAATGGGAAGTTCGGCTAAACCACACAATGTACAGCTTAATTGGTATCGCATTCGTCATCCATGAGATTCGAATCTAAAACCTCTCATTTTTAAGTGAAGAGGAATACCACCAGACCATAATACTGGGTGACTACTTCCCTCCACCTTTAAATCTCATGTTCTTTTCTTTTTATTTTTTCACAAATGATATGATATTTATAAAGTGAATAATACTAGAGAGACTATTCATTTAAATTATATTTTGTAAATTATACAACATGATCGTCGACAATGAATTATTACTTAAATGTTAATTAATGTGTTTATTTCTTATTGTTGTCACATCACATAATTTGCAAAATGTTGTTTAAAGAATTGGTCTATCTAACATTACTCTTTTAAATTAAATTCAAAATGCCCTGAACATGATCTCATTAACACATAAATATTATAGTGTATTTTTAAAAGTTGAACCATAAACCTTTTCTGACTAAGTAAAAATAAGAACTGCACAATCTGACGAGTTATTTTTTTATTTTTATTTTTTAACAATAATCTGCACAAAAAATAATTAGCTGTAAAACGAAGAAATTCGCAAAGGAGAAAGACACAAAAAATAACTAGTTATTATTCTTATTTTGAAGAGATTTTAAGAAAATATACGAAGATAACTAGTTATTATTCTTATTTTGAAGAGATTTTAAAAAAATATACGAAGTACTTGTAACTAATGGGATAAAAAAAGTAAAGGAAGATATGAGAAAAATTTGTTGCTGTTGTCATTGTTGTATTATTCTTTATCTTGAATATAGTGAATTTCATTTGGAGATGAAAAAGGTGATTTTTTTATTAGATGAATAAAGATTGATAAAACGTTTTCACATTACATTTGTATCGAGTGAAAAAGAAGAAGAAAAAGAATCATTTAGGAAAAGTTTAAGTTAATTGGACATTCCTTGAGTACGTCTTAATTAATCAAACAATTCATGATTAATCAAATCATAATTGAGTAGCAAATCCAATTTGATCTAATATGAAAGTTACTTTTTTTGCCCATTTATATATAAAGATTTTTTATTTTCAAAATGATATTATAAATTACTCTGCTTTGCATGAAGTAAAACTTTGAACTCCATAGCAACAAGGCATGAATCAGCCAAATTTGTACGATGTCATTTTTGTAACATTCTACATCGTTCAAGGGAGTGGATCATGTAAATCTTAAATGGATATTCTCATCTCTACCTAGCACGAGACTTTTTGGGAGCTCACTGGCTTCGGGTTTCATTAGAACTCCGAAGTTAAGCGAGTAGTGCGCAAGAGCAATCCCACAATGGGTGACCCGCTGAGAAGTTCTCGTGTGAGTTCCCATAAACAAAACCGTGAGGGTGTGGTCGGGGCCCAAAGCGAACAATATCATGCTACGGTGGAGTCGAGCCCGAGATGTGGTGAGGGCGGGGGCCGTGAATCCTGTAAGCTTTATATGTATATTTCCATCTCTACCTAGCACGAGGCTTTTTGTGAGCTCACTGGCTTTGGGTTCCATCAGAACTCCGAAGTTAAACGAGTAGCGCGTGAGAGCAATCCCATGATGGGTGACCCACTGGGAAGTTCTCGTGTGAGTTTCCAGAAACAAAACCGTGAGGACGTGGTCGGGGCCCAAAGTAGACAATATCGTACCATGGTGGAGTCGAACCCAGGATGTGGTGAAGATTCGAGCCAGGATGTGACAATTTTGAAGTGGGGCGAGAGCTAATAAACGATACAAATGAGGTTGTTTTAAGAAATGCAAGAACATCAGTAACGGATCAATATTTTAGAAGTCACTTTAGGACTAATCTAGAGTCCAATTCAATCCATACCATGTGAAAAACCATGGTCCAAGAACAAGAAACAGAAGTTGCTTAGAAACAAGAAAAACAATTAGCGCCAGCTAATTCGAATATCAATTGTGCTTCTATTCTACTCAATACTGGCCCTTCCATTATTAGCAAATAATATAATTTAAAATTTTCACCAAAATTATTATTTAATGGATTAATTTAACTCAAAAAATAGTTAGCAATCATCTTCAACGGTCAACCATATCACATGCAAATATTAAATTTTATCAAATTCCAACAATTATTGGCATCGTTATTTTTCTCTTCAAAATATAATAGAAAACGTAATGTAAAATTGAGCGTAATGACGTTTTAAAATTCATATATTCAACCCCTTTTAATGGAATAAAACTTAATTGTTGTCGTCTTGTCAGTTTAGGACACTTGTGCTGCAAAATGTATTAGTACAGACTAAATAAACAGGCTGCCAAATGGTTGGAACTCCACTCCTCTTTATTTCTTTATCATAATTCCAATCATGGACTACAAAAATTTGACTAACCCATCGAGTATTTCAAAAATTAGGATATAATCTTTTTCAAAAATGATAGTGATTTATTCAAACGCAAAAAGTCAAACAATTTTTTAGATAGATGAACTGTCATGGTCAAGCCACGAACTGGTCTTCTTAATTAAAAAAAGGAAAAAAAAGTCATTCAACCATCTAAAAAAATAGCTAGGATATAAATAGAAAAATATTTATATATAAGCATTCAAAGTAAGATAAATATTCCGAAAGCAAAGCTGATAAGTCAAGCCAGTTTTCTATGGTTTATTTGCTCGCCAACATTTTTAGCCAAACAAAACATAAATTAAGCCCTTGGTACGGATGTGACATTTGAAAACAACAACCTACATAACATGGTAAGCATTACTCTCTTTGCTTGTGATGTAATGGAGTAAATTTTAGATAAGCTAAAAATTCTTTAGTGTAGAATTACAATGTCGTACAAGAGAAAAAACGTTGGTACGAGTAATTGATCAGAACAATTCAAACACTACGAAAGATTAATTAAGTCGGTTGAGATACTAATATACAGGAAATTGTGTTTTGTGAGAGCAATCAGACATTACGTGTGATCCAAATGCTTTGCATAAAAGTTTATCATTAGAATAGACAACTCATAAACAATGAACGAGACAAATCCATAACACATCCTCAATTCCCCAAAAGAACTACACATTGCATTTTTGTGTTAATTTATGTTCTCCAAATTGTTAGGGTTTATAATTTACATTCTAAATGCATTGTCGGCACATATCCTAATTTCCTAAGCTACTTACTAAAAAGACGATCGCACCCTCCAAATTAACAATAAGAAAACAATACCATTTTCATTTTTTAATTAAGTTTTTTAAACCACGTTCTGGAAATTCCAGCTTAATTCTGGGACCCACACTAAATTCACTAATCTGGAGGTTATGAGGGACCTCCTGTATCGTTCAATGTAGATTTTTTTTGGAGGCGCCGGTCAACTCGAAATAATGTATATCTTATTTATATTTAACTTCGAATGTCACTTTTTTATTTTAGAATATCGTCTTATCAAAAAAAAAAATTGAGGACTTCGATCAACTCTACATAACAAAAACAACTGAACAACGTCAACTGCTAAGTGCTAGGCAACACTTTTTGGTACAAGATTTTGTTGTATTATATAGATTGCATGCATGCACCAGCTGCCCCAAATTTCGTCGGTTTGCTCTTTGACGGCTGACTTTGCCAATTCGGAGGTCTAAAGGCCCAATCCGCATAATTCAACCTATACTAGATGAAGAAACAAATGAAAAATGCCAATTGATTCGTCCAAGTACAAACTTCTAATCAAGAAATTCAACATTTGAAAATTGAAACTTCTAAAGTACAGTGAATTGGAGTAATTGCGAGAAATTCTTAGGTCCGTCAGAAAGACCACGTTGCTCTGACTAGCCACACACAAAAGGTGAGACATTCTTGTATTGGTGTTCCACACACTCTTTACCGATTCCGCCCTCAACGCAGTAAGGTCTCTCACCTTGTGTGTGTGGCCCGACAAGCGATGGCCCATCCGCTGGACCCCAAGAATTTTACATAGTGGGTGAAGCCGTTAAAAGTGTTTGTTAGCTCGGGTGGATCCATCAAGATTCAAATTCAAAGTGAGGCGTGAATCACGTCGTCTTTTCGTTCTTTTGCTTCATCACCATAAAGCGAGAAATTTCCATAAAAGGCCTCTCGTAAAGGACTTTACCTATCCATGGTACACCACCCGAATAATATCTTAAATCAATAACACACTGTCATACGGTAAAATTAAAACATATTGTAGTGTGTTATTGACTTAAGATACTGTCACCGTTTGCATCGCATTCACTTCTATGCCACTTGGATTCTCATAACAACAAAGTAGAAAGCAGGAAAATAAATGGCGATGAGAAAGAGGGAATGCACAAGAGCTCACTTAGATATGGTTTTGTATTTTATTCATTGCAATTACAAAATTAATGAAATGAATAGTTGGAAAATAATATTTGAAGGATTGATGTTACAAGTGCTATGCTACAAGACTGCATCTGGATTGAGTGAGTGTTTCAAAATTGGAAGAGATAATTAAACGTCACCTTCACGATCGCCTAACAACAGCCGTTGCAAAGCACGGATGGTGGTTGAACTCGAAAGAAACCTTGAGTGAGGGGTCTTGGGCTCCGGCTCGGCTAATCACGTTTAAGGCAATGCTATTGTGCTCAGCTACTTGCTCTAGCCTTCGTAGTTCGGCCAATTTTTCTGGGTCGTTTGAAAAACTACTCTTGATCTCCTTTGCAATCCTCTGAGCATCCTTAAAGTAATCATTCATTACTAGGTTCTGTGAAAAGGAACAAGTAACAGTAAGCCTACCAGAATATCAAGGAAATACCGACCAGTGTTAACAGAAAATTCACTCACTGATAAACGAGCTTGGGTTGTAGATTCCACGAACAGGGAGAACGAGACATGGTCAGGAATGCAAGCTCTCTGTAGGAGCTCAAACTGCTGAATAAACCTCTACAGAAATAGTGAGAACACACAGGACATGTCATTCGAGGTCAGAAACTTGTGCAAACTATAAACAGTAACTTCTAAAGTAGCTCCCAATATGCATTTCCTGTAAGTACGTTTTTTTTTGGAACTGGATCGTGCGAGTATACCTCATGCTCAGTATTAAAAGGGCTTCGACTTTGTACAAGCATGCGGTCATTCTTCAAAGCAGCAAGCATCTGGATAGATTGGATTCATCAAACTGAGGATTTTTAGTGAAATTGTCGAAGCAAAAATTTATTCTAGGAACGGACAGGATTTTTCCTTAGATTAACAATATAAAATGGCCCGGTTGATGATATAAAACCACAAAACTAGATTGCTACAGATAAAGTCCAAACCTAAAAGCAAATTACTTAGTACCGTCGGAGGCCCAAAAAGACCTTATTCTCTAGACAGCCATCTTAAAAGGTATTTCCCGGAAGTGGTCATTCCTTCAACTCATAAATCAGAAACTAAAGCACAATTACCATTGTAAGTCCTTCAGCAAGACATATTTGGCACTGAAGAAACAAGACTGCAGGTGGAATCCGATAATCTCGTGCCACATCTTTAACAGAATCCCTTTTCTTCTTTCCTTTCCGTTTACCTGATCATAAAACACAGGATGCACCAGATGGTGCATAAGTAGAGTAAATTAGCTTTGACGAGCCACATCACATGCAAATATACAAGAGAATTCAGAATTATTGATTAAGTTTACAGGATATAAAAATACTTACCACTGTCATTGCAAACCACCGTCTTAATATTTGTTTTCTCTGCAAGTTTGATCAGGACAACATAGATATACCAATATACCATGCAATATTCACTGAGCGAATAAAGCTCCAATTCAAAACCTAAAATGAGAAATCGCGAAGCTATCCAGTATGTTTGCTTTTCCACCCAAAGAAGGATGTGTTGGAATAATTTCATGCTGACATTCTGTGGAAATCCAATATCCAAATTGGATAAGCAAAATTATACTGGTTTTTGCATTTAGGTTTCACTATGATCACTGAATAGCAAATGAAAAATGAAGGAAAATTTAATCATCAAGAAGATTTAACACTGCATAGGTAGAGATAATATAATCAACACAAACATGGCCATTTCTCAAGTTATTAGACAATACAAATGATGATGTCATCGGCCTCTTATCTAGAACCTGAATGCATCCAACTGTATTTGATGATTACCAGATCAAGTAAGTTAGCGGGAAAAAACAATAAAGTAATATTCTCAGAGAGCAGCATACCTGATCATTTGAAATTTTTGCGTTTACTCCAAACTCCTTTCTGAAGGCCATCTCTATCTACAAATCAACATTTTTTTAAAAAAGTAAATAAAACTATCCAAACAAAATTCAATCACCAGTCAAATTGGACAATCAGTAGAGCGATAAACAGAAACATTAGATAATGATAGACACAAGATATACGTGCTTCATAGGATTATCACTTCAGAAACACAATACCTTATCAGGCCTGAGCAACTCAACAAGTGTGAAACCGAAGAAAAACTAATAAATATCTTGATTTGAAGATAGTTTGGCATACCTGTACAAAAACAACGCGCCAATCTTGTAAAATCTTTCCAAGCTTACGCCGTTGCCATGCACCATTTGTGCATAAAACTTTTAGCAAATTGATTACTAGCTGCAGTGCCCAAAATATTGCACATGTTAGAATCAGCACCCAGTGCAAGTGTCTAGAAGCATACTAAACTAAAACCAGCCTTCCCCCTCTGTTGCATGCACGCTTAAAAGGAGAGAGAGAGTCTTATTAATTGTTCTATTTTGTACCCAAAAAAAAAATGTTCTATCTTCTCGTGCACGCATAATCACAAGCTAAAATTGATAAATCATCATAGTCCTTGATCCACCTTATTAGAAAACAAATGAATAGTTCCATAACATAACATGAGCATATTTTGAAACTATCATAACCCAAAAATACAGAAATGGAAAGAGATCTAAAATCAGTCCAGAGAAAGCATTCACTTCACCTGTCCCAGTTGAATAATAGATTCCTGTTTCTGAATATCATGGCTCCTTGTACTCTCTGGTAATGCTGCAGCTCGAATAATAACAGCAAAGACAGGATCCCTACCATAGAGTTTCCCGTCTTGAACCAGCAGACGCTGTTCAAAAGTTTCAGGTCAATAATTCATAAATATGCCAACAGAACTCTTAGCAATGAGTATCTAGAATAAAGTAGAAACAAATGACACAACCGACCTGAAGATGAGCTCTTGCTACTAAATCTGGCTGAGATTTTTGAAACTCAACCACAAAGTGCAAAACACTTTCTAATGATGGGTCTAATGGGTAGGAACATATAACATCAAGATCACGAAGAAGTTTAATAAAATATTCAACAGCCTGGTACAACAAAACCAAAGCAAAAATGTCATAATACTGGAAGTAAACTACTACAATTATCGGTAGCAATTATCTCATGCTCACCTTTTTCCAACTCAGAATTTTTATTGCACGTGGTGGTGTAGGGGCAGATAATCTACAGTTTAAACTAGCATCAAAGCCAATTGGTTCACAGCCAGAAGCCGTAGTTTTATCTTCTAAGTTGTCTTCATGACTTCCAAAAGTACTTGATCTAAGGAACTCTGAAGAGCTAAGAGTATATTCTAATTCAGATATGCAGGAGGCTATATGTTTTCTGGCTAACTCCAATCCTCTCCCTTGAGGCCGCTTCATAGATGTAAGAACATGGTAAAAATGCTGAAAGAAGAAGAAGAGAGCTCTTTTTATTTAACTTCTACAAGATGGGGGCATTTATATTCAAATGCATGGAAATGTGTCCCCAGATGAAGCAGATGCATATAAGATAAATGAACACAGGGTAAGACCTTACGAAAGCGTAAGCGGCATAACAAAGCCTTGCAGTAACCTTCCTCCAATTCAGAATTATTTTGTAGTGACACCAAGTCTGCAACAAAAAGCAAGTATATGATGACGGTGGTGCTTTGTTCCAAGCTATAATTCAAGATAAAGTAATATTTCTGCGAAAATGAATGGATATCTACCTTCTAACACTCTGGTTTTTGATGATGGTGCTTTACAGGCACGTAATTGGCGGGAAATTGTTTCTTCAACAGCATGTAGCATTGACAAGCACTTTTCATCTCCATCCCCATTCAAAGGAAGACCATATGTCATTGTAAAAAGGTCTTCTTCCTGCCAATGAGACAAGTTTGATCAAAATTCAAAAATACATATAAAAGTATACCATCACTGCAAATTACTATTCAGAGACTAGGCTTGAAAAACAAAATGCACTGAATTGTCACCAGAACATGAAACTATATTTCACTCTGAGGATAACAATCATTTACAACTCACTCGTGGGAGCAGTTAGGTATTTATAAAAAGGACTAAAACAGCATAGGCACAAGATAAATTACTACAACTTAGCGGAAATACTGAAACAGCATAGGCCAAAAGAGCTGTTGAAATACTTTACTTCATGAGTGCGTGCATCTAAGACAACTGAAATGACCGCCTTGCAGGTTGCTCGTATGACTCTGCAATAAGAATTCAGTAAGGCATGTGAAGATGTCCTATCAAGCCTGAGAAGATAGATGCACGAGAAGACAGTTTGTGCTAATGAATGACCCTTGTGCCATGTTGCCTGCAATTTAAAGATTTACATATAGAAACATAAGGAAAGGACAGACTGTAGAACAGACAAATTCCACTGTGAAATGTAGTGCTTTAAAGCATATATCATGAATAGATTTCGGCAAATAACGGGGAAAAAATAAAAATTAAGACCCTAAGTAGCAGTGATGTCTGCATAAATTTCATAGCAGATCCTAATTTTTTACAATAAAAATATATGGTTATCATCTTTTGCAAATAAAAAGCAAGACATTTGGTTTACGAAATTAGGAAGCAAGTAAAGTATAATTTAAGGAGCATAAAAAGGCTTTACTTCAAATTAGCAATAACTAAAGATTGTTTTTCAAGTCTAAACAGTGAAGGAAAGTTCTGTAGCATATACCTCACAGGCTAGAAGATGATCCATGATATCAATAGTACGTTGAACATCAACCGTTTTATCAAAGCTAGTAGGAACAGGAGCAGCACCATCCTCAATAGCTTCATCAACAGAGTAATATTTACATACCATACCAGAATCCATCTTTGGGTCCATTATCTAATAAGGAACACAAACAGAAAGTGTTAAATACAGACTAAGCTAATACATGAAAAACAAAATTCGCATAAATAGAATGCAAAACCATTAGACTGAAAGATTGTGCAACTCATTAATTCTTGATGTCCTGGATTGCGATTCACCTCGTGATCCATACAAAAGAAACAGTTTCACACTAAATTTGTTTCCCAACAACTTATTCAAAGATCATAAATTCTGTGTGAATTATTCAGTTTACAACAATTCTGCATTTACAGAAAGTGCAGACAATGTGTACCTCTAAGGCAGACATCGCAGCAAAAAGATTGAAATTATCTCCGTGAATGAGCATACCATCTTGAAGATCTGTGGCCAAAATCCATCAAAAGAAAATCAAATTAATCACAAGAACCCAAGAAACGGGTAGAACGACGATCCAGTCCACAATCTCAACTACATTAAAACTAAAAATATGCGCATAAATACACACACAGCTATTGCCTTAAATGTTACACTTATTCTGTACAAAAGAAGCAATACAGGTTTACACAGTCCACAGTCTAATTGCAAAGAAAATCAACAACACAAGCTTTGCCATCCAAATAACCTCCGTGAGAAAACACTACGACATTTCAACAATCTTCGGCATACGAACTCAGCATTCAATCAATGATTTCAAGAACAGCCGAAAGCTTACGATCGCATTGAACTAATGGAAACAAAATCACCGCTCTTGATTTAACCACGCACACTTGCAACATATACAGATATGCATCCCTGTACAGAATACACACACACACACACACACACATTAATTTGCACAAATATGCGATTAAACTACTATGTTCACTTAAAGTCTTATCCTTTATGTAATTGTTTTTACTTCGAATTCGAAAGTCCAATACTGCATATATTATATGAAAACCCAATAAGCTTTCGGATTTTCATCCCTTTTCTATACTATTTTCCTTCATTTTCTCGGGAACCAAACAGAGCAGCTGAGGAACTGAGATTCAAGCTTAGGGCAATCAACAAGGGGGAAAAGCACTGACCTTTACAGGCGGCGTCGAGGAGGGGAGAGACGTCGGCCCAGACGGTGTGATCGCCGGAAGGAATGGGGGTGCCGCAGTCGGGTAAGGGGAGGTTCACGGTAGCTTCCTCTGCATTCGTCGTCCCGGCCATCGTTGCAGATGCGTTTTTTTTTCACTGCTGCGTAGGAATATCAGTCTCTTTGCTTTTACTTGTTGGTTGCTGCTGTGCTGCCCACTTGGCTTGAGAAAGAAGAACGAGGATGGAAGAGCGTGCGCGTGGACTGGTTGGGCGGGTCGGCGACTTTAGGTCATCAAGTGGGTCGGATCTTATTTGGTATCAGATCACCCGGTTTCCTTTTGATTTTGATTTTAAACAAAAAGAAAAATCTAAACTACTTTTTTATTTTTAATTTATTCGAGCAATAGTTTAATACTATAATCTAGCTTAATTAAATGAAAATGTGGAATTATTTTTTTATATCATATTTTGTAAAATACATGATGTATCAATTGATAGTTGGAGAGTATAGTCTAGAAAAATATGATCTCTCTAGCATCATTCTAATTTAATTTAAATTAGGGAAGACATGCGAACTTGAATGCAAAAGAGTTTAAGTATGTGAACCCTTGTGCTTTTTACATTATTAGCATAATTATAGAAATGGGGCAATTACGTGGAGGCTCGTGATGCTATAATAGTTGTTGCGATGTAATATGTATGGAGAATACTATTTGCTATAAAATATCAAAATTAAGCATGTTATCATGTGTTTTTTTACATCAACTACCAAAAGAAAATCAAATGTCATAGTGACATTTACGTTACATGAAAGTCTATATACGTATGAGACTTGTTGTGAAGTTTCGTAACACTAAATACAAACAAAAAAATCAAAAGATAATTTCATATATTTGCATTCTTCAGTCCCTTTTTATTTGGTTCACTATCTATATATGTGACAAGAGTATAATAATTTCAAGTATATAGGTAGTGGAATAAGAAAACAACAAACATAAAAAGAATTAGAAACCCTCGGCTACAACAATAGGGAGAACTAACTCTCATCCTATAATTGCAAATCAAGATAGCAACGAAACATCGAGCCTTCTCAACCAGACCGAGTGAAGCACCATGTGAAGCATGTCGTAAGGTTGAGCAGGGCGATGGATCGTAAAATGCCGGTGCACCTCCATCACTTTCTTTTGCAGTTCCAAATACCTCGAGGGCGAAATCCCCCTTAAAATTGTCTTGATTTCGGGTATTTTTTTCGACGGAATGTAAACGGAGAATTTGCTCCAGTCAAGAACGTCACTAAAGGGCAATACGTAGTCGTCGGAAATGAGCACGGGGACGCACCCCACGGAAATTGCTGTGACCACCCTAGCACTTGCCACTTCGTACCCACTAGGGCACAAGCAAAACTTGGCTTTACCCATTAACTTGAAGTAGTCCTTCTTGTTTTTTAGGTACTCGTGCACTTGCACTTCATTGTCTTTGTCCTTCCAATGCTCAAGCAAGATCTTTCTTATGTAGCCGTGAGATCCTCCGGCGAAGAAGGCGAGGATTGAACGCTTGTTGAGGCTTGTATTTTGCGGGGTTGGACCAAATTTTCCATACGGTATGTTGATTTCTGGAATGGAGACGTCTCTTTGTGGCTTAAACCCTTCCGATATATTGGCATTGCATAAAACCCTAATGAAGTTTTGGTATAACTTAGGATTCACTTGTGAAATGTCTGGTGCCTAAAATCCAACATACTAGTTAGTTTTGTATAGATCGACAATGAAGTATATTGACCAAACAAAACTATCTATACCATATTTACTGACCAACACATTCATTTTATCTCTAACATACTATCATTAAATGTATTACAAATAGTTCTATTTGACAGTAACGAAAAATCGAGAAGAGAAAAGGAGGCAAACCCAATCGTGACAAGAAACCAAGAAATGGTCAGCACCTCGGCTTCTATTCCAGTGAGGGTATTTTTCAGCTATAACGCTGATATAATCCATAACCACCCTTTGAAGTTGATCACGGTTATACGTGACAAGAGGCTTGTAAAGTGTGTTGACGATGTTGGCTACACTGATAGGAATGAGGAATAGGTGTGCCTCGTCGGGATGGCGAGCCATGAAGCGGCTCTTACCACTCTCCATCTCGTCTATAAACTGCCCCTCGATGGCGTAGATGTCGTTCAAGGGCCCGGTGTGAACCAGCGGATGCTCTCCTTCCCTGTAAACCCACACCTTCAATCTTTTCTCCATCTCTACGTAGCTCCTGATCGATCATACATATCATCATAGTGCTCAGTTAGACTTTGGTAAATTCTATAGCACGTAAAATATACAAAAATTAAACTAGCTAGTTTCTGACTTTCAATAAGATTGATAAACCGCATAGAAATCACCGTTTAGTGCATTTGTATTGACATCGTACCTGTTACTCGGGTTCCACTTTTGATTACAAGTTTGTATCTGGATTCATTTACGTAAATTCTCATAGATAAATCGATTGGTTAACTATCTAATGCATTATGCTAAACAAAACTATATAATGCATTGATTAAGGTTCACAAATTTTAGGGTAAATTCAATCTAGCTGCATGGCATGAAATCAAGGCAAAGAAATCGACAGGAATGCGTAAAATAGGCTTAGTAATTTGAATCGAATTAATGGACAATTGAGTAAAATGAATCTAGAAGACTATAAATTATCAGAAGCCAAAAGCCAAAATTGAAAATCCTGACCATCCCCTGGTATTCTATCACGGTCTCCCCCGTATAGAAGATTTTCTTGCACCAACTGAATGCTCAAATCAATGGTGACGAAAATTTTTTAGTGTGCTCAGAATACGACTTGATACATCAAGTGTCAAGTGTCATAATATAAATAGTTAATTTTTTTTTAAATATTTAACCAGTTATATTATGACACTTCGTATATCGGACCGTTTTCTGTCATACTGAAAAATCTCTCAGTTGTGATGAGGACAACATAAATTGTAAATCCGAATTATTCATATGGAAAAATTGGGCAACTGCTGATTTTTTTTTTACTTCCATACGTACAATTACCACGCATCAATAATTTTATTTCGAATCGATGGAAACTTTAGTGTAGACAGGATTTAATTTCGTGATAAACGAGCATTATGAAGTTCATAATGCCAATTAACTGTCCACAATTAAAGATAAAAATTAATTTTTCCCATGACTTTACGGTCATCAAAGGTCAAACCTCGAATAGATAATTAAATTCAAATTGAAAGTTTAACATCACTGAATCAAAATTAACCATGGAGAGATAATTGTGCTTAGAACTTAACTGATAAAAAGATTGTGCGTTTCTGTAAACTGATCCTTTTGGGATGATCACATCGTCGTTTTCCTTGTAATTAGACGTTTGATTCTTTTCATGAACTGCTTTCCGGATCGCCTCTCTTGCTCTACCCAAATCTGCTTCAATTCTCTCCAAATTACTCATTTTCTATCAAAAAAAACAAGAGAAAATTGTAATCGGTGACAAAAACAAATTGATAAACGTGTGCATACATTCATGGGGAATGATTTTCACACTCTTTTATCTACTTTTACCCTCTGTTTATTTCCATTCCCTTATAGATCATTGTTTAATTCAACGTTGTGACTAGAAATAAAAGATGAGCGAGTGTGGAAATCATTTTCTGTATTCATGTGCCTAAAAATACTTGATTAAAGTAAAAAACAGAATAAAAATACATTGACAGGCGTACTTTTTTACGTTCTTCCTTCACTATTCCAATATTGATGAAACTCCTTGAGTCATCAGTTGACAAAAAATACGACGGTAACGGCGATGGTGGTGATGAATTGGGTGACGATGGCAACGATGATGGTGATAAGAAAATAATATTGGCAAGGTTGGTTTGGTTTAATGGAGATAAGAAAAAGATAAATAAAAGGAAAAGAGAAAGAGTTGGTAGCAGTGCAGTAACAATGTGAGTAGAAGAACCGAATTCTGCCATGGATTTACTTTCTTTCTTACTTCTTTGAAGGAGAAAAAAATGGAGGGAGGAGGAGGAGAAAGAACACTGTATTTGGTATGGGGAGTGATAAACATACGTGCAATATGTGTGGGACCTACTTATGTAGCATAGTAATGAATTAATCAAAATACAATATGTCGTGCGAGTGAATTGATTCTGGTCTTTAATTTATTTAAAGGTTACACTCACTGTATTAATTATTATTGGTTAATTGTGAAATACATAAAGGAAAATTTGGTACGTGGAGGTTGTAATATATGTGTTTGTTTGAGAGTAAGAAAGGGAGGTCCGGCTTAGAGAGAGAAAGGGTTTAGCTGATTTGAGATTGTGATTTTTTTTTTTTTTAGGTTTCGGGCCTTTATTTACAGTAAATTTTCAAATAGTACAAATATAATGGTAAGATCTCCCAGTTTTTATTATATTTTATTTAAATTTACACAATCACACTTATACAATAACTCTATTTATAATAGAATTTACCAATTTATATTTGTAATCTCCGTTTCGCCATATGCATATGAAACCCATTAGGAATATGAATCTTGGCAAATCATGGTTGAAAAGGAGAATCGTAAATATTATTTTCTTTTCTGTACAAGGAAACAATTCAAATTCATATGGCCACTAGCCAACTCGTTTGCCTCGCAAGGAATTTATAGACAAATTTGGATCTTGTACACGTCGTATGTGAAAGAAGGAAAAATGACAATATTGAAAACAAGATGACGTTTTTTATTATTTCGAAATTGCAAGTCACCTATTGGCCTAGTTTTCATTGTTGGCCTCAGTTTTACATCAAACAAGCAAAGGGGAAAAAAGTTATGTTGATACATACAATTAATTCTCGAGCTTAAAGTTAAGTCTTCTTAACCATACTGAGTGAAGCACCAAGTGAATTACATCAAACGGTTTAGGCGGCCTGTTTAGCACAAAATACCTACGAACCCTACACACCCTCTTCTGCATTTTCAGATATTTGTCGAATGGAATTGCTTGTAAGATGGTCTTAATTTCTAGTATCTTATCAACTAGAATTTGTGCTGAAAATTTGCTCCAATCAAGCACATCACTGAAGGGCAATGTGTAATTGTCAGAAATTAAGACGGGCACACACCCTGCATAGATTGCCTCCACAATTCTTGGGCTTGCAAGCAAAATTTGCTCTGCCCCATAAATTTGGTGTAGTTTATGCCCTTGGAAAGCTTCTCGCAGACTTGAACTTCATCATCTTTGTCCTTCCAATGATCCAGCAAGATGGGCCGGACAGGTCCGTGAACCCGACCGGCAA